>NC_086247.1:83829025-84135957 GCF_021018805.1 Prinia subflava
GGAGGGGATTTCGTGGGACTCCAGCAGGGCCCGCAGCATGGTCTGCGCCCCCAGCACCCGCTCCTGCCCCACGTAGTCCCCCAGCGTGTCCGGCCGCAGCCGCTCGGCCAGGGGCTTCCCCTCCAGCTTCTGCGCCAGGCTGTCCCCGCACAGCGCGGCCGCGCATCCATGGCCCGGCTGCTCGGCGGCCTCGTCCCGCCCCGCGCCGCTCCTCCCGCCGCCCGCTGCCGGGCTCTGCCCGCCGCCGCGGCCCTTGTGGAAGAGGGAGAAGACGGGGGACCCGGCGGCCGGGCGGGCCTCTTCCGGCTGCCCCTCGGCCTGGCCGCCCGCCGGGGCGGCGGCGAGGCGCGGCCGCTTGCTGGAAGGCTCGGCCTCGGCCCCGCCGGCCTGCAAGCAGCGGTCCAGGTGCGGGTTGATGTCGGCGCCCGGCAGCTCCCGCAGGCACACGGGGCACTGCACCAGCCGCTCCTCCTCGGCGCCCTCCGTCGGCTCCATGGGCTCCGCGGCCGCGGCAGGAAGCGGGGCCGCCCGCGGCCCGTCGGGAGCTGTAGTCCGCCCGCCCCAGCAGCCCGGCGTTCCTGCCCCTCGGGGCCGGGCTGAGCAACATCGCCACGGGCTCTGGGCTGGGGCTGGATTCCACCTGGTCCTCCATTGAAATATGTGAAAACCTCCTTCTCTGTGGAAAAACCATCAATAAATTACTCCTTCCCCACCCCCCCCCCCCATTAGATTCAAACCCAAACTCTTGCAGAATGCAGGGGCAAGATTGTATTTCAGAGATGGGCCCAGTAAACGGTACCACTCGCATCTTAATTTACGACCCGAACTTGACCCATTGGTAATTCTTTCCACATTACATCTTGTTTTCTTTCTTAAAGTATATGTTTAGGTTTAATTATACACGGTGACATAATAGTTCCCAGCTTGTAAAATTCAGGTCAGTCTAATGTCAGCTGTAGTAGGAGGTAAACAAGTCTGGCTACTGGCTAACAGTACCACCAGGCCTAAAATTTGAAAATCGCTGATTAGAGAGTGGCCAACAGGTCAGAAATAAAATTTTTATTTGACCTGATGATGGAGACCAAAGGATTGAGTTTGAAGTGAAGCCCATCGTGCAAACCTAGTTCTGACTGAAAGGATTACAATCTAAACCCAGATGTTGAAAGTGAAATGGGGTGTTCGTGGGTTCTGCTTTTGGACTTATACCTATTTGCCTGCCCATTTTTACTTCTGATCAGTTTTAGAAACATTGACTATATTGTTTATAAATTTTATAATGTTGATATATTGACTTGCTGCTATAGGGCAGAAAAAGCAGCAGGACCATAGGTATGCACTGTCTTACAGCTAAGCAATGCTTTTATGACATGTGTGGTGACTAAGTGTGTAAGTGAAGATGTCATTCAGGAAGCAAGATACTTTGCTTGAAGTGAGTGATTAGCTTGCTGAAGGTGACCCAGAAAGTAGAAGAAAGTATCTCCCAGGCCAGAGCTGGGAAATGTAAATGATTTGGGGAAGGTTTCACCCTCCTTTGGGGGAAATGGAACTTCACTTCATGTGAAGGTCATAGTTTCCCATCGCTCAGTGGCACATGACCAGGGTGAGATTTCTTCTCTGGGACTTTGGAGGAGGCACTTACAAACAAATTTCACTTTCCTTTGTTCAGCTTTTTGTTTCAGCGATGTATCAAGATAATAATAATGGTGGAGATGACAATCACGTTTGGACTCAATCCTAGTCTCTGCTTGGTAACAGAGCCCAGTAAGACATTTGAGCTTGCCATCCCATCAGTATTTTCCCAGATAACTGACTCACTGGTGAGCTTGAAGAAACATGTCCTTTAATTAGGACATGTCATTCTCATTAGATAGGTGGCCACATTTGGTGATCAAAGCATAGAGGATGATGTGCTCTTTGAAGAGCTATGGAGAGCCTGAATCAGCTTTCCTTGGTTGCAGTCTTGTGAGGCCACGAGGTCTTCACAGCCAGGTCACTCTAAATCACTGTGGGATTTGAGTAGCTGCAGACATGAAGGTAGCAGGAGGACATCTGGAAACATCTCCCATCTTTTTCTGACAGCTTTCATTTACATCTTATCATCCCTTGTCATGGAGTAGATCAAACAATCTGTAGAATAATGACTCGAAGGTCAGACTGAGCCATTGGGTATTTCACCTGCAATTGTCAGAGCCTTTAGAAAATCCACAAACATACTTTTGAGAAATGGGGGGAGAAAATCTCATAAAGAGTTCTTTCAGCTGATGGCGATGGAAAGGAAGGCATGTCAGAGCTGTGAAAGTTGGTGAGAGATGCTAGAAGCAGCAGACTGGACATTTTTACATACTGGATGCACAACTTCAGATGATGAATGCCTGACATGCACGACTTCTGAAGAAGACAAATGCCTTGCAGGCCCATGATGGTGTGCCTGCATCTCCCATATTAACTGCACAATCTACAACAACGTGGTAGCAGGAATCTCTCTGGAAAGCTCATTTAAAAACTACAAGCTTACATGGTTCTTTGCTGTCCATCATCTTTAAATAGTTGGCTAGTCACCACTATCCAACCATCTCTTCCCATGTCACATGGGATAGCATATGGTGTCTTTCACATCTGGGAAGCTTGGATGGCTAACTGTGGGCAGAGCAGTTTTTTGATATAGGTACACATTTAATCTGCTGCACGTGCACAGATGTGGGGTCAAAACACTGAGGAACATTTTATGTTGGAAGGTGTTTGGGTAAAAATAACTGATTTAATTGGGTCTTTGGTTGTATACTGAAAACTATTTCTCTGTGCTGCCAGTGACTGTAAGGTTGTGTATAAGTTCTTAATAACACCATATAAATTATGTTATTTATGCAAGTTAAATTGAAAACTATGAGCTGTGTAATGAGATTTAACAGGTCCAGCTTTCTACAGCTAAGGCATTAGCACTGTTCCTTTGTAGGTGGGTTTCCAGTACAGTGAAGGAAGGGTTGCAGTAACAGCAATAGGAATGTTTTGGTCCTCTGTTTCCTGAGTATAGAAAGAGATGCTAAGTGAAATTTTAGAGTAGCTTCTCTCACTCTTTTAAAAAATTAGTTGTTCAGAAGAACATATATTCCAAGTGTAGCCAAGTGATTGCTTGAGGTGGAAACCCATGACCTGGCTGTGTAATAGAAGCCTTCTCTAGAGAAGGCTTGACTTACAGTGGCCTTCCAACCAATCCTACCATTAGACAAGCCTTGATGATCTTATATCCTGTAGTGCCAGGCACATCACAAGGGCCTGCAGTGGAGAAGAACCCAGCTGAGGACTGTGCTCTTCTGCAGCCTTCAAGAGAGGGCCAGAAATTGCTACTATTTTGGCAACTACCTAATTTTGTGGTACAGGATAGTGGGAAGAGAGAGAAAAGGACTATGTTCATGCCTGTACTACTTTGTTTAGTATCTAAAATCTTTCTGGACTTAATAGCAGGGTCCTTGTGTTATCATCTTGCTGGAATCACAACAGAAAAAAGAACATGGTGAGCAGCAGGGAACCACTGAGGTGGCTAAAAAGTGAGGAGTGCTCAATAAGCAAGGTCTGCAGCAACAGCAGCAGGTATCGATTTCATTGAGCTAAATAGTTTCTATGAACAAATTAAGTTATATTGGTCTTGTAGCCTTCTTGAATTATCTGGTGTTCAGTGCAGAACAGTCTTTGTGAACAGGCAGTGCTGTACACTCTGTGTATTGGTTCACCAAGTATATGGAGAGAGAGTTGAAATATAAAGTGTTGCAACATGGTAATTTTCTGAGCCAAAATGCATGAATAACAAGACCTCTTATTTGTCTTTCTTTTGTACAGCCAAGAAAGAGGAGAAATCAGAAGTTACGAGTGTTCACTGGTTTATGAATCTAAGGTGGAGAGGAGAACAGACAGTAAATTAACTGGACATAGTATGAAGCTACTTAAGATTAACAGGCTGGAAGAGATAAATGCACGATTCAGCACCAGCAGACTAGAAAAAACAGCCTTTTTCCAGAGTGTGGAGAAAATGAAGATGACTAGAAGCTTTCAGGAAGAAAAATTCAGTGAATCAGGTCCTGGAACAGAAGATAAAAAGGTAACTAACTAACTACCTTTTTCCCAAAAGCACTGCCTCATTCTTTTTTCAGCTAGTTAAGGAGTTTACTTTGTATATTTCCCAGTAGACTTGAAGTTTTCATTATCATCTGTGAAAATGTGTTGCAGCTGTGAGAGACTGTGTTAGGATCTGATTATTGAGAGATGCCTCTGCCCAAATTAAAGTGCAAGAGACCATACGCCAAAGTCAGTAGTATGGGTTTTATTTAATAATGAATTTGAGGTAGAGAGATAGAAATGGAAAAGAGGAGGGGGAGAGGGACAGATGGAGTAGAGGCTAGTCTCCACCTGTGGATCAAATGACATCCCACTGGCCTTTTTCACCCATGGCTTCTCAGTGGTGGAGGTCCTGAGGTAATTCAAAACTTTTCTCTGTTTATATGTCTTACCAGAGAAAGGAATTAATGTTCATTGGCTACACAGTTCTCTTATTCCATTGGTTAAATGATTGCCTCTTGACTTTTAATGACTACTTAGTGCACATGCTCAGTCTTTTCTTTTGGGTTGGTGGGTTTCTGGAGTTGTGAGTAGTTTCAATTTCCCCCTGCTGGAATTAATTTTTACCCACTCAGAGCTGATTTCAGCACAGTTGCTGAGTTGGCTTTCCTTGTGGCCCATAAATTCTGCATTCTTTGTGTCTATTTTCAGTGATACATTCTTCTCCCTGGGCTTCGTTAACATCATCTTCAGTCTGAGATAACACTTGGACAATAGTAACATTGTTATCTTATTTCAAGTTCTTGTCACAGTGGCTTAACTATTTGGGGGAGGGCTTTCGTGGTGGCAGATGCCATCTGTCCCATAACTTGTGGTGACCTTTGGTGATATATATATGAACAGTTGCTTCTTTAACTAGCTTGCCACACTGAGAATTTTTGTCTGGATGAATTACCAAGTATATTCCAACAGGATCTCGCCTCCACCAGGTCTGGAGTTAGTGCCACACTGGTGCTCCATTCTGTGCTTATCTTGTGGCAAAGTCCTTCTGTGGCTCTGACAGTATTTGGGACAGGCAACATGATCTTTAGGTTCTTACAGATTGGTTAGAATCTTTTAATCTTTTGTGTTTATAGAAGCAAGCATGTGTTGGTATTCTGGGGTTTGATTACTACCGAACTTAATATTCAGAAATTGTGAAAGGGTCGTGTGGTTCAACCACTCTTCAAAATCAGAAGGTAAACATGGATTTTGTTTGATTCATGTTTTGAAAGCATTTTTCCTGCCTACCAGCTTTGGAGCTAGTGGAGACTGAATGAATCCCATGGAAAGAGCAAATTCCCCAGAGGAACTGAGGCAGCTTTGTGCTTTGCTCACCACTACCTGGTGAGCATGGTTACATGCTGTGTGCCACACGTGTAGGGGTGAGTGTTGTCAGTGTAGCTCTGTTCTCCACCTGTCTCCAGTAAGAACAGTGTTGGGCATCGTGGTATGGGGCCTCTGGTAGGAAAATGACTCTGTGATCAGCCAAAATATGTTTAGAAATATCAACACATCTCCTTGTATTATAGAACTTTTTCTATGCAGGAATCTAAAGCAAACAGTATTTTTACTGACATACCATTTAGATAAGAACGGAGGAAATCCACTTTCAGTAGAATGAGAGATTAATTTTACATACCAATTTGTGAAAAGACGAAAAATTTTGTGCTGTGGGTGTTTGTATGCTGATTGTGCTGATATGGCAGAGCAGTTTTTCAAGTATTCTGAATATTTTTGTGTTCAGATAATACTCTGGAGCATTGGTGTAAAGTAAATTTCATGATGTTTCTGTTTGTATTATCAAATCAAGAAGCTGAATTTTTGAAACTCCTAATCTGTTGAGTCATTTTTGTTCAAAATTATTCCAGTCTTCAAGAAGGTACTACAATTTTTACTTTGGAAACGTAGGAAGAGAATTTTACATTGAAAAGAATGAAATCACAGCTCATGTAAGTAGGATGTGTGTTTTTTTAGAGAGTTTCAATTAGTGTTACAGTGACAATAAGAACTAAAAAAACCCCACAATTGTGTGGTTGGGGTTTGGAAGGCATTATTGGCTCTTTTAAGAGAGTATACTTCCAGTGTGAATATAACAAGTTGCATGGGTGAGGCAGCAAAACGTGATGTTTCTTCCATGTAGCTCTTTCTGTGAGCCTAAAGATCAGCAAAAAAACCGAGAGTCACTTTGCCAGTGTAAATGTATCTTAGTTTGATGCTGAGTTCCAGATAGTAGCTGAAAGTGTTTGGATTTTTTGCCAGTTTGTGTTGCAGAGTCTCTTCATTCGTTGTCTTGATGTTTGCTTCTTTAGTCTGATGGTTGGAACTGACTTTTTCTTAAGAGTGCTTTACGAAAGGGTAGTGAAATTTTGGTGGTGCAGTAGAGGAGAAAGGAATACATTTAGAAGATGAACAGCTGGTGACTAGTTGCAAGCTGGAGAAATAGCTCTGTAGTTCCATTTTAGCTCGTCAGTCTCCTGGGAACAAGACTTCAAAGGTGAAAGACAATCTAACTGAACTCTGGTAATGTACCTCCCCAGAGTGAGCCCTCCAGATATATAAATATTAGTTATATTTCTCCTTTTAAAATGTCACTGTTACACTGCTTTTTGTTTGTTTGTTTGTTTTAGGTGTCTGGGTTTTTTTGGGGTTTTTTTGGGGGATTTCTCAATGGGATAAAAAATTGGGCTCTGTCTGTTAATATTGATAAAAGGAAAACCAAGACCTTCCCTTAAAAGGTCTTAATGTGGTCTGCTGGCCTGATGAGCAGTTTTATTACATTGATCAGGAAAGCAAGAAGAGTATGTTGGCAGGAGATATATTAAAACTTGCCCAGGTGTATGTGCTTGTGTACGTAACTTCTGTGAGTGAAGGTGAAAGCAATGACAAATCAGTTCACTTAAATGAGAGTTGTGTTGGAGCTCAAGAGGCCGAATAGATGTCAGTGGTCAACTGTACTTGCAGGAGAAAATACTTATGTCTGAAACTACCTAATTATAATTAAAATTATCCACTTCCTCAAAACAACCATTTCTCTAGATTTTTTTTTCTTTAAATAAAAGAAGCAAACACAATTTTTGTCTTTTGGTACAGTATATTTTTGTAAAAAAGGACCCAATCCTAAACATGTCGTAACAGTAGTAATAATAATAATGATAACAATAATAATGACAATAATAATACTTTCATAGCTAGTGAAGGACTTCTATGGAAAGCAAATCCCTCAATCGTTGACCATCAAGGATGAGTGGTTGGTGCTGTAGAGCAGTAGTGCCGTCGGTGCCCTCTAGATGGCAGCCTTTGCCACCCCAGCTCTCTGCCGACCACTTCCCGCTTGGCCAGGGTGTCAAAACAGCTCGTGACAAAATTCCTCCTTATGTGTTCTACCTGTGCTTTGTTCAGAATGCCCTCTTGTCTCCCATTTCTACTGTTGGCAGCACATATATCTTTGTATCTTGGCTAGGTTCTGTCTTCAGTGAACGTGAAGTTTTGCATTAGGTTATATGTTAGCAAGCAAGAGACATTTTGTTTTCACGTGTGAGAACCAACATGAAATTAAAAGAAGACTAAAAATCTAGACCTGACCTGACCCATTGCACTGAATGGACACACAGAGATATCTGAAGGTGCTGGTTCAAGGGAGGAGGTGGTGCAAGCTAGGAACAAGCAGGTGTGAGAAGATGAAATAATTCCTTTTGACAACAGCACCCGTTTATGCAAATGTAAGTTGATTGTGAAACTGCCACACAATTGACCTAGCTGCATTAGATCCCCATGAGCTCCATGTTTTACTGCTGATGTGATGCTGTGATGGCGCTGTTCGCCATCACACCTGCTGTCTCTCCCCTCTGGCTCTTACCTGGGTAAATTTGGTGTCAGAATGCAATTCAAATAGTTTGATCTTGAATTGCTATCTGCAAAAAGTGTTCATGAAATTATTATCCAGTGTGGGTGAATAAAGAGGAGCCTGGGAGTTTCTGTAGTTGTGAACATCACTAATATGAAACAACCAAGTTGCACTCCTGTGAATCATGGAGCTAGGGTTTAAACACAAGTCACTGACCCTGAAGAATATAACTTTACAGCATTTTCCATGCAAGGCAGTCCTTTTGCTGGTATTCTGAAAGCAGTTTAAGGACTAGTTTATAAAATTTAGTTCAGCTAGAGCTATTGGATACCCTCGTTATTTGGTGTTCAGTTAAGCTAGGCCTGGGGATGGCTAATTGTCCTCTAATTTCCTGTTTCCTTTGAGTCTTCTTTCACCTCCTTCACCACCACCACTGTTTCCCTAGCGGTTACATTCCTTGCAGGTTCTGTGCTGGAAATGACTGTGGTGGTAACAATGCTTGTACAAGTTCCTTTTTCCAGGGGAGGACAGAGTCACGGCAATATTTCATACAGGGAAAAAATGATCACTGTCACACAATTATCTCCAAATAACTCTCCTCTGGTGCCTAACACTGTTCAAGATATTGAGCTCTATATTTTGAAAGAAACCTATTTCTAGTTTTAGAGTTTTAGTCAAGAATGGCTTTTTAACAAAACCTTGTAAGGGACTCAATACATTTGGAGTAAAACTTCTTAAATGAAGAAGAGATGAAAACCCTCAAGGCTGTCTCTACCCTTGAAATTGAAGCACCGTATTTAAAACTTGCCTTGGTATGGTCAGGAAATTGGAAGTGGACTTCAGCCAAGTTTGGGTCCATTTTGTTTTACCAAGCGCCTTTTCAGCTTGCTTGGAATGCTGTCATGAGATACTGCGCTGCCAACCTCAGCCTGGCGCAGCTTTACAGAATATCCTTTTTGTGGTGCCCTCTTCATGTCCCAAGTTCATGGCACTCTCTTGTCATGTGGCAATGTGTGTGTGCAATTCTGTGACTTCAGGTAGCTTCGTTTTACCTAATGCTCCCTGCTCCCATGCTTGTGAGAATATTTTTCTTTCTTAGGAAGAAAAAAGGGAAAACGTTTCCTGACTGAAAAAACCCCCATCACTACACTGACCTTTCCCAACATAACACTTACATACCAACTCAAAGCTGTCTTGAGACTGCTCTGGAGTCACAGAAGTCAGAAGCTGACTAAGGAGAGGACAACAGTCATTAAAATTTTTTAATCTCATGACTTGTTTTTCCAAATGATGTAATGATATTTGTAAGTTGATTTGTGAATTTTTATGACTTGAGATTTCAAGTGTTCATATTCTTTGCTTATTTACCTCTGATCAGGTAAATACCCAAGCAGAGAAGAAATGACACCATTTCTTCTTAAATCTTCAATGACTCTTAGTGCACTGTAATTATGGGCAGCTGTTGCATGGAAGATGTATAATCCTTATATATAAGGATTCCTTCCATAAATATAGACCTAAGATCTTATGTAGTAGTCCTTCACAATCCTTACATATATCTTTATAACCTTATCTATTAGACAATAAACCACAGCATGCTTTGTTACTCCAATTATCCTTTTTTGATATCTAAAAGTAAATTTCCCTGGGCTTACAATGGAGCTGGTAGCAGGATTTTTTTTTTTTTGTTACTTACCATTTCCAGTTTTAATACCTTGTTTTTAGTTGTTTAGAAATTTCCCAGGCTTTGTCTGCTTAAGCAAATATTTTCCATGCAGAATTTTCATCGCATTGAATTGCTTGGGAGAATTCAGCTAAAGCAGTCTATCTGGGAATTTTAGGGGAAAGAAGATACTTTTATGATAATGTTGAGTGTTTCACATCCATGTAGTTGGAATAACTTTGCACCTTCCATCCTTTGGATCAAGGAATCGATGGTTGGCAAGTGAGCAGTTGAAAGGGCAGATAGCTAGGACTCCCTTTCTGCATGGTGTTGGTTTGGATACAGGCGCAGTGGAGATACACTGCAAGCAGAGGAGCAGAAGAGACTGAAGACAGTAAAACTATGGCATTTCAAACTGACCTTTCCATGCACATGCACTGTGACACGTTAGGTTATTGCCTTGCATTTTTTCCCCATTTCTTGTCTATTAAAAGGAAAAAAAAGGTCATCAATTGCCTGAAATGTTAACTGCAAATGGATTGTGCTAACAGTTTGCTTTCATTGGAGAAGTTCTGGAATGTCAGAGTAATTGCCTTCAAGTGCGCGCAATACACATCCCATGTAGATGCTGCACCTGTTTCATGCTTGTCAGTGATCCATCACTTCTTTTCCTTATAGGTTCAGGGAATGTGTTGAAGTGTGAGATGGGATCCTGCGGCGTGTCCGAGCCTTGTCCGGCTAGGTGGTACTTACAGAGCTGGGGAGGGTTTTGAGGGTGCTGCCAAGTTGCATCTGCTAGAGCAGGAGAACTAAGTTAGTCAGATGATTAAAATTAAAGGGATGGATCTAATCCTGCAAAGAAATGCTGCCTGGATTGTAGGTAATTTCTGCCTTTTGGCTTCATATCTCTGGCACACCTTGTGGACTGTATTAAGCTGTGGAAGAAAGAAAGGGATCCCTGCTCCTGGAAATGCACAGGTAGTAGATATACTTTTAATAAATTAGATACGTTTCACTGCTCAGTATTGTTTAACTGGATGAATGCTGCTTGTGTTCGGATGTCACCAGTTAAACCTATTTGTTTTTTCCTGGAGCGGCATTTATTTCTCTCTTTCCTACTGGCAGTATCTAGGTCTGCCCGGCAGTAAATCCCAGGCAGATGATGTGCTTTTCAGGAAGGTGCATCTCTTCCCTTGCAGTCGGAAGGCTTTGTCTTGCCATTAAAACATCCTCTAGTGACCTCTACTGGGTGCAGTACAAGGGAGTGCCTCAAGGTTACCGTCCGTGGCCGTGGTGGGAGCAAGGTTATCAGCCCTTCTTGCTGGGGAACTTAGAGATCCCTCGTAAGCCCCTTGTTTTCCTGTTTTTATCAAGTGAATGTAGCGTTATCTCCCCAAAGAATTAGCATCACTTGTTATTACATCATGTTGCAAAGATCGTATGCGTGTTTGCTGTGGTTTCCCAGAAAGTAATGCAGGGATGACCCATCATGTGGTAGCTTGAGAGTTTTTAGAATTCCTAACAGGAAACAAGACTTAAACAAAAGAAATAAATGAGTTTAGAAAGGCAAAAAGGAAAACACTTCTTTCTAAAGTATCTCCAAGGACGTAGATTGCCAAAATGCTTAGGATTTTAATTAGGTTGCTACAAATGACATTTTTCATTCTTTCTTAGAAGAGAGCCACTTGCAGAATGTCAAAAGTGTTTTCATGACAAAGGTTTGAGGTCTGAAAAGTCTGCAACCTTACTTATACCCAGAATAATATCTGCAAGTATATTCTTCTAGTGTTTTCAGCCAAAAGTCATGACCTATTTTGTGAATTTATAGCAGAATTTTTCACACATAGTGTAAGGACCACCCAGGATAGTGATAAGGAGAATAATTGAAGTATTGCTACATATATCAGCACTCAGGATTAATAAGATTCACAAAGAAATCACCTGGCAAATAAAAAAAAATCGAATCTGTTATTGGTAGTTTGCATTTTGTCTGAAACTATTCCTGCACTCGCACCTGAGCTTTAAAAGGATTCAATCCTTTCTTTATGTCTAGCTCATTAAAATTTTGTGTTTTCTCTTGAGTGAACTGTAATTTGAAATGAAAAATAAATTAATTTAATTCCATGTATTTTCTGGTTTTTAAGACTTAAAGCCAGCAAAATACATGGTATTTTGTAGCAAGAGAATTGTATCCATTGCACTGTGAAAAAAACAGATTTTAAAATACCCTGGGGTAAGACTACTAGACATTGTTTTCTAGTCCTTGTCAGCACTGAAGTATTTTATCCTGAATTTGGCATAAGTCAGAGCTCTTTGCCCGTTTTGTTGCACATCATGAACCCACTTTTGAAATTCAGAGTGGTAACATCTGTAAGACTTTTTTGTCACTTTTTTGTCAGACTTTTTTCCTTTTTAAAATTTATTATTAATTTTATTTTTTATTTTTATTTTTTAATTTATTTCTCTGAATACGGTACATTTGTTCTTTTGAATTAGAAAGTCCTTCGTGAAGTGCAAGTTTCCCAGGCTGCCTTGTAAGTCCTCATACACAGAAAGGTGGCATGGACTCACAAGTATTCCAAGGGCAGGGCAAGTGTCCTTTCCAGGAACTGGAAGTAGGGCTGTGCCCAAGCAGGGACTCCTGGGTAACTGGAATACTTAGCTTTGGGAGGAAGTGAGCCAACAGCTGCCTGAAACCAAGACTGTTGTGTCATCTCAGGACCCCATGGCATGTCCATTCCAGACTCATCCTTCCTTCTTCCTTTCTAGAGAAGCATTGTTGTCAATTGCAAAAAAACAGTTCCTAGAGCTCCCTTGTCCCTGTGCATGCTGATATGTGTCCCAGACCTGTGAAGGTTTGGACTGCTGTGATGAGAAAGGCTGGTGATCTTCACCAGCATTCGTATTTTGAGAATGGTTCTTCCTTGAACTCCCAAAGTGAGGAAAAACGGGGATCAGATCAAAAGAGCTTTGTGGATCTGGCACATTTTTCTGTGATTCTGGTGAAAATATGGGTTTGGCTTCCTAAGAGAGTATATAGAAACAGTGCTGCCCTTTGGTCATGATGCTCCTTCCTCAAAGAAGTGCTAATTGAGAAAGAAGGTTTTAGAGTTATAACAAGTAACTAGCAGTAAATCCATTTTGTTTCTGTGTATAATACTAGAGCAGAACACTCCTGCTACTGGGAGGTAACTGGCCTGTTGGTGAGCCTGTGCTTGATCAGCAGGTTGTGAAGGACCTTTGGTAATAATTACGTGTGTTATTATGAGCAAGCAGAGTCCCTAACTGGGATTGTGTGAGGCTTAGTACAGGTCACATCCACCCCACAGAATTCATTGTCTGAACAGCTGGATAAGGGAGAAGTGAAATGGGAAACAGGTACAGACATGAATGAAGGCTATGCTGAGGTCAAGCTCTCAGTCAGTGGCATCTGTGCTGAGACATCTGCAGTATGGAAATGAAATTGCTGACTCTGTCTGGTGTCCTCTTTATGTGGCTATATGCTGGGATGTGAGGGGAGGCATGCCTCAGAACCCTCAGCCTGCTGGAGCTCAGCAGTTTCATTGGTGCTGATTCCTTCACAAAGCTACTGCACACCATTTGGTCCAGGATCTAAAATTCAAAAAATCTGTGGCATCTTCTAAATATCTTCTTTATTTTTCTGATGTTCATTTACATACAATTCACTTCTTCCTCACTCTGCTAATTCTCCTTGGTTTTTATTTAGATCCTATTAATACAGTGGTTAGAGGCTTATTGTAACCTTTGGACTATATGACTGTTAAAACATCTGAAAATCAGATCAGTTTCAGTACAGCAAAGGCAGATACATTTTTCTGTGTATAAGATGTTGCATCTTGTCTATCTTCCCTTAAAACCTTTATTACCCTGTGTGTACGGCTTAGCAAAGAATTCTTTTGGCCATAATAATTCAGAGGTGTCTTGTTACAGATTAATTACCCAACCAATTTGTAATACACACAGAGGTCCAGGGAGAGACATTCAGACTGTCCCTGTGACCTTTCTCTTCTGGCATCCTTGTGCAGTGTCCTGTGGACACATTTAGCAGAAGTCACGGTGCAGTAAAAGTGACTTTCCAGCACTGAGTGTGGCATGAGAATTCCAAAGAAGGGCCCTTGCATGGGAGAGGTCACATTTCTGTTATCTTGAACAGAAACTTCACATGTAAGGAGCATTTTAAGGGGTTCAGTATCTTCATTTTTCCCCTTATATGGACAACCTGATGTAGTTCCTGGTGTTTGGTCCTTTTGTGTCCTTTTGCTGAAAATGTTTTTTTAACTCTCTTGAGTTAAAGAAATTGCTTAATTGCTTATATTGAAAACATAAGTTAGGCATGCATTGTATAGTATGTAAAGGAGGATTTTTTCAAGTACTATGTAGACAGGTACTTTTAAGTGCTTATTTGACATTTACAAATTAAATTCTTGAGAGAAATTAAAATGAGGCTTTATAATATGACCTCAGGCTAAAGAAAAGGCATGGGATGTGGTTATAATACGTGTAAATTAATTTGTCATTGACAATAAAAAGAGTATTTTTCCATAGTTCCCTGTCTTCAAGGCTAACTAAGCAGACATACAGGTACACGAGATCTCCCTAACACCTGGACTAAACAGTGATAGACCAGATATGTGGGCAGATAGGTTTAATTTCAGCTATGACCCTACCTAATTATGACTCTGTCTAGTTTACTTCATATTCTAATAGTGACTGTAATAGTTGAAGATGATAGAGAAAATCTCTGCCTTTGAACTTAAGTATTTTGCAGGAAGACAGCAAACTGTGGGGTGATTTCCTCTTGACCTTTGATGCTCCCATAGCCTTTATTATCATCACTACATTTTAAAGGACATGTTCACGAAAGGAATTATTGCTTTATCAAATCAAATATGTTCTGCTGTCTTTCTGAAATAGACCTATGTTTGGTAATTCTAGATCTGGAGCAATTGCCTAAAGCCTCTTGGTCTTGCATAATGGAGGCATCCTACATTCTCCTATTTAAACCTACCCTATGTATTTCTTCCATCTCTATCTTGGCAGGGTTTTATAATGGTTTTGTAAGAAGTCTATTCTTTAAGTATAGAAATGTACAGTATGGAAATGTAACGATGGTGAGAGCTTTAAAAAAGCTTAGGGGTCTAAACATAACTTCATATAGCATAAGTAAAATGGAAGAATGAACAAAATTCAGAAGATTAGGACAAATGAATAGGACAAATCGACTAAAATGATTAATTTATTATTCTGTTTTAGTAACTTCTAATCAATTAAGCTGTCCTTTTTTTTCAAGACAATATTCTATTCCCTAAAATGCATCTTTCCAGCATTACATCCAAGATCTGTATCTTTAATCTCCCTTGTGTGTGCACATTGTTTTTAGTTGTATAATAGTTCACTGTCTGTTAAAATAGAGAAATGCTGAAAGGCATGAATTTGTCCAAAAATTTAAATTGGGCAGGTTTTTGAAAGCATTTTCTCTTCCTTTTACTGATTCTACATGCAACTACTGCCTCTCCTGCCATTGTTAGTTATTGGGCTTATTAAACACAGTATTTACACCACTTTTTTTACTTAAGGAGAACATCTTAATGCTGCATAAAAATTGCACTATGATCATTTGTCAGGCAGCTACTCCAGAGAATAGGCAAGAAAATCTTTAGCTTGGAATTCTAGCTACCACTGATTGCCAACAGATTGTTTCAAAATGTTTGAGGGCCAGCATGGGACTTGTAAAGAAAGCCTGTGCAATGCACTATTCCTGGCTCCCACTGTGCTTTACAAGGTCCCCCTGCTTTGTTAGCAGTAATTTCATGGATGGCTGAGGATGAGGATTTGCTCCTTATATCCCCAGACAACAGAAAGTTTAAATGTATCAGAGATTATTTATGGACTCTGTGAGTGACATTTGTCACATCAGAGACACCACAGTCGAAGTAGTCAGGCGGTTATGAAACTGAGTGGAGAAGCAGGGGCTTAGAAGGATGGAAATAAGCATCCAAGGTCACCCAACAGATCTGTTACAGAAGCAGGCTGAAAGTCAGACTTTCTGACTTCCAGACTGGGGCCTGAGTCATGCTGCTACTGCAGCGGGACCCCCTTGCAATGAAAGAAATGTCTTGGTTATCACACCTGTTTCTTATATCTGGAACTGTATTCTCTGAGACACATTGTATGAAAGCCTTCATGTTATCAGCTAGCATTTGCCAAGTATGTGGGAGATAATTTTCCCCCAAGGAATTCTTCAGTCATCTCCATTTCAGCATCATGTGACTGTAGTAGAGAATATTGGCTTCTTAGCTATCTCTGAGTTCCAAAATCATAATTGCATAATTGATGGAATGTGGGTTGGCAATAATGATTTAAGCTCCATTTCCATGTCTGCCAATCCTCCTATAGTTCCCAGGATCATCCTGCATCTGGAATCATACTCTTAATGTATGCAGTTTCTGGAGCTATCAATTTTCCAAAGTGTTCAACAGACACCAAAGAAAAAATTAGACTCTTAAAAATAACCTCCCCTCACTATTATCTTTCAATAACATTTGACTTTAGAAACTGCATTTTGTCTTTTACCTTGGAAATCATAATAATTTATAAAGACCTGTCAAGGCAAGGGAAGTCAAGAAGAAGAGAAATGCAATTCTGTAGTGTTGCAAACAACTGTTATCAGCATGAATTTGGAATGAGAATTAATTTGTCAAAGGAAACACCTAAGTTTATGCCAAACAAATGTTTTCTGAAAAAAAAACCCCCAACCCCCCCAAAACAACAACAATAGCGACAACATCAACAACAACAAACCAAACAAACAAACAAACAACACCCACCCCCAAAAAAACCCTACAAAAATCATTGCTTTGGAGCATCTGTTTATCCATTGTTCAGTATCTGTCCTGGTTTGTTGTTCTTCTCAGCTTTTAAAAGCGAGCTTTGTTTGGTCTTTGTGGTACTCCATGTAACTCAAAAGATTCCTTCAGTATTAGAAAGAGCTAACTGAAATGAAAGCATAGCTTTCTGAACTAAGACATTTAATATCCTGCTCTCTGTTTGTCAATTATAATTGCAAATAAGCAAGTACTGTTTGGTCCAGTGGAAAGATGGGATTTTCTACCTTCCAGTAAGCCACAATGACATGCTAAAGGATATGGCCAGAGATGCTTCACCAAATGGGTGTTCTCAGATTATACATTATTTACGGTGAGTCTCTTCACATACTTGAAGTTAAGCATCTGCTGAAATGCTTTGTTAAGTCAGGGTTGCTGGGCATGATGTATTCATTTACATTGAGGTTGTCTGGGCATACATCCAGTGGAAAGTTGCATTTTCATGGAGCTCACAGTCTATGTGTAAAGATAAACAAAAGGAGAATGACACAACAAAGCAGTAACATTATTGATCAGTGTTTTTGTAGCTAGCCTTTGCTTGACAAGGGTGATGCTTTAATCACTTTAGAGCAGTTTTTGCAATCTTCATTCTGCAGGGTTTGGTCTTTGTTAGGTTTTTGCTGAACCATGGATTGTGTGATAAGTCTTCATAATTGTGTGATAAGTTGCTGATTTCTTGAAATAGGTTAAAGTGCGTAAGAATAAAGAGAAAATTAAAAGATGGATCAGAGGAGTGAAGCAAAGCTGGTCCCTTTTCAATTTATTTTCAGTTTTTTAGACACTTATATTACTTGTCTTTTACAGAAGTTCTCAATTTGAGTCAAACAAGGCCAAACTCCTTTGATGTTCTGGTTGACACAAGCCAAGAATTGGTCTGCTGTATTTCACTGACCAGAAAATACAGAAACCTGCATTGGGATAATTCCCCTTCCATATAGAAACTATAACTTCAGTGTATAAAACGATATTTTAGATGAAACTTGCCCAGCTGTCACTGATTCATTGTCAGAATTGTGATGAAGTAGGAGTTTCAGATGTGAACTTGAAATGTAAAATTTTTGGTTTATGAAGCTGCTAATTATTTTTTTAATACTTTGGGAATTAGCTGAGCTTATTTGTCTTTATTCTTTTCCAGTGCTTTCATACTTATTTCCCCTGTAAGTGGCCCACTGTTTTGTGAGTACTGGCTGTTCCTTCTGATATCCATATCAGTAGCACTCCTACAGTATGGGAGACAGGAACTCAGACAAACATCCCTCCACTGTCTGAGCATCAGTTTAAAATTAGCAATGAATACAGTATGTATGCTACCTGATTGAATGTGGTTGGCTAGAAAATGTTTGAAAGATTGTTCCCAGTAATGGTTCTCTGAATGCAATGAAATGAGAGAAGAAAATTACATTCAGATGAGCTATGATTTATGGATTACATAGGATATAAACCTTGAAACCTAGAAGTTTTCCTTTTTCTTTGGAACTGTTGCCAAACTTTTGTCTTTTTTTAACAGATCCTAATCCTAATGCAAGTAATCCTACCCTTGTTTTCTAAAAAAACCCGGGATTTTCATGAGTAGCAGGAATAGGTCTCCCATTGTGCCCCCATCACCATAGCTGCTGTTAGCTTACCAGTGTTCAGGGAGAGTGTCTGCAAGACCAGCGAGAGAGGCAAGCTGTCATGAAGAATGAGCCTCTTGTATATAGGCAGGCACATGTCTAAACTCTCAGCAGTCTGCCCATTGCTCTGCTTGAAATGAGTTGAAACAAGACTAAGTTTGTCTCCAGCAAAGACAAGTCCTCACCAATTAGCTGTGGGTGTTTTTCAAATACTCTACTAGTGGTATTTCATTTCTGTCTCACCTCAGGTTCTGCATCCTAGGTAACTTGCCTGCAATATTTTTTTTCCTTTTCGAGATGCTGATAAAGAGCAACTACAGCTCACAGCGACCTCCAGTGGTGAAAATCCTCTTCTGAAAGAAGAACAGAGCTAATACCCAATTTTGTCTGAAAGTCGCTCTTCAGAGGGTTTACGTGATGCAGCTTCACTTCTATACAGCACAATACATTTAGATTTATCATGTTTTATGCCATGTTTGTGTTGTTTCCTTTTTAAAAATAAAATAAGATATTTTTCTTCTTTCTACTCCTTCTTGTTTCAGAAACTTTCTACTTTTTGTGTTGACAATAGTTGACAATGGTCCTACTAGAGCCATATTGTATATGAGCTATGACGCTTTGCTTGATTAGGTGTCTCCTGGTGTAATGGCATCAGTTCTGTTCTTCTTCCCTCAGAAATCTTGATTTTTTTTTTTTATCATCTCCTCAATGCTTCTAATTTCTTTAAAGCTTCTTCTATATCTTTCCTTCTGGCTTTTCCATATATTTACAAATGTTGTTCATTGAGGACTTTTTCTGCTTCACTTCAGGTGGTTTCTTCAGCGGTCTGTGCTGAGAGTTGATTCTGCAAAGTTTAGCCATCTGGATAGCCTACACCCCACAAATAGTATGAAAGAGTAGATTTTTGGAATTGAGGATGCTGAAATGTGCCATTGAGAGTGAAGGGAAAATATTCCCATATTTTTCAAGGCAGAATATACCCTTTTGCTTTAGAGTCCCTGGTAGCAATTTGAATAGAGGAATATTTGTCTTTGCCTACACTGGATTCTGTCCTATGGGCAGCACAGAATAATCTGCGTATTTTACTTCCACTTCTCAGCATTACTGACCTGTCCCTGTAGAAAATAGACAGTTATCTTCAGGAATGAAAATAGAGCTGGATTCTACAAAGAGCAGTCTAGATGTCAGGTCGCTTGTGGTTTTACAGGTGTGGGGAAGAAATTTTTGGGCGTTAAGTATGACACAGGAATCACTAGCCTTTCCCAGATGATTTTCATTCTTTTGCACTTCATAGACCAAGTAACTGTGCTCTGTGCTAGACATGCAAGGAATCAGAAATCAGCAGGCCTAAGACAGCTGCTGTGAATGTGAATCCACATGTGCATTACTTGAGTGGACATTTCTGAGTTGCCAATATGGTTATACTGGGAGTTGCCTTTTCCTGGGAATATCTAGATAAACAGAATGAAACCCAAACAGGCATGAAGGTCAGGTTTCAGAGCTTGCACAGTCTTGTTTGCTGATTTTCTGAACTAAATTTTGCTGATTATTATGGATCTTTCATTCTCATGGACTTTCTTTGGACCTCTGAGGTGGTATTTGAGAGGTTGTTGCAGTGCCTTGTCTTCCTCCAGATAGACTAGAATTTGGAAAACAAACTGAACAATTAAACAATACAGCAGAGCAGCTCACTGAAAGACAGAGCACAAAATATTCTACTACAAACTGTGCTTGAGCTGGCTATTCTCTAAATCCTTCCCAAACAGATCAGTTGGGTGCTGTTGTATTTCCTTTACAGAGGCTTGTTGTACCTTTGCCACACCTCCAGTGACTGATGGTGAAAGATCCTGTTGTTATTGTAAAAGAAAAGGGTGTATTGACCACATTTCTGCACTCCTTACTCTAGATTGCAAGGGGGCAGCTATGCTTGTAAATGGGAATATTCAAATCTTATAGGGAGGGAGAATGGGTGTCATGCTGACAAGGTGCTTCCTAGCTTCCTGGGAATCTCCCTGTAGCCTTCTCCTCGTGAGCCCTGTAAAGGCCTCGAATTTTAATGCATATTTCTCATAGCTGTCAAAGTGTGTAAAGATAGTCCATTCATCACATTGTCCAGGCCAGCAAAAAAGCGAGGCTCAGATTGGAGTTGAGGTGAAGTATTGGTGATAGACATAACCATGGATGGTTCTGCTGTGGCAGGCATGTGCTGCTCTCCCTGTAAGGTTTCACTGGTAATCTCTGGGCAGTGGAACACAGACATCAGGTTTCATGCCTTTCTGAGAGACCATGGACCGCTGGAGAGATGCTGATGGTGTCAGAGCAGCTTGAAAAGTTAGAAGACTGTAGTTGTCAGCACAACAGCAGGTGTTGTAGGGACAAAGGTTCAGACCTACGACATGACATGTAGTGGTGCAATGGCTGTAGCAGGCTCTGCTCTTCTGGCTTATGAATCTTCACACCAAAGCTAACTGGGAACTGAAGTACTTGCAGATGATGATGAGTCCTATGGGCTTATGAGATTTTCTAATCGTGGTGTTCAGTGATATGAATGTTAACTATAATGAGTCCACCTCTCCCCAATTGTTTCTGCTCCTTAAATGGCTCCAGTCATATTTCTTTATCCCTGCTAATAATAGATGGGATTTACAGATGGCTCATATGCCAAGGACTTAATGCTGAGCACTGTGAAAATGTGTCATAGCTTCAAACCATAGTTTTGGATATTCTCCATGAACCTGCTTGTGCCAGTACCTTTCAGAAGTGCTTCCTGAGGACAATGGTGTTTCCTTTTTTGGTTTGGTTGTCAAGTGGTGGGCATCTTGACAATGAATTGCTTTCTGAGTGATTCTTGAGAATCACAGGATAACCTTTGGGAACTAATGCAAACTAATTAGAATACATGATTATAAGCTGCCCATCCTATCTTAAAATCTACAGATCTGTGGCTTTGTGTATGAGCTTAAGAAAAAAAAGGTAAAACTGCTTGCGTGCACCAATGTTACTTCCCAGTTCAAGATTAAGAAGGGCAGAAACAAGATTTGTGCTTCCAGATAAGGAACGAACGATATCACTGTAAACATAATTTCTGATGCCTTCCTTAGAAGCTTGTATCTATCCCACCTTGGATGAAGGAAAGCTGAGATGCAAGCCACTGAACCTATTTACAATGCAAAGGCATTTGCAGGGTTTCATGTTTCAAATGACAATTATATTTATCCTTAGTTTGGAGAGGTGAGGTGAGGAGAAAGAAAAGAGGGAATAGATGAATTTCTTTAAATTTTTTTTTCATTTCATTTTATCTGTCTTCTTTATATGTTCTTGCCTTAGATTCTTTTGTTAAGTATTTAAAAAAGCTAAATTTTACAACTGTCTACTCAAATAGTCTGTCCTGAACTTAGGCTGACTAACTTACAGTGCTGTGAGAGGGACTGCAGAACTAATGAAGCATCTGAAACTTTTACTTTGCTATCAGGTTTAACTCTGTCTCTGCAATTTCTAATGAATTCTGAAACCTTGGGAAGCAAATTGCATTGTTTATTCATATTAAAGCACACCTCTAAGTCTCTGTTTGGGTCATGTAAATTATTGTACCTCACAGTGGAGTAGGGTATTCAAGGTTCATGATTGTTTCTTGCATGTAATGCTCCCAATGCTCCCTCAGTGCTTCTGCCCAGTGAAATTTTTCCTTGATTTGGATTCGTGTGTTCAAGCAGGTGAACATGTGTTTGTGCACTGAAATGATGTGGCTTTAGAGCCTACCAGGATGTCCCTACTTAACCTTCACATATTTAGTATATATCCATATAGGACATGGATGAAGTCAAGGATTCTTTGAATGTTTCCTCATACGTTGAGAGCCTAAGGGGTGCTGTGCATGGAGTTAGTGAGAAGCAGGGAGCATGCTGCCAGTGGATATTCTGTCATGTCCAAAAACCCAGGATACAAGATTCAACAGATTTTACAAAATACTTCTGAACAGCAACATGAACACAGTGATAATGTGTTTGAGAGATGCAGATGGCTGACTGGTCCTTGATATTCAAGTTAGAATCGTGTCTTGAGATTTCAAAGAATCACATCTCTTTGTCTATTACTCATGGCTTTGTGTCCATAGCAGTAGGCAATCATGCGAGCACTTCTTCAGGAAGTGGAAAGGTTAAAAGAAATTGCTTACTTTAATTATCATTACTCAAAAGACACATAATTTTTCTTTCTGTGGGTGTGATGTGTATCCACTCCACTCCAGCTCTGATTATGTCCATTACAATTAAAGTTGCTCCTGTGGAGAGCTTTCAGCTTAACAGTCTGTGCATTTTCATGGCTGGATGCTTCCTTCCAATCTCAAAGCTCTCAACATGTTATGAATCATGATATTTCTGTATTATTATCCCTGTTTGAAAAAAAGGAGAAACTGAATCAGAAAGGCATTACACAACTTTCTTAGGGGGATGCACTGCAAGCAAGTACTGACTGACTTTAGTTCCCTGTTATTTTCCCTTGATCTCAAAAAACTGAACATGAAACAAGATACAAATGAGAGGAGGTTTTTTTTCTTTCTATTTTTCTTTTTAACTTCATATTCTACTACAGTTTTGGCTAAGTCTTATAGCACTGGGCATACTGATATGTTCAAGAGGAGTAGAGGGCACTGAGAGGTCCTTGAGGTTGAAATTAGAGCTTTTCAAGAAATCGTGCTCCCTTCAGGAGCGCTGCTGTGCTAGTTTGGGATGTTCCCCTGTCATTACATACATACATACATTGAAGGTGTATTCCTTAAGAAAACAAACAAGTATTTACACATTGAGCAGCAAGCCAAAGGCATGGCTAGCAGTGTCTGAAAACATTACCTGTGCACACAGAACTGCAGGTGCTGCCTGCCTAGAGACATGCCTGCATGAACAAATCAATGTTTGGCGAAGAAGCATTGGGTTCCCCTAGGAGGATAAACATTTAATATGCTTTGCCTTTGCTGCATTAGTCCTCGACTCCCAGTGGTGAAGCTTTAGGGACACAGCCTCCCCACTGAGGTCTGGGCTGGGATCTGCTCCTTGCTCTGCCACATGTGACTCTTTATTCCTGGCTGTTACAGTCCTGATCCCTGACACTTGATTCTGGATGGAGGCAATGCAGACATCTGAGCCTTCGTGCTTGATCTCTGACACTGGGCCTCTATTAGGAAAATAACTGGTACCTGATCTGCCTGATTACAGCTACTTGATATATGGTGATGTTCCTCATTGTGGCATGTTTACCAGTGGAAGTAAATGCAAAAGAGCTTGTACAGGAGAACCAACAAATTGAAGAATTTTGCTGTGGTTTGTAGACACTGTGGATGAATCTTGATATTAAGAAATGCCATCTTTTAAGGAAAATAGCAGGAAGTAGTGACGCAGGGTTAAAAGGAGAACATAAAGAGGAACTGTTAAAAAAATCAGTGCAGATCCCAGCACCTCTACCTGTTGTCAGAGCTTCATGCTCTGCCTTAACTCTGTATGCTGTATTCAACATGGAGTAGCATCTAAAACCAAAATGAGCTTCCTTCAGCTTCATGTAAAATTGCCTTTTTATGTCAAGTTTAGTTGATTCTATTTCACAGTAAGTACATTTCAGTTCAGTCAGTGGGTTTCCAGAAGATAAAAAAGGCCTTTGACTAAGCAAGCTGGATGAAATTAGTCTGCAAAGAAATTTATAATCTGGCTCATTTCATAAGGTTTTGAATTTCATTGTAATAATTTCACGCCTTTGAAGAGAGGGCTGCAAAAGAGAAAAACTGCACTGAAATGAAAAATAGACATTCTTCATTCCAATAGGGTTGCAAGTATTGATCTGCCTTCTTCCCCAGTTAATTTTACCTGGAAGAGCACATCATGTGTTGATCAGTCTTCTGTTTTCATGAGCCATCATTTTCCAACACATTCCAGTGTTTTGTTTCAGAACTCTTTGGTTAGCTCCAGTGACGACTATTTTTAATTCTCATGTTGGATCATATGAATTGGTCAGGGAATTGAGGCTTGTGCTCTGGGTAGTCACAGTTCATTTTCCACAGTGTCAGATGAAAAATTTAGGTAAAAAAAATGCAGCAGTAACGAAATTGAATCTCAGAGGCAGAAAGGTGAATGAGGTCATGACAAGGCTTCCAAATGTTTCTAGGTGCAAGCACTATGTTCTAGTGGCAGAGAGAAATGCTTACAAGCATCAAAGCAGGGGTTTTCATGTGAGTATTTTTGATTTAGAGGTTGGCTAGCATCCCAGCTGCAGGTGACTAGTAGCAGTATCTAAAATTGGGGAACATAAGATGAGATTCTTACCCAGTGAGACCTTCTGAGCTTAAGTCAGACATCAGACCATGGCCAGAAGTTAATCTTTGCTATTGTCTCTAATTCAACTACGTAATTCTGTCCAATGCCTTTTCATCTGCCCTTATTCCACTGCTCCATCAATATCCTGTGTCAGTAAGCTCTTCTACACGTAATTATTGTGAGAATCTATTGTTTCTGATTCAAAACTGATGTGCAATACTTGTTTTGAGTATCTGTATACTCTTGCACTGGGAGAAATGGGGAAATGGAGTCATTCCCTATTCATCTTGTCACAACAAGCATGATTTTCTAGAGCTATGGTATGTCTTACAGGTGTATGTATGACTCTTCAGTGAGCACTGAGAAAAGGCATAAGGATTAGTTAGAAACCATGTAGTTATTAAAAAAAAGTAGGGGGAAGAAAGAGCAACTGAGAGAGGTTTGAAATATTTTATGAAACCATTAAACCAGCTAAGCAGACTAATAAAAAACTGAACAACATAGCCTAATGGGGAAGTGAGATTGCTCTGAAATTGCCCACCTTTCCAAAGACTGTGGATTTTTTTCCAGCTTGCAAAAATTACCTTTCCAAAGAGTTAAAATTAGGTATTTTGAGAAGAAAAATTCCTTTTGCAGTGCTCATCTGTGTTGTATAGACAGAGAGATGAAATAATTTTTGATTTCTGATCAGTTCTTATATATTTCCTACCCTTAGGACAAGATTTAATCTATGATTCCTACCGACGCCATCTTTCCAAGCAACATTCATGAATTACATGATAGAAGTCATGATGAAAATACCATCTGCCACATTTTCTCACAAAATCAAACCCCCACTATTTGATGTTCTGAGATGAGAACTCAGAATGAAATGAATATTTTCTGTTTCTGTGTGCTCTCTCATTACAGCCCAACACAACAGTGCAGTAGAAGAAAGGTTACAAGGCTGGCTCTTGCCCAGTGCAGGAACAGACATAACTTAATGCTGAAAACTACCATTCAAGTTTCTGTGATGACAGACTTGTTTTCTAAGCTTTCTTGTAGTGAGGGCAAAAGGTGAGATTAGATTTCTCTGCCCCTAGTCCTTGAAAGAGTAGCAGGTTTCCTCCTTTAGTCAGGAAGGAGAGCAATACCACCAAGGATACTTCTTTCCATTTCTTCTCTATTGTAATCTGGTGTTGAACTGTCCTGTAGACATTGCTCACTTTTTTCTCCCTTGACTATACAGAATGCCAGCTTTAGGCTAAACATCTTTTAAATGACTGGAGTTATATTATAGCATCTAGAAGTTCTATAATTTCATTTTCCTTGTGTTTATACTCAGCTTTTGCTGGTGTGATAGCTGGCTATCCTGCTGAGGAGAAGAGGAAAGCCAGACAGGGGTTATCAGTAGGGATTTATCTATCTCTGCTTTCCCTTCAAATAGGAGAGAGAAAGAGGATGCTACTTGTCTCTGTGATCCCAAAAATATTAAGAGTTTAAAAGGTAAAAAGGCCTATAACATAGGCTTTCATCAGTTGCATGAAATGAGACAGGACCATTTTTATCTTTCAGTCTGCCCTTCCGTGGTGTAGAGGCCATGGAAATTGGCCAGGGGGTTTCTGTATGGAACCCAAAAACTTGTGATCAAATTAGAGCGTGTAACGTTAATGGAGTTCTGTAAATAGAAGCAGGGGACAGATGAGGATAGGTCAGGGGAAGAGAGGAAAGTGACTTTGAGGTAAGAGGAGAGTTTGTTTCATAACATGACTGCTCTTCTCGTGTTTCCCTGTCCCAGAGGCAGTCACTAGACACTCAGGAATCCAGATCTGATCTTTCATTAACATAAATACAACAAACCTATTCTAAGCAATGTTATGTTTCCTTTTTTCAATACAAAATATACATATGCAAAAGGTCTGGCTCCTAAGAAATGTTAATTTTCTTCTATTGCATAGGTATACTATTTCTTTTTCCTGCTGTATTTTCAAGTCAGATTTCCTGTTTGTGAGGTTTATTAAAGATTATACTCCTGTATGACATAGGATGTACACTGCGGTCAATTGCAATGCAGCAAGGGCCCTAATTTTTCTGGTTGCTGTTTCTTTGCATTTTAACCATTCAAATTTAGAGAACCAATAGCCCCTCTTAATGCAGAAGTGGGGAAGTTACAGGTGCAAGAAAACCATGCTGTCTAAACATCATCACGCCCTTTTCTGTTCTCTCGTAGAGAGGATAAGAAATCCAGATGGTGATTGGGCCAACTACACGGAGCAAGTGGGGAAAACTAAGGGTACATACTCCTCACCTGTCTTTCTTTTAGCTGGACAAGTTTCTAGGAGAGCACTGCTCTGACCATCTGCTTCACTAAGCTGGGCCTGTTTACCAGGACACATGGCTGCATGAATTGTTCAGGATGCTCTTTTCTTCAACTTCTGAAGGGTTCCCACTCCTATCACACAGCAGCACAGTTGTTTTCACCTGAACTTTCCAGAAGGCTTTGGAGTTCAGAAGTTCATACAAGTAAGTATGAACAGCAGGCAGAGCTTCTCCCTGAAGGGTTTTCAAAAAGCAGTCAGTAATGCTTCTGGGTGCACCTAATGACATCAGATGTTGAAAACACTGAAACATGACTACTGTCAGCAGAGGTTACCTTGCACCTGCTCTGGCCACCTGCATGGATGGGCCCTCCTAAATGGTTCATACTTCCGTCCTGGTGTCTGTAGCTTAAAATCGTCCTCATAAACGAATGCTGAATCCAACAGCAAGGAACAAGCAAAGGCTTAAAGCCTCCACTTTGGTGGCCTGCAGGTGTGCACTGTAACAGTTTTAATTTGGAGCAGGTGACAACAGGAAAGCACAATGTGTGCGTTTTGGCAAAGAAGTGATACAGCTGCTGAGCTTCAGTAGACAGAGTTCATCGGTTTGGTTCTTCTGCACTTGCTGAGAGAAAATATCTGGCCTTTGGCACTTGTGATTTAATTTAAGCCATTCTGTTAACACAAGGCTTTCATTTTGGACTCTAGCTTAATAATCCTGACTACTGAGTTCTTTAAAGTCTTATGAAAGACTGCACTGGACTTTCTGGAAGAAAGAAGAAGGACTAAACTCTGATAATTGCATGAAATCAGGGATTTAAGAAGTAGAACTGGAAACATGGAAGTGATACAATATGGTAGGAAGGTGAGGCTTCTCAGCAGGCAGCATAGAACTAATAAAATATTTTTCCCTAAAAAGAAAAAAACAATATTTCCCCAGTATTTACAGGCTGAAGCACAGTAATATTCAGGAATATTAATAAGTGAGTCATACCATACTCTGTTTAATTAGCCAAGTTCTGTGACACTGGTGCACTTTATCATTTACTCAAGCTGCAGACTTATCCAGTGTTACATGTTGATAAAATTTCTGTGAAAAGAAACTCCTGCCTGGGAAAAGCTACAGCTGGCCAAAGGAAATGCTGTTTTTGCTTAGCTAGTTGGCCCAAAGGCCAAGCACTCTAAATCTTACATGATTTTACTTAACCTGTGCATTAAGGTAGGGAAATGTTGTTTCAGTTGTGGGCACTGTGATCCAGTTCTGTGTGCTTTGGGTCATTGTGCTTGTCAGATGCCCAAACTGACCTTTGAAAGCAGTTTTTCTGCAGCATTACCATGAAATAAAACCGTAGCTGTTCTTTCCTGAATGACACAGCTGTTGTTTTATTTCTGGCCTGCCTTAAGGAACATTGCTTCCCAAGAAAAAACTAAAGTTGAAAAATTGCAAACATGCAACCTCAGTTTCTCCCCCAATTCTCATGGACTGTCTTAACATGTGGATGCATGCTATTTTTTGGGGGACCTTCCTGGATGGTAAACAGAAGCCTGGTTACAACAGCTTGATTTTCAGAACATTTGTTTCTTCTTATTTAGTGCATCCTTCCTTGTGATACTCACTCTCCTCAATTTTAACAGGTTCTTTACTTTCCCTAGAATGCCTAAAGGGTGTCATAGACAGAAGTGAAAGCATGGGAAGAAAAGATATCAGTGTTCAGGGATGCAATTACCAGGGCCACTGTGGGTTCTTGAAGGTGAAAGAAGTATCTGCAAGATAAATCCTGCTTAAACTCCTTGCATCTGCCAGAAAAGTCCTCCTCTGTTAGCAAAGGCAAATGCTTGGCAGCAAGTATCCTCTCCCCAGATTTGGTGAAAATGATCATAAGATTATATTTAGTACACACAAAACATCTTTTAAATGTTGTTTTTTCTTGGAAATAATGTAATTTGAAATTTCTCACAACAGTAAGGCCAAGACTGATGTTCATCTTTGGAAGTTTTCAAGCTGAACAAAACCCAACAAATTAAAATGGAAAAGCTTTATTATAGAAGATATTTGGTGAATCTCAGCTTCTTTTGTATATCAGTGTCCTACCAGCTACCAGAGAACCTTTTAGAACTCACCAGGAAATGCAAAATTGAAGAAGTGACACGCAGGGTCTCTGTCTGTAACAGCTGTTGATATTCTTAATTTGCTGAATGTCTTTGGTTGGGCAGTGGATGTGGCTAATCTTTGCAGCCAGGTGGCCAAGCATCTGGAATGATCATTTAGTTGAAATATGTGGGGTTTAAAGGAGACAAAAATAGGTGATGATTGTGATGGCTTTCAAAGTTCAGCTGTGAGGCTGGGAATTTGCCATGTTTCATTTTGGAGTGAACACTTCAGGGGTGAAAATAGCTAAAAAAGAAGACATGTAGCTAAAAGGTATTTCCACTTGTGCAAAATGATATTAGCATGTGCATACTGGGAAGGACAGAAAGAAAAGGAAAAAGATTTCTGTGACCTTTATTTACCTCACGTCCGTTCATGCTGTTATGAAATTGAGCCGAATGCGCAATTTGTATTGGTATAAAACAAATAGATCAAAGGTGAGAAATATTGAATACTTAGCTTCTTGGATTTTAGAGCTTTTTAGTATAGCTCAGAAGTTAAATTTTTGGTAACACCCTTCCTTTGAATTCTTCATCCCTAAAGCAGAAAGTAATGCTATGGAAACTTGCCAGGCTCAGGTTACAATCTTAAATATTAAAATCTTACAGTAGTAAAATAAATAGTAATCTTACAATATTAAAAGATCGACATTCACCAGAATTAGCCAATGCTACAGATAAAATAAGCTCAAATTGCCCCTTTTCTGAAAACACTGGTTACCACTATATGCATCTTATGGTGCTTTTGCTTTTGTCTTCTGCAGTCCTGAATTCTGACATCCATGCCTAACATGAATGTGCCATTTATTTCACTTTTTCTGATGCTAGACTTTCAAAAGATGAGTCAAGACATTTTCTGCATTCAGCTTTTTATGCTGATTTTCTTAGTTAAAGTCTGTTTAATTCCAACTCTGGTTGCAGTCATACTGGTAAAAAAAATGTTTGCTTCAGCAGAGTCAGCCTGGATAAATAACCAGTGCCCTGGCTTGCTTACAGAATGAGTGAATTCCTGTTTTTTGATGTGGTAAGTGTATGATACAGAATTGGGCTAATACTAGTTGTGGGTAGGGTTTGCTGGTATTCTAAAGAAACAGACAAGCAAAATCCATAAAATTTCTGTCCCACTTGTGCACTGCCGTAGCTGGTCTCTCAGTAGAAGGCAGCAGGGAACAAACCACCATGAGTAAGAATGAATCAGTAGTCATTCTTTAGAAGAACACTTCTTTCCCCTCTTTGCCACATTGGGATCTTCACTAGCCTGGTGGTGTTATCTTTTGGAGTGCTCTTATAGCAGGGAATATGGGTTAGCTCTGAGGGAATCAGAAGATGATTGCCTTTGCATTGTAAGGGTGTCACGAGCCAAAGGATGGTCGTGATGGTTCGTTTTGATTTCAGAGTGCAAAAAGAAGCAATGATAACTTAATTCAAGTAAAATCAAATGTATCTTTATTGATACACACAATTATGCGATAGTAGAGAAGGGAAAAGAAGAGAGAGAGAGAGAGAAAAGGGGTAAAGGATGGTATAGCTACCGACTGAACAGACATGAGTCCTCGTGACGCTGGTACCAATAGACCACCTTTGCAGTCCTCGTGGCGCAGGCCAATAGATCCGTCGTCTGCCGGGGAGGCCTCAAAGTGTGAGTCGCAGGGGGAAGCTTTTAGAGTCATTTCAGAAGCAGGGGGCACCCAGCCAATGCAGGCAGAAGTGGGGGGCACCTGGCCAGCGTGGGGGGAGCAGCCAAGAGTCACTGTGAGGAGGCCTGTTGCTCTGGGAATCAGGTGCAACCATTCAGATCAGGCACGTTTGGGGCAAGCAGGTCTGGGCTCTGCAGCAGGTACAGCACAGTCAGTCAAAGCAAACATGGCCTCTGCAAACACGGCCCAGGAAGCGTGACAGTGTCCATTGTTCCTGCACAGGTCCCTGAGGAGGGCGTCTTGGTCCAGTGGGTGCAGCTGCAGGGAGAAGCTTGGATCTCTCCTGTGCTGTGGTCCAGGGTCCATGGGGGTCTCAGCCTCTGACAGTCGTGAGGCAGATGAGGGATTTTCAGACCAACTCTTACAAAGGGTTAGTTTGTAAAGCCAGCTGATCACAGAGTGACAGCCTGAGGCATCCATGGGTCTTGTCTGCTCTGCCTGTTGAGTGGGCAGTCACCACAGAGGATGCCCACTGTTTCTGACCAGGGCTCTGCTAATTTGTGCTGGACAGTAGGTAAGTTTTGCATCTTGAAGAAAGCTGATCTATCAATGTGTTTCTTCTGCAGAAGATAATACATACTTTTAAAAACTTCTACCTCCCAACAGGACGGCAGCTCTGGGGCTCTTCTCCACAGCTCTTTTAAAGATCTTTTAATCAGTACAGTTTCCCTTTCTCACTGAAATTACATTTACTGTATTTTTAGTATGTTCTGATGGAGCAAAAGGTGTTACTTACATCCAATTTTCCATATAACCTGATGACTGTCCCTTTCAAGTCTTTTCAGCCTATCCATCCTGAATTAACTTTTTTGTAAGAAAAGGCCTTTTGTAGTTTATAAATTTTAATACAGGATGCTAGCTGCCAGAACGTTTTGGATTGAAACCAAAGATTTTAACCAGTCTACCCAGCAGATGAAATGAGGTATAGCTCCTGCTGCACCTGGAGACAGTACTTCTTTCATTGCTCTGTTTCAGAGTTATGACACCTCTGCTTTAGCCTCAGAAAGTCAGGAATTTTCCTTTAAACAGGCTTCCTGGAAATAGAGTTTTAGGCTATTAATGGATAATTTATCACGCAGTATTTTTCAGCCCTAAGAAACTCTGGGTTTTGAGGTTGTTTTGTTTTTAGCGTAGTTAATTGGGGACAGCTTAGCAAAGGTGAGACTCTTGATGTGATATCTTGACAGCAGGAGATGATAGTGGAGACCAACCCTCAGTAAAAGAACACCGTGCACTTTGATGATGAAGTGCTTTGAACTTTGGATGTTAAGCAGACAGATGCTGATTTTGGTGGCTTTTTGAATGTGTTGTGCAGATCTTATTCATCCAAAGAAACCCATTTACAGCGGGATGCCAGGTATATATTAGTTATTCTTGACCTGGATAAATGTTGCATGCTGCACCATGCAACTTGCAGTTACACTGCGTTTCCTGGGCACATGCTTTTCCTCATGAAGGAGATCTGCAGAGTTCCAGAATATGAGATTTCACCCCCAGAACATGGTTAATGCCTTCTGTTATCATTTTCATCTTCAAAGATATTTTCTGCAGAAGGATATACAGGTCAATCTATTTTTCTGCAAGAGGTGGTCACATAAATGCTTACAGAGAGGCTCAAAATTTGAAGGAGGTAGTATATCTGAAAGACCAGTACCAGACATCTGCAGATTGATCACTGAAGTGTGTTGGGATCTCTCTGTGGTTTGTTTCAGGGCCTTGCTCTGATCATTTATCCCCAGGATATTCCAGGGTACTTAGTTACCAGAGTCATTACAGTAAAGGAAGTCAGAATTCATAATTAATTAATAGGTCATAGAGTAGTTGTGTGCAGAGAGCCCTGTGGAGCAGTAAATTCCCTAGTCCTACCTCATGAAGTTCAGTGCCAGACTTTTCTTGCTGTGTGCTCCTGCACTATATGAAGCTGTTTCCTTTTCTGACCCTAAGCAGAGCTGCAGACAAGTGTTTTGGGCAGACCCCGGAGGAGCCATAAAGGTATATCAGTTATGATACAATATGTCACTTAATCTTAGGCACACAGTTATTTCAGCCCCCATGGTGAAGGAGTCCAACATCACTGCTCATTGTAGAAATACATCCTTTTGGATAAATTTCCTCATCTGTCTTAATGGATCTTTTTTGATTGGGAAGGTTGGGAGGAGTGGGGATGAGGGAAGAGAATGATTTTTCTGTTCTACCATCAGGGACATCTGTGAACTTTCAGTAAACAACATGACTTTCTGAATCTGGTTCATAGCTTTCATGCTTGCTTTCTAATCTGTTTCAGAGCTGGGCAGCCATAAGGTTATACTGTTTCTCAGGGAGATGTTTTTGTGTGCTAGAGAAAGAGCAGACGTGCTTTAGCTCTCATGTGCATTGCTGTGTACAGATGTTCTCAGCTTTGTGACTAGCACATAGAAGTCTTTGAGTAGTTTGGAAAGTGGCTTTCCTGTTCCCCAAAGTCTTAAGTTGTTCCTTCTTTGAGACTTATTGAGATATTTGTCCTGCTGAGACTTCTACACAAATATCCTGTGCATGATATAAGGGTCTTCTTCAAAACAACTCATTTGCAAATGATTAAGGGAGACAGACTGTTTTGCAAGGGATGTCTGCAGTTTATGACCACTATCACAATAGGGAAAAATACAAAGAAATGATTTATCTCTAAAACACAATTGGTGATTCAGATATAAAGGATACTATTGGAACTGCTCTGCTATGTGCTGTAGCCAGTGCAGCCACGAAATATGCATTGCTGGGGAAAATCTGAGAACAAAGTCTGCATTTCTCTTAATCAGAGCTTCAGAAAAAGGAGTGATTTGTTGGTTGTGTTTTTTTAATTTTTTTTTAAATTTGTAGAAGATAGATAACTAGAATAGTTGATTTAAACTAGAACTTCATAAAAGTGGGGTAACAAATATTCCCTGATCTTTCTTAATTTGTGAATGAGTTTTCATTAAGTGAATTCAGCTCACCCATAGGATAAATGCTGAAGACAAAACAGTGGTTAGCATGGCAGGAGATAATTAATTTTAAGGAAGGAATAAGAATATGGAAGTTCCAGATATGTAGGGCAGGGATATATGAGGCATGAACTAGACATTTAAAAGAATAAAAATAAATGAGAAGCCAGCAGAAAAGTAAGATAATCGTCGATAATCTTACAAAGGTCTTACTTTAACTCATTGAAATATAAAACAATGGATAGTAATTTTGTTACGTGGGCTCCAGGAAAGCATCTTGCTGTATGTTTATGAAGCTTTTCTTTTCTCTGTCCTGAGGTTTTATTTTAAAGATGTAAGTAAATTTTTTTTTAATAGAAAAGAAGATTTATATATTCTAAGGAAAGCAAAATCTTACCGTTTTCTGGGAGATACAACACAACATATTACCTTGTAACATGAATTTATTAAAATTCCACAAATGAATTTATTAAAAATCCATAAACACAGAATATCTTAGATTTTTTTCATCTAGGAAGGCAACTTCTCCAGAAAAATACTCAAGAAAATTCCCTCCCATTTTTCACAATACTGATTACTTCTAGGAAATGGTAATATGTTTTTGTGTGCAATGTATATATATTTGAGAGAACACTGAGAGGGGGGTGCAATAATAAACTTCAAACACATTCGAAGTATTTGCAAAAGAGAACAGATTATTCTAGTCACGCATGGATGGCATAGGAAGAAATCAACTTCAATTGCACCAAAGTATCAATTGCAAAGAAGTCAACTTCAATTGCATCAACTTCAATAGCACCAATTGCACTCTTGGTATATTCCCCATGTAAACCCAATCCTTGCCAAGACACAGGCACAGAAATATCAGGAGAACATGAATGAGCAATGACTGGAATGTAGAGTGTGCATCACACACATGCTGCAAACTCATGCATGGCAGGTGGCTCCATGTTATTTCCGAGGGAAAAATACCCCAATCTGCCATGGCAGTAAAATATTAAACTGGACATAGAAGTTTTGGAGAAAACTTGTTTAGAACAACTGAAGATTGATGAATGTGTACCATGTTCTCCACATAATGTTCAGTCGTAGCAGTCTTCCACAAAATATGGCATATCCTGGTACATGGCTTACAGCATGAAAAAGTTGGAATAAGACTCTACAAGTAAAACATTTCCACATGTTCTTCTTTATAATGTTTGATTCCAGCAGTCATAAATTTGTGAGGTGCACTGTCTTGACCTGTAATTGTTAGTAAAAATTAAGAACTGAACTGAACTAAATTGAGAAGATTCAGTCTAAAAAAAGCATGGAGAAAGAGGGTAACTCCTGGTAACTTGGGTCCAGTGGAAAAAGAAAAAGTAAGGCAGGGTAGTTAACAACTCAGCTGTATGATCAGAGGACCAAGAATTGATGAAAATTTAGTGAAGAACTTTTTAAAGCAGAAAGCAGGCTTTCTTTGGACTGATAAGTTTTCATGTGAAATGAAAAGGACCACAAATATTACATATTTTCATGTATTTTTACTGATTAGAAACTGTTTGGATGTTTTGGGCTATGATTATTTCAATTTTTGTTTTTTTCTCTGATGCCTATGAGACTGAGATCCAAACACTGTGGAAGTGAGGTCCTCCTGCCTTTTACAGGCTTTGGGGCAGAATGTGCTAAAAGCTTTTGTCTGGGCGTCTCTGAACTGGAGGATCACTGTTCAGAAGCAGACAGCTAAGAGAGCTAAGGAGCAAATAGCTATGCTGGATAATTTCCTAACGCTAGCCAGCTTTCCATATTTGTGTGTGCAGAGAAAATAACACTGGCTGAGTTCAAGAGAGAAATCAGAAGGAAAATTTAACTTCTCCAGTCTGTCCAATCTTCACCGATAGCCCGTTTAACTGTGTGTATATAAGGTACAGAGTTCTGCGGCATCTCTCACAGGCTTGCTGTATCATGTCTGCAGACATGTTAAAAATGTGAAAATCACAGTAGGAGCAATGTATCCATTGGTACTTCATTGCTATTTCTTCCAAATTTTCAGGGCCATGACACTTGGAAAATTGTATATGCTGCTTAAGGGCTTTTGCAACTTATCTTGAAGTAAAAGAAAGCTACAGGTTAATTTTCTTTTATGTAAAAGCCACTCAAAAGAATTCATCATCAACAGGGCAGCAATTGTATGGAAGAAACTAAGCTGCATGGCAAATTAGCAAGTACCATACATTTTCTCAGTTTATTTGCAGGTGTTTGTTACACCTGTGTGCAAAAATTCCCAGGGTTCAATGTCAACCTTTAGGCTGACATTGTCACTGCCATGGTGCAGCAGCCTAATGTTAATATTCTGAATTGTAGTAGTATGCTATATTGGGAACAGGGGATCATGTCATCTTTAAAACTAGTGGAATTGCTTTCTTTCTAATTTATTTTAATCAGTTGTGTTTCTTTGGTTTCAATTAATGAAAAGTAACCATTCCTGCAGCTCATACCCTTAATTTTCAACAGACTTTTCAGCATCTTTGGTTCTGTGCAAATCCAGTGATCAGTCATCACTAAAATTTGTGAGATGAAAATAAGAATGCTGTTATATGGGCTTATTTTGTGCCTTAATGATAGGTACAGGTGCTAAAAGGTTATCTTAGTTACTAGGAAACCTGCATTCAGCTATTTGTTTCTTATAAATGGCTCAAATTATTTACATATATTATTACTGAATTTCATAATGTAGCAGCAAGAATTCACAGTTCTAAGAAGGAAATATTCAAATAATTTAAATCACACTATTTTTTTACAGAACAATTTCCCTTAACTAATTAATTCTCACTGAACTCCTGAAGAGCATTTCCAGTTTACAGACCAAGAGGCAGAGTTCACAGCTGTGAAGAAGTTACTGGCAAAAGCTTTCTGAGCCTAGAAAGCAAACTGATGTCAGTTTCTTTCATTTATTCCTATTTTCAGTCCCTTGCACAGCAGTTCTCTCTTCCAGTTCACTTCAGCTTCAGACAGAATTGCTACCATACTGATGAGCTTTTAATGAAGCGTTTTTATAATTTGCTTTCTACCCTTTCAGTGTATGTAATGGTAAAATATTAAATCAGTAGGACTTTATAGATGATACTTGATAATAGGATCTTACCTCACAGAGGTTAAAAATTTTATTAGTGTTTATAGTACTGGTTTGAGGTATTTCACATAGTATTTCCCTGGGCAACTGTTAGGAGAGATTTAAATGTTTAACATATGTGTCTGTGCACAGTAATATAACACATGATTTTACCATTGCTATTCATATGTCCGTTTTTCTTTTAATAATTTCTTGCTTTAACAAAATGCTCTTTTTGAATAGGATCCTTGTGCCTAACAGTCTTTGCCTATGAAATTCTCCAGACCAGGAGCCCTAGCTGAATGGATGGCAGGTCTAATAAACCTTCAATCTTTTTTTTAATGTGTAGGGAGGGCAGGGGACAGGGGATGCTAACTGTGAACTCCTGCATGGATGTTTCATCCAAGATAAATGGCTTTTCAAACCTGGCCAGTTAACCGACATGCAAATGCCTCTTCTGGAATTTTGTGTCTAGCAAGGGCTTCTGCAGATATGAAACTGTCAGAAGAGTTTAGTTCTTGTCTCTAGCAGAGATGAACAGAATAAGAAAAAGGGCTTCAAACAAAACTGCTTTGCTGGAACTGATGTGATGTTCTTTGCTTTGTTATTACTTCCTCTTTTTAAACTGTTGTGGTGTACATTGTTCTTTTAATGAAATAGAGAACTTTAAACTTTTCTTTTAAATCCTGTTTCCTGTTTTAAAAATACTCAACCGTATCAGTGAATATACTGTGCACAGTAACCCATGATGGCCACCTCTAGATAATGTCTGTTATTTAACGAAGAGATTTCAATACATGTTTTAGGGTCATGCATGAGCACACTTCACTTTCACTTGCAGTAACATGCTGATCCCAGAAGGTGACAAATGTGCTTGTGAACCTGCAGTAACTGGAGAGCAAGCTCCTGAATTAGCTTGTCCTTGTCAACACTGACTGCATGTTGAATCACGAAAGATTGCGGGAGAATGCCTTTGGAAGCTTTTGGAAACTTCAGCTGTGATTGACTCTAAAAAGACGTGTTTGGCACCTAAAATTGAAGAGAAGACCATGCTATTTTGAAAGACTATTTAGTGTGTTAGGTATTCAGAACTCACTATGTCCCTTACCTAATTATCCCTCATGATCCCTGCTTAAAGGATGGAGAAAGAGGTTGGCAAAAGAAATAGTCCACAGGGATCACAAAAGAAGCTCTTGATCCTTTGAGCAGACCAGTAGTCTGGCTGTTTTTCAAACAGCTGGCCAACTTTATGTGTTTATTTCTATAAAAGATGTGGCAACAATACAGACTGATCTATGTGTGATCAATCTATGCCATAGCTGTTTCTTTGTGTTTCAGAGGCAGCCTGTCTCCATCAAGCTGATCCATACTGATTTATTTCTTGCTCCTGTGGAGTATAGCTGACTTGAGATGAGAAATTCTGGTTTTATTTTTTATTTTAACTTCTGTTTTTATTTTTCTAGCCAACATGAAAAGTCTTCAACAATTTAGACCTACCCTTAGGGGAAACCTGTTCCTAGTAATGAAATTTCTTTTTCGTCCAATGTTGTCTTTCTGAAAGAAACAAAGGTCTTTTGCAAAAGCAAAACTTAAATATACTGTTTGAGTTAGGAATATCGATCACTGATCATGAGACATTTACTGTCAGGCACACAAAGAAAAGAGTGGAGCCTCTATCAGATGTTCTATTTTGGCATTTGGATGACCAGATCATAGTAAAACATAAGCCTCCTAATTTGCGGCAAATTAGAACAGCCTTGATAAATACAGAAATAAATTAAGATAGTAGCTATGGAGCTAATTACTTGTGCATGTAGAACTGGCTATGTGGTAGCTGAGACATAGGATACATAAAAACATAAAAAGGCTCTGATTTGATTTTTTTTCCCCAAAAAATATTTGCATTCCAATGTCTCTCTCTTATTTTTTTTAATGTATGTGTTTTTTAACCACTCTATTGACTCCCTGTCTGGCATAACTTTTCAAGGAATAAAAGTTTTCATCTGAAAAGTCTACCTTAAAACATAGCAATTTCAAGCAGCCACATTTAAGTTCCCTGTAAGGACCCTTATCCTCTTCAGAGCAGGGATCATATTACATACTAGGCTTGTGAAAAGCAACAACACCAGTGCCAAAGTCCCTTTACCCTTAATGACTTCTCATGTATCACGTAGCCTTTTTGCTGTCAAATGCCATTGGAGTGCAAATAGTTTGGTCCTTGCTAGGGCTGATGTCACTGAACCAAGTGCATTTAGGATATGCATCTCTATATTCACTTCCTTTGGACATAGATAGATATATATATGTATGTAAAGAAAAGAATGGATGAAAGGCATTTTTCTGCTAAATAATTTGGGTGTCTCTTTTCTCTGTTTTAGTCAAATACATAAGAGTAGTTTATAAATTAGTTGAGCTGGAGTTGCCAAACTTGGCTGAGCTATATCTGAGCAGCCTGGATGGAAAGCCTTTGCAACTGATATTGTCCTCAAGCAGCTGATCATCAGAGCATTTCCTTCCCCTACCCAAACCAGCAAAATGACCACACACAGCAGGCAGAGCTCTTCTACGTCTATGGTCAATAACTTGGCCAAAATATTCGATCCAAACACTTTGCAAAGCCAAGGGCCAGATAATGGAATGGAACCTCCTCAAAGTCTTCCTGTTGAGAAAATTGATGTCAGCACATCTGAAAGTTCCAGCATCATGGATGTGAAGTTTGCCTCCCTTGAAGAGAAAATTGATAAACTCTTGACTCTCCAAGACAATGTCCTTAAGAAGCTTAACAGTGTTTCCCAAGAAATCTGTTTCATTGAAAAAGACATGGAGATGGTAAAGGCAGAAACATCTGAACCTGGATCAAGGATGGAAAGAAACAAAAATATGAGAAATAATGAAGTGAAGAGACTTTGCCTTAAAATGAAAAAATCTCTCTCTGATATAAACAGGAAAGCAGAGCAGCAGGTTAAAAGGCTAGATGGACTTGAACAAAGTGTTTCTGGACTACAGAAACTTGTAGGACCTCTGGTAGAGAAGGTGAAAACATTAATAATTCATAATTCAAGTGTAAAACATCATGTTAAAAAACGTAAAGTTTGCAAGGCAGGAGCTGAACATCCCTTTAGGATGCATGTTTTCTCGGAGACAACAGCTGGTGATCTGCTCAAGAAGAAAAATGAAAAGGTGAGCCCAGGTTTGTGTTTCATCTTGGCAGGAATCATTGCAAGCTATAGATATGTTCTGCTACATGCTCAGCTTTTTCCTTTTGTTGACATTTAAGAAAGAAAAAACAATGTGCTCTAAAAGTGAAAAGTATAAGAACAAGCTGAGCAAGTTTCAGTGGAAAAAATATAGAAAAATCTACTTGTTATACAGACTTTCATTTTTGTCTAATTATTCCTTTGCAGCTGTAAAACATAACACAAAGAACATAAAAAAGATTGACAGACTTCAGTAGTCTTGGGTCCTGGCCATGAATTTTACAGTGATCTTTTCTGGATTTATAATTACCTGGGGGAATCAAGTTGCAGCAGTTGTGTTATGAGCACCAGGGTCTAGAGATTAGTGGGACTGGTAAAAAGCCTCCTTGGGTCAGGGCATGTACATGTGTTTGTCCTTTATTTCAAAGAACATCTTAAGTGTGCTGTTCCGATCTGATATTTCTCTCCATTGGTGAGGACTAGGGAACTTCTAAACTGGGATCTGAGGTAGGATTACCGTAACTGGAGCTGTGGTTTGTGTAAACTTCCCTGGGTAAAAAAATGCCTCTGTTACCATAATGAGAGTTTCATCATGTTCTTTAAAGTCCAGATTAAAAGACACCAAAAATCTCTTGAAAGACTCTTGACTCTAGTAAGCTCATGTAAGGTAGTTTGAGTATTCTTTTTTGGTAAAGAAAACATAGCAGTTTCTTCTGACAAAGTATGTTGGTGTTTAATTAACACACAGTGAACCAAAAAGGTTACTTTTCACAGTTTGTTCCATTTTGCCTAATTTTTTTTCTCCCAAGAAGTCCCATGCAGGCTTTACTCTTTTATTCATTTAAAGAATAGTTCTTGGGTTTGTTTTTCTAAAGTTTCTGAGCAGGAAAAACATCATGTGAAGGTATTACTGGAAACAGCATTCCTTAAAGAAAAGAAGCACTGCACCCAATATTACTCAGAATGTCCTGGTCAGCAAACCATGTGCTTTCCAGCTTGGTTACCCTAAGGCAACCCCACTTCTTAGTGGCATTTGAGCCTTCAAGAAGCATGTGAGCCTTCAAAGGAAACTATAAAAATATCAGACAGTGCTGAGTAGCAGCAGAGGAACATCTTTAAAGCTCTGTCAGCTGAACTGACCAGTCTGTCACTTTGTAAGGATATAAACTGTGCAACCAGAGCATCATTAACTGAAGAGGAAAAATAGCTTCCTTGCCAAAGACTGACAACAAAAATCATCATTACAGGACCTTCTTGAACATTAGGCTGGACTGGTTTAAAAAAAGGAGTTTCAACAGGAGAGAAGTTTTCTTGGTTTATTCGATTACTTTGACAAGAAAAAATTATTTATTTTCAGCATCTGAGTTTAGGGCTTCTTTTACTTTTCAAAGCATCGATGAAAACATGTGTTGAAAAAGCCCCATTGAAGTGAGACCCACAGGTCATCTCTGTAATGCTGCCATCACTGCAGTTTGTGGTAGAGACCTACTTATCTCAGTGAAAGTACATATTCATCTAAACTATTTATAAATGTAAACTGAATCAGACCTGGCATGTTAATGAACTGGCACCTCCTGGAGACCAGAGTAGGTGCAAGGCTCTCTGCAGTAGAAACACAGGGTTGGGGAAAGGAGAGGACCTTGCAGACTTTGCTAGTGAGTTTGGGGGAACCAACGGGTGTAGCAGAACAGGAGGAGCACGTGCTCCTGACAGATTGGAGGGGAACCAGGATGGCAGAGATGCAGGTGCCCCCATGGAGAATTCAGGGCTATAAAATACTTGTAAGTAGAGGCAAGGAGCCTTGAACATGATGGGAACAGAGGTAGCCTACTGACAAGGACCCAATAAAGGGAGGAACAAGTGGAGTCTCTGTCTTTTTCCAACAGCAGCAGCAGCATTTGTAATTCCCACACTGATTCATTTGTGTTTAGGCAGACTCTTGGCGATGTTGAGTGTACTTGGTAGGAACTTGTCTAGCATGTGGGCTTAGAAAAGGCAGCATGAGCATGTCTGGAATCATGCTGATGATATTATTATGTTGTTTATATTTTGTTTGTTTTATGAGATAGCATATGTATGTTAGCCTGTCATTACCTCCTCTCTGCGTGTTTGATTTATTTGAAAAGGGCCATCATAAAATTACCAAGCTATCCTGTGAACAACAGCTGGCTTTGGGAAACACTTAGTCATCTTAGGTTTAAGTAAAAACAGACTTGAAGTCAGCCCTGCATTAGGAGTAATAGAACATGGAATGATATGCTTCAGCAGAGACTGCTGGGCTTGGCTGTCAGCTTAGCAGGAGACAGTGTGTACCAGCATTTAGGGCAAACAGACTCTCCTCTGGGTGAAAGGGAAAGAACAAGATCTCTGAGCAAGTTAGTCAAAATACTGGTCCATGAGACACTGCGAAGTTGGTTGCTCATGCCTCCATATTTGAATTAGATCTACATATTTTTCTATATGTTTTATATAGTTGTGATTAAAAGAAAAGCAAAGGAATGGAAAAAACAGGGAATTTCACCCTTGCAGAGTTTCACACCTGAAATGCACCACAAATATCTGGTGACATAGCAATGAACAAATTTACCCAAATGTGCAGACACCAATCCTTGTTTCTCTTAACAGAATCCTCATTCCCTTCTCTAGTCCCATATGATGATAGTTTTGAACAGTGCTGACCCTGTAGAAGTGCAAGTTGCCAGGCAGCAAGAACAACATCTCTTGTATCATAGGTGGCCTTCTTGTGGCAACACTGAGCACCCTTCAGTCCCACTAAACATGCACAGTCCTATTCTGTTTCTGTATGGCCATGAACAAGGCAATCCCTTCATGGCAGTTAGTTCAGAAGGACAGTGCCCAATTCTGTGCACCTCTACAGGTGATCAGATGTTTTATATGATGTTCCTGTTTGTCATCCCACCTGCTGCAGCTATGAGTAAATGCCATCTCTTGGTTCTAATAGCTGCAAAATGTTTGTCTGTCCCCAGCCTCGTTTGCAAAATAATCCCACCATAACTTAAGAAAGAATTACTAGTGGGTGGTGGAGTAGCTGGCCATGGGTACAACTGGATAAGGCAGTACTGCTCACCTGCCTTTCCATTCTTCCTTCTCTGGAGAGGTGCTGCTCTTTGCATAACGTAGTACAGGTTTTTAATTTTCTCCCAACTGCCTCTTTTTACAGAACCATATTATATAGAAAGCTGTGAAAGAGGCAGAATAGAGAGGGATGTTCTAGCATCAGCAGCAGCTGGAACAGTTTCCTAATCATGGGCTTCACAGGCACATTTTGTGCTCTTGCAAATTATATGGATTGCTCTCTTCTGAAGCAAATTTCTGCTTTGCTGCCTTTTACTGCCATCCTGAAATACCTCCACTGCTTCATACAGGAGCTTAGTTTATGTCTGGTTTGGGTTGAAGTTGTAATATGGTGTAGCTTAGAGACACTTCTTGCTTTGTTGATGCTGCCAAATGTGTCCCAACCATATTCCACTGAGTGCAGCATGACCTTATGACCACATAGCTGAGAGGAGTAGTGTGTGTTACTTGTCATTTAAGTTATTTTGTCACTATTGCCACTCAGGGAAATCAGCAGTTCTACAGCAAGCGTTTTTAAAAGCCTTAAGGTTTTCCTCAAATTCACCTTTTTAAGTAGTCTGTGATAATCCTATTGCAAAATGTTCCTGTCTATAACTCCATTTCCAGTCCTACTTCTTCCACTTAGAAAGAAAAAAGGTAATGTAATACTTCACTTATTTCCTCCAAATTTAAGAGTTTAGAGATTCTGTACTATTAACCTGCAAATACTCATCTGGAGAGTCAGAAAGTCCATTTTGTGGCCATCATAAAGTAGTGTTGAACAGTTGCCTGCAGGTGTCTGTAACTTTGGTTTCCTGACATTTCTACAGGCTTTGCTGTAGGAATAACAACTATTAGCAGTTTGGGGCTGCTTCCCACACTAAAGACACGCCAGAGGTGGGAGCTGTATTTTCTCCTTGAACCCTCTGTACCTCCTGTGCAGGTATCACACTGCAATTGCAGGTCGCTGGCTGATTTAGTAGGAGCCCACAATGAAACTGCTGTTTGCCACATGTGTTTTAAGATCCATTCAGCCTCAGTCTGTAACTGTTCTGATTCCTTCTTTTTGCCTACAAATGCTAACAGGTCCCTTATGTATTATTTAAAGTCTCTCCAAAATGGCCATGTTCTGTGTATTTTTCATCTTTCAGCCAAATAGGTGGGATTTTTTTTTATTGTTTATTTTTTTAACATCTATTTGCAAGAGTTTCTGCTGGGCTTGTTGGTGTCAAGGGTAGAGATTTCTGCAGAATCTCAGCAGATTGGTTGTTTGTTGCTTGGGCAATGCAGCTGGTCAGCACTCACAGGTGCCATTATACTTGGAAATGCTCTTCTTTCCCTCAGGACTGATGCCTTTACTTAAATATGTTCTTGGTAGAAGGATTTTGAGTGAGCTGCAGTATATCAGAATTAAAATTCTCTCTCTGGCTGTATACCAGTCATAAAACTGGTATGTTTTCTTAGGACAATGTTTTCATCTTGTTTTGCTCTGCTCTCTCCCTTACTGACAGCTGCCGGAGTTGTTACACGCCTTTTCAATTCATAATGCTGTTTAACTTTGTTTCCATTTACCCTTGGAATTTGCTGTCTGCAGTACAATCTTACCTGTGTAGGATCCCTTCCTGAACACTGTTGTGATTTTGCTGTCTCTGCAGCTCTGAAATGTGTGAAATCAAAGTAGACACAGCTAATTTTTAAATAACAACATGCCACATTGGATGGCTTTTGGGACATGAATACTTATGTGTTAGAGCGACCATTGTAGGAATCCATTAAAATTCCTTTGCAAAACTAGGGAGACCTCATGATGAAGATAAGGTGATAACTGGTAAGTGCAGGAAAGCAAAGCAATGCAGCTCATAGGAGAGCAGATTCAGCAGAGAGCAGACCTGGAAAAGCAGAAAGTTCCTCAAAGAGGTGAGACACCAGTAGGAAGGATTTGCTCATGGAGGAAGTCTTTATCTGCTGCAGCCATCTAAAATTCACCTTTTGTCATCAGATATCCTAGACATTTAGGCAGTTTTCTGGTAATGACTCCTCTCTCTCCTCTCTCCTCTCTGACAGCCTCTGTCAGAAGGTGTAGAGGTGCCATACCTGAGTATTTCCTCTGGTAGTAGAGTGCCATTGCAACTCAGTGTGGAGTCTCCACCACACTGAGTTTTAATGACAAGGATGACTGCTCTGAAACACAACTAATTTGGTGCCATCCTGGCAGCACGTTGGGTTTTGAATACACATGCAGCGGTGAGAAGGAGTAGACATGGGTGGCTGAGCAGCAGCCCCAACAGAGCCTGGAATGAGCCTCACCACATTTCAATAGCTGGGTTCTGCCTGGTGAAGTGCCACAGAACTATGGTCTGTCTATAAAGGGAAAATTTTTAAAAAACCCAAACAGGTCTTTCCCCTCAACCCAAACTGCCTTCTTGTTAAATGAATTTTTAGGAAACCTGCATTTCTAGAGTCCAATCCAAAGTGAGTCATCAAAGCTGTAGGAGATGATTTCTTAAGTTTATAATCCTTTGGATGGAAAATTCCCAACTGTGTGATTTTGGAGAAATACTTAGCAAGGGCAGTTCATGAAGTCTGAAGATATTTGCCATCCATACCATTTCCTGCTTGGCTCAGCTGAGTTAGTTAAGTTGAGAAATACTCTCTGTAGAGTATTCTAATTGAGCCTGCTAAGTGAGGCTACTTAACTGATACTGTAATAAAAAAAATTTGCCTGGGTAGTTTGACAAGTGGGTGGTTTATCCCCACAGTTAAAAAGATCTGCCAGTGATTTGGCTTTCAAGATGGACTTTTTTTGCTCCTTTCTCACACTGTGACAATAGTGGAACCCACTTAGGAGAGTGTACCATTTAATAATAATGGTAAAAATGTGAAGAGTAGTACGTGGAAAACTTTTGGGATTATGGCACAGGTGGATATGAGGCACATGTGCACCCTGTCATTCATCACACATGTAAGGAAATCGCGCAGTTTAGAGAAGGGATAGATGTGACACTTTCCATTGTGTTTGTAAGAAAAGCAGCTGAATTCTTCAGTGCTTGTGCTTGCCTGATGTTGCCCCAGATTTGTTCAGATGAAAAACTCAAAAACAACAGTGTCTTGTTGATTTGATTTCCCAGATGCAGTGAAAGGACAAGTGTCAAAGCCAGGTAACGCTGAATGCTCTGGTTCTAGTGGTGTCTTGACAGCCTCAGATTTGTTGGTGGTTATACTAAAAGTAACCCAGTCAATCGGAGTTAAAAGATCTACCTCCAAAGTCCTTCTTAGGCCTGATAATGGCTCTTTAAAGTGACAGTGACTAGAGCTCAAGACAAAAGTAAAGATGTTTAGAATCAACCTGTCACTGTTACTGCAACCTGTTGCACCTTCACCAAGGCCGTGGGCTTTGTCAGGAGCCTGGATGCATGAAAGTCTTTTCTACTCTTCAGTTCGAGATTCCCTGTTTTGAGAAAAATGGCCTGGCAGGAGGAAGCATCCTTTGAAACAGGTCAGCCACAGCTTCTGCAGCACAGTGGGTGAGAAGTCAGAAACTTTAGTGGGGAATGAACAATGCTTTGTCATCAGTGATTTTCATCTTCTGCCCTAGGATGATGTTTGGAGGGATTTTTTTATGCAGAGGTCATCACCTCATTACCTATGTATTTTCAAAGCAGCAGGTCACATAGAAATTCTCTTGTATTTCATATTGGGTGAATCATGGTTCTCATGGTTCAGAGCTTATTTTTTGTATATGACTACTAGATGTTTGTGGATTGAGTTTAGATTTTACAGAAGAATGATTTCTTATCTAGTTCAAGAAGCTTTATAAAAACAATGCAAGAGTCAAAATCTTTACCTGAAAGTGCCAGCAGTCGTTATAGTGTACCAAAAAAATAATGACACACAAGCAGATGTACCACCTGCCAATGAAAGCAGAATTCCCATGTGTGTGGTTTTTAGCATTCATAAGATGTTTCAAAAATACTCTCACTAAATATTTTACATTGCTGGAGGGCAGAAAGGTATATGTATGGAAGAGGAACACGAGAGGGCAGGTGGGGATGGGTTCCAGCTTTGATGGATGGCACAGGAGACATCACCACATGTGGTTGTCCCAAGGTCTCTGTGTTGTGTTCTGCACTCTCCTGAGAACTGGTGAGGAGATACTGGGGGCACCCTCAGTGGCAAAGCCCATGGCTGAGTTCTGGCTATTAGGGAAACTCGTTGTTTGCAAATCTCAAGTAGCTTAGTAATTTTGATAAATAAGTGGTGATCAGATCTTACACCAAACCAGGTTATCTTGCCATAGTACACTTCTGCAAACTATCAAGAATATGAGAAAGTGACTCAGAGTTGAAATGTGGTTTAGGCACATGCAAACCTTTGTGTCTTGATATTGGCAGATGGAAGCTGAGGATAATGTCTTGGTATCAAATCAAATGTGGTGAGGTGATAAAGGACCTCTAACTGAATGGTTGGGGCTTCTTCATGAGGCCATTCATTACAAAAATTTTTGCAGTAGGAAAAAAAATCAAAGACTTTTATTAGGTGAATAAAAAATCTTAAAGTTAGCTACAAAAACATTCCAAGGGTAGGACTGCTGCAGTATAAAGAAGGAATTTAACTATGTGGAGGTCATTAAAAAGGAGTCAGATGTCTATAAAAGACATTAATTTCTTGCTGCATTTGAAATTTCAATTAGAATATATTATATTAGTATATATTATTGCTTTTTGCTTGATTTCTGCAGGTTTCTAAAGTCAGTTTAAATAATTTCCAAACGCTTTTTTTTTTTCCATTAGTCTGTACTGAACTTTCAGCCTCTGGACTATCTCACATTATTCTGTATCATCAACCAAGCTTTTATTCTGTCTCTCTTATTTAGGGTCTGGCAATACTCTATGAAAGAATATGTTTAAGTCTAGAAAATGTATTTTTGAAGACACAATACAAAATTGTGTAGATACAGACACCTTTCTGCTGTGGTATACTTTACTGGGTCACAATGCAAACTTTCATATTTAACCTTTTGTGAAATGAAAATGTAAAATTCATTGGAAGCTTATGGCCTTGTGTGAGTAGGAAAAATTACTATAGTGCCATTACCCAATTTTACATATTCAAGCTATTAAAGAAAGGGGGAAAAATGTTTTCTACTAAGAAATATTGATTACTGTAATTTTAGAAAATATAGACTGGAAAAAGTCATGTTACCTAAGTTTGGGAAGAACAAGACATAAATAAAATATTATTAGAGATTAAATTTAAAAGATCTTTAAGAAAGCTCTAACAGAGTGAGGGAAGAAGAGTGGTATAAGGAGTAATTAGGTGGGATAGATGTTTTAACAAACCACCACACCTTTCAGATGAGGTTTTCAAAGACTGTGATGGCTTTTGGGAATTGTGGGCTCTCAGAGCAGCTGCCTGGGGCTGGACATCACACATCCTCATGTGTGTTAGTTACAAGGAGGTCTTTGTACCACCTGTGGCTGGGATGGGAAGGGTACATTGACTTCTGTCAGCTCCAGAGAGCCTGGTGAGCCCCCACCCTTTAGAGGGAAGGAATAAGGGGCAAAAGATCTTGATTTTATTGCCAGGTCAAGATTTGAAAGTTGGAGTCACATGTTGCTACAAACAGCAAAAGGTGGAGAAAACTGGGTTTTTCATGTATAGACTACTCATGAATTTAGAAGTATTTCAATATCTAGTCCTTGTACTTGTATTTCTTACTCTAGTGCACTCGTGTCTATATTTATTGAAAATTGATTCTGAAGAATATCTGTAAATATTTCATTTGTATGATTTTTTTAAAAACATTGAATTAATATGAACTCCTCATCTGCTGGTGAAATGTCAGAGATCAGAAATGGTGCTTGAATAAACACGGTAGTAATTTATGTAATGCCTTGGCAGTCTCAGGCATTCAGCACTGTCCAGTGTTCCTTCCACTAGACGGATTTTCAAAAGCTGGCTTCTGTATTTCACACCTGCAAACTACAGCAATATTTAGTTGGAAGTGCAGTGTGTCTGCAATTAATTCTGAATGCAGAAGTGAAATCTGGCCTCATGCATCAAAGAGCTTGGAGGCCATTTCTCTGGTTATTTGCTCAGCTGACTGTGTTTGATCAGAGCTGATGTCCTCAGTGGTACAGAGAGGCTGACATACTTACAGGAATGCGAGTGCATTACTAATTGCCAACACAGTGCAGAATAAATAAGTCTGTGGCTTTTCCCTATTTAATTTTTTTAGTGCTTTTTAGAGCATTGGTTGATTCCCTGTGTTCAATCTGGCAACATTACATTATATTTAAGTTCTGTGGGAACAAGGCTCTGATTTATATTTCAAAGGTATTTACCTTGTTGTATTCTGGCCTTTTTCATTTTGTGGCCTGCAACTTCCTGGGACAAACTGCATCCAAAATAATTGTCAGTCTCAGGTTTTATGCTCATATTACAGTTTCCTTGTCCCTTGTGGATCAAGATTTTCTGAACACGTCCTGTTCAAATCCCTCCATGCAGTAATATCCAGTTTGTCTCAACTCTTTTGGCTTCTCATGGAATTTCCTTTCCCTTGAACTCTGTTTATACTGGATACACATTGCTTTGATTTCATGCCTATTTTCTGTATAGCCTGATGAAATTAAAATTAACAAAAAAAATAAAGCATAAAAAAATGTGGAGGACTTACCAGAACAAATGTTTAGTAATAGGACTGGTTGGTGCCCCGAGCTGTGGGACTGATCACTTAGTTAAGACACTCAAAATTAAGTGCCTGAACCTGTTTATTTTGTTAGGATACATAGAATACTGCTTTAGCTGGTAGCCTCTCTGGAAAATATTTTGAGGTAAAAACATTTTTCACACCATGTGGATCTAATAATAGTCATGGCAGTGCCAATTTTATAGCATTGCGAGAGGACGAAGGTGAAAAGAGGAGCACCGAGCAGCAGCAGATACCATATTGTGCTGTGGTCACCTACTGACAAGCCTAGGAGTGGCCAAGAAAAAACACAGGGAGAACAGCATAGAAACAGTGGGTAATATCCTCAAAGGTAACAGTAATTGCAGAGGGTTTATGAGGACCTCGATTGGGGTATGAAGCACCTCTAGATGTCACTGCAACATTGTAAAACGTAGGTCAAAGAAGGGTACAAAGCTGAAGTTGAGGCTTTTACGCTCCAGTTCCTGGTAACTGTCTCAGTCAGCCTTTAATGAATCGTTGCATCATTAAAGAAGTCATTACCAAATGTTGATTAAACAGCAAGGAACCTTTTGCTAACTGTCAGTAAGATTGTTGATGAACATTTTACTAGAATAATAAATATTCTGAGATTTGGTTTAACCTATTTTTTTTAACAGCAAAAGCTAGGGCAGGGCAGCAGCTGAATCCTGGATGCTTCTATGGTTTAGTCTCTGAGGTTCAATCCTAATCTTTTCCAGGCTGTTTTTGTGCCAACACTGATGCTGATTACAACCAAGATAATTTCTCTTGCTTTGCACTGGTATCTACTCAATTGGCTTGTAGTGATTAAAATAAGGACCATCATTTATAGGAAATGTGTGAGTTAGAACACAGTATTTGCATTTGACAAAAAAAAAAAATTAAAAAAAAAATCAGGCTGCAATTTCATGAGGACCAATACAACATGTACACTGTATAAATTGAGTAATATGTCAATGTTTTCTCTGCAGGTCATCAAAGAAAAGTCCCATTTTGATGCAACAGAAACAAAAGAAAAGAAGCCACCAGATTCAACAGGTTAGACTATTTTTTCCTCTGTTCAACTTCTAGTTCCTAAGAAATAGCACAGAAATAGCCATGACTTTCCTGAGCAACTCCAGTGGAGTTGCTTGGGTTACTCTTGTGCTCAACAGCATGAGTGAGCATAGGGTATCCAACTGCTCAGTAAGGTGCTTTGCATGAGGAGTTTATTAACCTTGACTTGGTTGACAATAGCTTCTAGTGAGAAAAACATTTTCTAGTGCAGTGTCTCAAAGAAAGCATTTTGTGACGTATGGAATCCCAGTTTTAAATAAGTAGTCTGCTCTTGCTTAGGAGACACTTGTACTGACCTTGAAAGTGGGAGAGGGAAGCAAATACCTAGATCAAAATTCAACAGAAGTTATGCTAAGTGTTCAGTCCTACTTTAATACTTTTACTGACTGTCAGAAAACCACTGACAGATTACTTTGTAACGTCTTGTAGATGAGGACACCCAGCAGAGTCAGTCCTGCTCTCAGGAAGAAGAAGTTGATAAGCTCAACAAGGAAAATGCCAAGAGGGAAAGTTCTGTTCTGCTTGAAGTGGATCCTCCCAAATTTCATACTGAAGAGTCAGAGGAGAAAGAACAAAATTTGTCTTTAGAAAGCCATTACGTATACAGGAGAAACTCTTTTCAGGAATCTCTCACCCCAGAAAAACAGCAGGAAGAAGATGCTGTTGATGATGCTTGTCAAGAGCTAACTGTGCAGGAGATAGAGAGTGAGTCCCCAGCAGATGAGGAGAAGAAGGAACATCAGGTGCCTGAAGATGCACATGAGGAACAGCAAGAGGAGAAAGAGAATGAAGGAGAGGAAAATGCTGATAAGAGTGAAAAAGGTGCTGAGGAACCACCAGCTCCTTCCCAAAAGGAAGATGAGGCAGAAGAAAGAGATGATGAAGAGGTATCAGAGGGAAGGTAAGGTCTGAAACTCAAACTACACATTTTCTGAAGAGACCCTTGTTTCAGAAAAATGTGTAGTTCAAGTTTCAAGTTGAAGTGGCTGATTAATATAAATATTGGTGAAAATTTAGCCCAATATAAAAGTGAAAAATAGTTTATATCTCTGATCTAAGTGAAAATATACTCTTAAAAAACAGGTAAACAATCCACTATACATGGTATTAACAGTGTTCTATGGTTGTTTTCTTGGGAAATATGTTAGGAACATGGGAATTATGTTATGCCATTCTTTATTTCTGAGGAGAATTCTCCCACAGTTATGCTTATATATTGCAATGTCATATAACATCAACAAAATAGATTAGGCCATCTGCCAACTGAGAATTAACTTACTGCAAATGTAGCAACTTAAAGGACAACCTTAAAATTTGAACATTTGCCTGGGCAATTGACCTAATAAATTTGTTTACTGCAATTCTTTCTTTGCTGGATTTAATATATAGCCTTTCAGGGATAAACAGGTTCAAGCTCTCAGGAACCTGTATGAGCAAAGGGAATTCCAATGCTCTCCCTTTGCTTTAAAGGTGAGATTGATAGCCTAATGTCAAGTTTAGAAGAACTCAGGTGAGGTTTTCAGGAACATTTTGCTGTCATGATTAATCTAAGGGCCATTTTTATTTCTCAATGTGAATATTAAACCAGTAAATTTTACACCATGAAACAAAATAGCTTAATGTTATTTGAATGCAATATCCGTGTAGGCATTTTTCACCTATGTTTCTAAAGTTGCTCTGCTTTAAGTGTACTCTGCACTAATACCATGTTTTGTCCTTGCAGGTGTAAAAGCTGCGAAAAAGGTACAGGAAATTCTAGTTCAATCCCTGGGCAGACCTGCCAATTTGAGCATAGTGGTAGCAGTGAGCATCGAGTGCATGATGAAGGTCTAGTCAAAGATGACACAAAAAGACCAGAGTAGTTGCAAAAAGTGCTGGTGGCATATATAAAACTATAAAAAAGCTGTTAAAGAAAGTATCCTAAAGGCAAGGCATTTGATTCCCCTGGTATTGCCGTGAGGAACAGAGACAGAGATTTGTAGAAGAGAATGATTTCATGGTTCTAATTAGTAGGGGAAAAAGGTGTGCAGAAAACTCTGATGGGAAATAGTTTTTCATGGACTGCATCTTAAGCTGATGAGAAGTAACATGATTCTACTTGCTTTCATATTAGAGGCTTCTACTCTGTCAGAAATTACTCAAAATTAATTTGCTTCTGTCACAACTACTTCACTAACGCTATCCTCTCTCCCTCTTCCTTTAACAGAAGAGCTAAAATCCCTAAGTATAGAGTGGAGGGAGAAATTGTATCAGGTGCAGCAAACTTGGTCCACCTGTGGAAGTGTTGAGAATGTGTGTTAACAGGGAATCTGCAATGCTGTGGACGTAGCCTGAAACACCAGCTTCCTCATGTTCATACCATTGTAATCTGAAGTGAGAACAACTGCAGGCTACAAAGCAAAGAAATACAGACTTTTGTGTGGAAGCCTGAGTGATGTTGTTGAACTGTGAGATAAATGGTGCTCAGGCACCAAACTCTGAAGCAGTGCTCACCATGGTGAGGCAGAGATTAGGCTAATATTAGACCTCCATCTTGAGAATTTCAGTGCCTGTTCCTGTATATGAAATTATGGCGTGTGAAGAGGTGGCCTGAAACACTTGGAAATATATGCATGTGTATGTGCATACACAGGACTCAAGATGAATTTAACTGCTTTGGGAAAGGGGGGAGAGTGTGGGAGGGAAACATTTATTACAGGTTTGTGCTAGGCTTTTGTAGCAGAAAACAGGAGACAGCAGACTAAAACTTTAAAATCCATAAACTGTTGTGAGCTCTGGGAGATTATTATGGATGACATTAAGGTTATAGTGGCTCTGTTGGAGTGTTTTCATCTATAATAGGAAATTGTTCTTGAATTGAGAGAAATCCCCTCTGGTTTGCAGGAAAAGAAAAATAGAGGCTCTGTCATGGGGAACATCTTGAAGGCAAAATCTTAAACATAGTTTTCAAAAGCAGTCTTGTATCTTTAAAAGAATATTTCCTTGCCCAAAGTTTGGTAATATTTTTAGCTGAGCTTTCAGAAAGACATTTTCTTCTGCCACTTGCATGCTGGTGCTGATGGAGTTGGTGTTGTTAGAGTGAGATTTTGCCTTAGGTTAGAGGTTTTCTTGGCCTTGGTAACATGCAAAGACCCATACTTACAGTCATGCAACACAAACTCTGCAGAATCCCAAGTAGGTGGCAAACTTCCAGAAGCCCCAGCTTTTCACAATTCCTTGACCATGAACTAACTTCCTGACCATGTAAGTTATTAACACTGTCAAAAAGAAGTCTAGGTACACAGCTGGTGTCCTGGAAAAATGGACATTGACTGTGAATAAGGACAATCTACTGCCACATTAATGACCAAAGTGTTCCTGCCAGCTACATGCTGTCGTGGGGTTTCTTGTTTGTGTTTTTGATCATTTTCACTGGAGTAATGAATGGTTTTAAAATTGCTCAACAAGCCTCACACAAAAAGGAGCTGGCATTCCAAACCAGAGAGCTCATATTGAAACACTGGGACTGTAGCCCTCCCAAATGGTTGAAGAAGTATTTGTCACCTTGGTCAGCCAAAGGTCACTCTGGGGAGTATCAATCAAATGAAAAAGAACGTGGGTATGAAATTGAAGTCACAACAGCCTGCAGAAAGTCCAAATTAGGCATGGAGGGCTGGTCTCCAGCAGGGATTTTGACATCAGGAGGGCAGAAAGGTCCAGCATGTGGAGGTCCAGAAAGTAACACCTGAGACTGGCCAAAACTCCATAGCTGCTGCAGTGCAATGTTGAGAACCATCCTTTCTCTGTGCCCCTCTTTACATTTTGTCTGCCATCTTTTTTTAAGGACAGAAATTCTTCAGAGCAGCATATGACAGTTTCTGTGTGTCCTGAGCCATACTGGAAACCCCGAGTGCTGTCTGCCAGGGTGAAACTCCCTCATGTGCACAAGCTCTAAATGTGATCTTTAAAGGTGATGACCACACTGTGGAGAAAGACAAGTTTTGGCAATCAGTTGAGAAGGGGATTCTTCACTGTCAACATCAAAAGCTGGGAAATAGCCTCTCTTAGCTGGGCCTGCAGGAGAGTTGTTTCTCTTCCTTCCCCACTGCAGAGTTACAGTACATACTCACCTATTAACAGTCCCTGAGGAGGAAAAAAATTAAAAAAAATCAGAGATTAGCTGAATTGCAGAGGCCCCTTGCGAGTATGAAGCTGCATCGGTATGGTGTCAAAGTGGTCTTCACTTTGCCTCTCCCGACTGTTGTACAAAAGATGATAGCTTAGAAAAGGAGTCCTTGTCTTGGGAGTGTAGCTCCCCAACCACAACCTCCTTTTCTGAGCTAGAGCTTCTGAGAGAAAACCCTTGTTCAGTAACAGAGAAAGACCTATCTATAAAGCTTCCAGTAAGTGTATTCAGTTCTTAAATGAAATTATCTGGGGCAAAGAGGAACTAAAATATGGGATAGACAAGCACTGCATGTGACAACTCATATACTCTCTGTGTGTTTTGTCTTTTTCAGATGATATTCCTACTCCACCAGCACCATTTGATCACCGGATAGTCTCAGCCAAAAGGGTGGGGATCAGCAATTATTACAACGTCAACGAGGATGAAATTCTGGGAGGGTAAGTCAGGTGAAGTAAATCAACTTGGGAAGCAAGGCATAAATTTACAGCCAAGCACCCTGGGAGGTGAATAGAGGCAACATGCCCCACTAGAGCCAAAGCCATGAAAGTCTAAGCTCTTACAGTGCTTTATAGAGGGATGAAAAGAGGAGGCTGGTTTTACAGAGTGAGTGAATTGTGGCTTACTATTTGGCATCAGCAGACCTGGCCTGTGTTTGGCATTGTTCTAGGCCAGCCAGATGCCCTCAGGCTTTATGACAGGGTTCCTAAGATGTTAAAATACCTCAAATTACAGCCAGCAGTATGTAGAGACACATTGTAGTCTTCTTCCTGTCCAGGACTCTCACCCCTGAAAACACATCCATGTTTTCAGATTAGCAGGCTGACCTGACAGGCCATGCAGTTACTTATCTTTCATGTGACATCATTTAGGAGAGTGGGATATTGTAATTTTCATGGCAGTGTACTCTGGGGAAAAGCTTTGTTTCATCAAGAAATCACAACCCTCCCATGGAGGAGAATGATGCGATGGAGAGGGGCAGATGATGCACATTATCTTTACAGTATATCCTTGACTTTCCTGGAATTAGTCATTGCAGGTTATGAGGTGGGTACAGCGAATCATACCAGTGGAGTAGTACCAGATAGAACAGTGTGTGATGTTGGTGTGCCCAAATGAGTAGTAGCAAGTACAGGCTACACAATAAAATAGCAACAGCAGAGCAATTGAAATGAAAGCCAGTAGGGAGAGGATAATTTATGGTTGTTTATAGTGTAGTTTACACTCTGAGTTGACACTTGTACTTGTTTGTTTCTCCATTTTTCTAGAGGACGATTTGGGCAAGTGCACAAATGTGAAGAGAAAGCAACAGGTCTCAAGCTGGCAGCCAAAATTATAAAAGCACAAGGTCCAAAACAGAAGGTTGGTAGAGAATGATATTCGTCTTTTGTTCCCCAGTGGATCACACACTGTTCTTCAGCTACACAACAGGCCATAACCAAGCGTCTCACAAGCCATCACACTCATAGGACCTGCTGGAATACCATTAATTCCATTTCTATTTCCTTTCTCCTTCAAAACTTCTAGTAGCTCATGAAAGTACTATTCTTGGGGTGTTTTGTGGTTCTTTTAAATTTTATATTACTTTTTTTCTTTCTGTTTCTAATTCTATTAGTATTTTCTTTAGTGGCAAAATGGCAAAAATATTTGTCAGGCCTGTGACATAGTGTATTCCCTCCCAAGCACACTGTAGCCTTTGCTGCAATGACTTGATGTCAGTGGAGGGGATGCTGATAACAGACATGATCTGGGCACCTGACATCAACACAAATACAGACGAGACAAATTGGTCCGGTCTGTTTTGCAAACCTCTTGGCCATCTGGGACTGGCTTTCACAGGAAAGACATGCATAGCATTCTTTATGTGACATTGGTGTCATTAAGAGCATTCAAGAGTGGGATTTGTCTCAGGTAACTGGGATTGCTAAGGTACAGCTGTGGCCAAGCTGATGTCCAAGAATCCCTTTATGGTGAATTTAGAGACACTGACATCATCAGAGAGTGATTCAGCGTGCCTAAAATAGTTGGGCTGAATGGAGGTACCAGTCTCTCTCCTCTGACTGCAAAGTTAGGTTTTGGAGGACTGTCCTGGACTTCTCTCAGCTTGATTTTGTACACCTACAGCTGTTTGAACAAAATCCTCCTCTGCTTCTCTTTTTCCTTTACATCCCTGGGAGCCCACTTGTCCATGTGGGCTGTCCTCTTCCATTTCCAGTAAATATCTTATTACTGAAACACCCCACTCAAGCTCTGTGTTCATCTGTTAGTTCCTGTAGCTTTGACATCTACTGCTGCAGGAGCCCTGAGTTTGGCTACACAAGAGAAAACATGAAGATAATATAGATTTCCTTCAAACATGGCTATCTTAGGAAAGAAGGCATCTGAAGCAATACTCATGGTTCTTTACAGGATGAAGTAAAAAATGAAATCAATGTTATGAACCAGCTGAATCACGTCAACCTCATCCAGCTATATGATGCTTTTGAATCTAAAAATGACATTGTACTCGTCATGGAATAGTAAGTGTGTTCTTTTCCTTTCTGTGTTTACTAGTTTTTCTGCAATTGTCAATTTCCTTCTTGCTTTCTCCTGAAATTAGAAATGAAGCTTCTTACAGGTGGAAAATGCATATGAAATATGTTCTCATGAACAACAGAAAAAAAGGAGAATTTAAAAGTTTTCCGATGCAGTCATTTATGATTTTTTCCAGTAGTGTGCAACATTCCTGGTGCTGTAAAGCAACTGCTTCAGTTGAAGCTGGAGCTGTGTTACATATCTTATCTTTAATTTATCACTTTAATTTGTGTCAGCTAAGAAATAAGCCTCTCAGATTATCTCCTGTTCTCTGAGGCAAACAGACATCTAACACCAAAGAGGAGCCAGATGTGGGTGTTGTGGCTAATCCTTATACTGGGTGCCTGAAAGGATAAACCTGCTTTTTATGGTGGGTTATCAGACTAATCAGGCACAAAATACCTGCCTTAAGGTCAAGTTAAGCAGATGCTGTCTTAAGGAAGCCAAAAAGGCCAAAACTAAAACACTGAAGTGTGTGGTAGAAGGTTCAAAGTTAAGTGAGTTTGAATATTCTGGATGTTCTCAGATAGTCCCCTGAATTTGGTCTATGGATTAACATGACACAAAAGAAAAGTATCTGTGTACCTCTGAACAGATAAGCTGGAGGCATACTGAAATGTGAAGAGAAATTAAGTCATTTTTGTTGACATTAGGTAGGTTGAGATTGACATTTTGGATCTGTCCCTCTCAAACTCAGATGAAAGAGACCACAGGTTTAAATACAGGTTCTCCATCATGCTGTTTTGGTTTTCCACAGAACTTCATTATTTCATTGGTACAAAATGATGACTCAGACATAACATCCAAATTTCAAGACGTTCATGGTTTTCAATGGATGGGAGGCTGGACTCTTAGACCTTGAAGAAGTTCAGACCAGTCTGCATCAGAACCCAGATTTTAGATAGTTCAGATCAGAATACAAGCTCATCTCACTGAACTTGACCGGGAATTATGAAAATAGTCAATAGCATATTTTCTGCATTAGTCTTACTGTATGAGATTAGATTTGAACTTGGTCTTTTTCTCCTCAGCGTGGAAGGAGGAGAGTTATTTGACCGAATTATTGACGAAAACTACAATTTGACAGAGATGGATACTATCTCGTTCATAAAACAGATCTGCAAGGGAATTCAGTACATGCACCAAATGTACATTCTTCATTTGGATCTCAAGGTAGAGTTTTGAGATGTATGTTTTGTTTAATGACAGATGTGGAAATTCCATTCTTAATGGTAGGCCATAAAGCTTAGCAGATTCCTGTGGCAGAAACAACAAAGACCCTTATTCTGCTTTCCTTATTTCAATGCATATTTAATTTAACCACACTGAGATCAGTTAAATTACTACAGGACTAAGTAAATTAGATGAAAATTATGGTCATATGTCATCATGCTTCATAGTGCTTAAACTTTCCACAGACTGACTTTACAGAAAGCCAGCAGCTGACTACAAATATGTTGTTATTTTCAATTTCAATATTTACATCTCAAGATATTGAGAAAATATTATTTAATTCAACTGCACAAAATATGTGTTTAATACAGCAGCTATGGGGTGGCAATTATCCCTGTTTTTTACTATGCAGAAAGGCATAAGGGAGTGGAACTAAGTTCAAGGGTCATTTAGGATCAGTGTAAGACCACACAACCTTCTGAGGCACTAAATGGCTGTTGTCATGAAAAGGCATCAATAGATAGCCAGATTAAGGGAAAGTACATTAAAAAGTACTTTCTACAATGACAGGAATAAAAATGGTCAGTGGCTAATGTAATGAATACAGCATGTCTATGTTGGATTAGACAATAACTGCTCACGTGGCCGAAAGCCCAGAGAAAGGTGGCAGATTCTCTACTCCATACCTACACATGTCCAAGTACTCTGCCATGGACTTGCACATTTTTACTCTGGTCAACTGCAAATGGTCAACTGCCACTCTTAGTAAACATTTGTTTATTATTATTCATTAAACTGTGCACTTGAGCTGGCTCTTTTTCCCTTACACCAAGTTCTTATTAAATAATGGACTTGTTTATTACCACTATTTAGTGGAGGAATAAAATGGGATGATGTCTTTAGTTTTATGACTGGCTAGAAATCTGTCTAGTGATCGTTGAGCTTTACAATACAATAAAAAGAAACAAGGAGTGCACAAGATTGTTTTCTCTTTGGTGAGATTTTTATAACGGCTGCTGGTTTTGGCTTGTACTAACAGACTTAATATAGTACATCTTTAATAATGTTAGCATACATATTATTGCAGTGCTTAAGGAAATTAGCAGATGCTTGTTGGGACCTGCTTCAGTAACTGATCAATGACCAGACTTACTTTTGTCTTGCTCTACAAACATCCAGTTGCCTAGAAACCTGTCAAACAGAAGTTCACACAGTTCTTTGGGACGTATTAATTATGATCTTGAGATGGCGCAGTTTTAATATGAGGTCAAACTGCTGACAAAACAATACATATGCAGCCCAAGAAATTAATCCCAGAGATCTCTTTTCATGTGCTTGCCAGCTATGGCTTCTCCCTTCTGTTTTGCTTGTTCATAGACTGCTGTCAGTAACAAATGAGTTTGGGAAAGAAAGCTTGAAATTGAAAGAAAATGATCTTGACAATAATCATCCAGGACCTCAGAAACTATGGACATGTGGTGTTTAAAAGTCCTACATGTAAAATGAATTAGTAATGGTGACAAAGGTTAACTAATGTTTTAAGTGTTGAGGGCTGGTTTGTTTCAAAGAGGACTCACTGAGAGTAGCTATAAAAGTGCTGGCAGTGCATATGGGACTGTGCTTTAGGTATTTACATTTCAAAGACAATTGGCCAATTCCTTCTCTCAGTTCCTTCTGTAAGAATTTGGAATAACTCTTGGAAGTTAGTGGATACCTGCCAGGAAAGTGAAAAGTAGCATCTGGCCCTGTGAAAATCCAGAGGGGTTTAACCTGTGAATCCTAACTTTTGCTAAAATACCTGAAAAAAACAAAGTTGATGAGACTGGCTTAATTTATTAATGTTCAATCTGACAGAATGTTTGAGAACTCAGAAATGTAAAGCTGTAAGATAAATTTCAAAGTCCCCCAAGTTTGATTAAAAAAAAAAAACAATGAGAACTTATTAAGGTCTGTATAATTACAGTGAAAGCATCCTGGAGCCCCTCCTTGGAAGTCTGCATTCCCTGTCCCCTTCCCCCTAATGCGTTCTTTATCTGAACTGTGCTTTATGTCAAATTGAAAAGCTGTGGAAAAGAAAAAGCAGTTGGAAGGCACAAAATGCACTTCTCTGATTGTGTGTGACAGCAAGGGGGGTATCCATGCAGAGAGATTGGAACAAGGAGGAAAGCAAAAGGTGCTTATGAGATATTTTCACTGTTATTAGTGTTTTTCTCCCTACATTTTTCTAAAAGCCCAGTTTTTCATACTTGTTTCTCATTCAAGTGTGGGGTTTTTTTTGTTTGTTTCTCTTGGCAGCCTGAGAATATCCTGTGCGTGAACCGAGATGCAAATCAAATAAAAATTATTGATTTTGGATTGGCAAGAAGGTACATGCATGTGTTCTCACTAATCATAAATGAATTAGGAAATAATGAAAAAAGTATTGCATCCCTGCAATGATGTATTTGATACATAATGGTCTTCTACTGTTCTTGGGACAAATTTATTTCTTTTACCCAGGGATATCTTTTACTATGAAACATTTGGAGCTGAATGAAAAAGATTTGTCCTGAAACCTTTTCAGGTAGAGGGTTGAATAGGCTGATTGATACTAAGAATGCGTATAAGTATCTTGGAACAGGTAAAACAGACAAAACCAGTGGTACATCTTGTCTAGCCTCTTGTCTCCAGTTTTAAGAGATTCTTCAAAAGAGAGTGTAAGATACCATTGAGGCTCTTACAGTATATATCCCATGCTATATCCCTTTCTAGTTTAATTAGGTGCTATAACCTCAGTGGAGGATTTACTGGTTAAAAATTTCATATCTATGATGTGGAGAAGTCCTAAAAGGATGGTAAGAGCTGCTCTGAGAAGTCCTTGAATTGTGAATGTCTTCCTTTTTGTAGGAATTGCATTTTATCCTAGTATGATACAAAGCTTGAAAATACTTTGCATTCTATATATGGGTATATTTCTTATCAGTTTGTGCCTCTGTCTGTCCTTGTTTTCCTACTGAATTTTCTGTATGCTTCTTTAGTTACTCTATGTGCTAGACAACTGATGCTGCAACTTCAATAGGAACTGTAATTGATGTCCTTTGTTAATGTTTCTATTTCCTAGATATAAACCCAGAGAAAAACTTCGAGTTAACTTTGGGACTCCAGAATTTCTTGCTCCTGAAGTTGTGAATTATGAGTTTGTCTCTTTTCCTACAGACATGTGGAGTTTAGGAGTCATTGCTTATATGCTGTAAGTAGGATTCAGTCTCTGCTTTTTTAAGCTGTTTCCAGGTTGAACTGTGTCTGTCATCCCAGTTTGCTGTTATACTGGAAGAGTGAAAAACTGTGTACCCAAAATAGGAAATATAAACTTCTTTCCAAGTTCCATATTGAGAAATCTCTCCTCTTTTCAAATTGCCATGAACTTTTTGCTGCGTGGTAATTTCCCAGTGGTTAGTACAAGAGTGGTCAGAGGTCTAGAAAATATGATGTGCCTTGAAAGACAGTAATGCTTGATATATTAGAGAAGAGGGGTGATTATTTAAACATGTAAATAGATGAGAAAATGGGAATGGTCTGAAGACCTTCTTAGAGAGTAGTATTTTGTAAGATAGGCCAGAGTGACGGAACAATCTTAGCTGTCACATTGGAGACAATGTACAGAAAGAGGGAAAGATAGGAAGACTGAACATATTCCTTTTTACTGCAGCCTCACTGGATTGTCTCCTTTTTTGGGTGATGATGACAATGAGACCCTCAACAATATCCTGGCCTGTAACTGGGATTTTGAAGATGAGGAATTTCGAGATGTTTCTGATGAGGCCAAAGATTTCATATCAAAGCTTCTCATCAAAGAAAAATGGTATATAATCCTGTAACTTTGAAATGTGTATTCCATGCTATCACGACACAGTTGTGTGACTTGTGCTGCTCCATTGCAGAACTAATATGACTTATATAAGTTTTTTATGCCCACACATGGTATTATAATGACACTTCATCGATGTTGTTCATTGTATCCATCAAATGCTCTGAAATTACCTGAATACATTTTTGCTGAAACAAAACTTAATTAATCTGCTGTCTGTCATACTGTTCTGAAATGACACCATTGCATGATGGCAGAAGATATGACCTGTAGCAGATAATTGTTGAATTGTAAAGTTCTAGGAAAAAACTCTTAATAATATTCTTGTTTTCCTTTAGCTGGAGATTAAGTGCAACTGCTGCCTTAAAACACCCCTGGTTAACAGACCACAAGCTCCACTACAGACTACAGGTCTACATTTAAATATCCTTGTGCATCTGCTGTTGCCCTCTTGTGTTGCCACATCACTTTGCTTTGACATTTTTCTTTACTTCATTTGAGTCTTTGTTGCTGATTCATTTCTTTCCACTGTGAGCCACATGTGTCCCATTGCTTTTTTTAGGTGTTAGAATTTGCATGCTCACACTTGCTCATCAGTTCTTGCATGTCTGGGAGGAACAGTGCAATGCTGTGTGTTGCTGAGTGGATCAATTTCTTAGCAAAATGAAAGTATTTACATAATTAGCGCTGAATTACCTTTTGAAAAGGATTTTCCAGCTGGGGATGATTTTTGTTCCTGCTTTGAAAACCTTTTCAGGCTCTCCTGAGACATCCCCTGAGTGCTGTTTCATCCTGCCTCTTCACCTCGTGCATACCTTTGTACTTAAGCACCTTCTTGCCCTTCTGTGATAGCCAGCTTAGTGGCCAACACAGAAGAAGCTGTTTGCTCAAGCAAACAATTCATTTGGGCTGAGCTGGAGGAGCAACAAGATTTTAAATCACTTCAGTTATTCCTGTGTCAGTAATTTTTGGAGATTCACACTGTTGGTGATTCCTCTCTTGGCTGTTTCTAAGTGAGTCCACTCTGTGGTTCAGTGGTTCATAAGGGGATAATTTTAAGCAGGTTTCAAAATTTTTACAGCATTTGAAGTGCAATATTCACATTGTCCTTTGCAGGCAAAGCACTTCTGTGTTAAATATTATGACTAATGTATTGCCTAAGATGTATATATCAAGGTGCATTTTCATATACAGCCATCATCAAGAATTAATAGATGATATTCTTAATTAACAAAATAATGTTATTAAAATAAGAGCAAATATGATGATAATCAAGCAGAGGTAGCCCTACTGATAAGGCGGTGGGATGGACTGAATAATGTCTTGACTGCTCTGTCTTCGCAAGATGTTCCTCTTATAGACTAAGGCTAACCAGAATTACTGTAAAATAGGATATAAAAATCAAATAAATTACTCTAGTTTTCACTGAAATTTAGTTTTCATTGTAGTCTCTCAGAACAGCAAAGCCCATGAGATTATTAGATTTGTAAGTGTGTGTGTACAGTAAAAAAGGGAGAGTTAGTTGTGCCTAATGTATCTTCAGAGATTTTTGTGGGATATAATTTCACTTCTTTAGTTGGGCTCCAGTGAAGCTCTGATTTCTGCAATCTGGGGAACAGACAGTCTGTTCCAAATGCTGCAAGAATACAAACTGCTGTCCTTCCTATCACCAGTTTTTTTCTCAGGAAACTCTACCCTAATGCAAACCTTACAGCTCATGTTGTTCTTTGCATCTTCCCCCTCAATATTTTTTATTCATACTTGGCTTTGCAAAATAGCTTCACTAAACCTGCTGATGTTGCAGTGTTTGTCTGCCAATACCTTACGTAGAAGTAACATATGATTGATCTTCAATTAGTGCTCCAATAATGGTATCTTTCTTTTTTTCTTTTTTTTTTTCTTTTTTTTTTTTCTTTTTTCTTTTTTTCTTTTTTTCTTTTTTTCTTTTTTTCTTTTTTTCTTTTTTTCTTTTTTTCTTTTTTTCTTTTTTTCCCTTAGAAAAAGGCTAAAGGTGTCTGTGTGTCTCAAGCACCCCCGGCTCAATAGCCTCTCTGAACGAGCTGCCAAACAGAAGGTTTGTTTCGGGTCCCAAATGTTCCTTCAGATGTAAAAGCTGTAGCCCCTGTGGAAGGGATCAGTGGACAGCTGAAAACCTTGTGCAGTCCAAAGTGCACGGTCCAAACTGTATTCACCACCACCATCCCTGCTGCTGTCTGGAAAGCATTCAAAATGTAAACTGGCTCTATTACTTATACCAAGTAACAGCAATGTGCAAAATAATTAATGGGTATGGAGCCATATGTACTGCAAAACCTGGCCATTTTAGAGGGAATGGTTATGCTTCCACTGGCTCTCATGGGGCAGCATTTCACCCAATAATTTTTCAGTGTTGAAAGCTTTCGGGTTTTCATGCTGTAGTTAGAAGTATGGTTTAAAAAGGGTAGAAATATGAAAAAAAAAAAACTTTTTAGCAGAGGCACGGGCCAGACCCTCAGGGCAGCTTGACTAACTGCAGTGAAATCAAAGCAAGGTGACTCCTAAAAGAAGCTGCTCCACATGTCCAAGGACCCAGTTCTGACAGGGCACTTACCTTCCCTTTTAGCAATCCAAACAAGTTTGACAGAGCGTCTCTCTGTCCTTTTTCCCTGGCTCCTTGTCTTTGCCCTTTCATTAACAAACAGTTCATTAGTGGTTCTCAGGCTGGCTTGGTTCCTTCCCCTGAGGATCAGGGAGACTCAAGTCTGGACTCTTTTTTCTGTCCCTGGTCTTTGACCAGTGCATACTCACTCAGCCACTTTGAAATCGCACCGCCTCGGGCGGTGCAGTGTCTCCATAAACCAGAACTGCAATTCCCACTGCCACTTTCACCAGCTACCACAGAAGTTGGTGGCTGTGCTCAAGGACAAGGGGAACTGCTCAAAGGTTCTGAAGGTCATTTCTGGGCAAAACTCAGTGGAGGGTCAAGATGTGAATTAGGCTGAGAACACACACATACACTGTAAACCCGCTTCCTTTTGGTAGTGCGTCATGAGTAATAACAAGATACCAAAATAAAAGTAGTCCACCTTTCACCACTTGCCAAAAGGCAAGTTTTAAATGGTGCTATCATCCATCATCTGCTCAGTAGGACAAGTGATATTCTGGCTTTTTTTGCAATGAGTTTTTTCCAGGAACACGTGGAAAACAGTTGAAATTTTTGTTTGGACTAAGTAAGATTAGAGCATATTTTATACAGTATAGTGTACTAACACAGAAGTTAGTGATCTCTACTTGAGCTGCTTCAGAGACATGAAGATGCCTTTCCGTGATAGTGGAAGCCAGTAAGGACTAAGGTACCATTATTACATCTCGCTCTCTGAAGCCATGGAACTTCTGGATACACTAATATCTGAGCATCAACTTCTGGAGTAGAAATCCAGTGGGATTTTATACCTCTTTGTGATCCTCAGTATTCACCCTCACTTCACTACTGTTGAGACAAATTCCATGAAGTTTTGGTCCACTCACTTGTGTGCTTCTACACAGTAGTTTTCTAAACAGGTTTTCCACCCCTGTTGGAAGATTAGTGTTTGTATCTGGATTTCCCATTTCAAGCCACTAACTTGTGGCAACAAACACAACAACAAAATGGTGAAAATTCTCCCTCTGTAATGCAGGAAGTGCTGTATTACACAATTTTCTGTTACAACCAAAGTCAACTTTAAGATAAATTGACTGTCCAACAGCAGTGAAAATTATTTTTAAATAAACTTTTAATAGCTTTGTAACATAGTAACCTACCCATGATCTAACTTGCAGGAAAATCTGGTTTTGGCTTTTGCAGTGTTATTTCCTCTGTGTGTGTTTTTCTTTTTGGAGTTTATTTGAGTTTACTTAATGAGTGGATCTAAAGTCATAGCTGTGCTTTATTTTTAAAGAATCCATTTAGCTATTTTTATCAGGCAAGTAGTATGGTTACCACATTTAACCCAAAATAATGCACTCAAGTGCCAGTTGATTTAGACCTGGCATTATAAGTGCTTGCAGTGGTAATACAAATAAATGGAGAGGTTTGCAGCACGCCTTTGCATCTGTAGGACAAGAGAGGCAAAAAAAGCAGAGTAGCTGCATTTAAAGAGACACCTCCAGGATCAGTTCTCCACTTAACAAAGAGGTCTTGTCTTTTTAATAATGTGCAAAACATTTCACAGATAAGGTGGCTGTGAGAATCCTTTGTAGGCAAGAAGCTTCAGTGCTGCTTTCTTTTCTTTATGCACGAAGAAACCACCATGTGGTCATCCCAGAACACTTAACCAAATGAAAAAAATATACTGCTGAATTAACTGGATTCTTGTTTTGTTTATTTTGTAGAAAAGCTGCTGTGTGGTTACTGCTGCTAAGAGATTTGAAAATATCAGCCGTCTCGGTGCTTTACCCTCCTGCCATGACTGAGACTTCTAAATGGACCAACAGCTCTTTAGTTGCAGGACAAGTCCCAGCATTGTGGAGCTGCTTCTTTATTCAGCTGTTAAAAGAAGGAAAGTATTTCTCCAGGTTGCAGGAACGTGTTTCTTCTGGAGCAGCATGTTCTCCATGCCTGCAAGTGCTACATTAGCTTGGTTTCATAATGAACTTCTCTCTATATAGTCTTATATTCTCATTTACTTATCAAAGACTCCCTAAAGTTTAAATTACCATGTCAAATTAACTGTTTCTCATCGGAGCCCAGAAGGCAACCTGTCATATGTTATATCTGTAGCCAAGGTTCATTTGACACTGGAATCACATAATTTAAAAACAAAACAAAACAAAAAAAAATTGCAGCAAATTTAAAGCTGCTTTCTGTAGAAGATTTGAAGTTTGTTTTTTCTGTCACACTAAAATGAGTTAAGGATTAGCACAACCAGAGTTAAAGCCACGTTAATGTAACACCAGTGGAAGGGAGAAATGAGTCTTTCCTTGTGTATAAGCGAATTTTCCACAACTGTGATACAGTACATTTCAGGATTTTTGGCCCGATGAATTACTGCCTGTTGTAAATACACTTGGATTAATTAAACAAGAGAACAAGGCACTATTCACTTGTACCCGTGCAGACCCAGTTCTCCAAAATGCAAATATAATTCAGAGTTATTTTAACAGAGGATGATTTTATATCAGCTAATATGTTTAATGCTAATTTAACTGATTAGGACCACTGGCAAAGAGGTGAGTCAGTGCTTTGCTCATTATAACCTCTGAGTACAGGCTCAAGTAAAAATCCTCTGTATTTCTAAAGTTTTCTTCTCTTGCTCCCAAGCCTTTCTGATTCTTACCTAGGTAAAAAAATGGGAGTCAGAACAGCTAATTTTTCACCTGAAATTTTTTGATTATGGCTTATCATTAAGTGAATCTAAGTTGCCAAGGCTCTGAAGTTAAAATAATGAGACTTACTCTCTGCTATATATGGCTTTCTTACTGCTTGGTTTCAGAACTATATAAATGCAGATTGTAATGAGTATTTTATTTATTCATGCTGTTGTGGTGTCTTTACATTGTCTTTGCTTAATCCAGTTCTGATCAAACCATATATTAACATGGCTATCTCTATATATTTATCTATGCATTTCATATGTTTATATATTTAAGTTCTGTCTTTTTAAAAAAGGGATCAACATAAAGACACAACAGTATTATTCATTACCACACAGTGAATTGCTTCTCACACCTTTATCCTCTCTGGATAGCATTCATTTTGAAATAAAAAGGGGCCCATTAATGGGACATCATGGCCATCACACTCTCTACAGCCAGTTTGCTCCAATGTTTTAAAATCATTGTAGTACACCCCTTAAGACTGTTCCTGTAAATGAACTGGGCTTCTCACAGCTGTGACATTTTAGTAATACTGATGTGTTGCACGAGAGGCTGCAAATACTGCTATCACACATGGACATACCACATAAATTTTATATGATATAGAGCATGGCCAGCTTCAAGTCCTCATCTGTAGTCTTAACTAAAGTAAACTTTGACAAGCAGAAATGGGAGTTTCTTTGGGAAAAGACTGAGCAGTCTCAAAGCAAGAAAATGAGCATCTGACTTTTAGGTAGAGGCTGGGCTGCTTGGTTTTAGTCATCATTTATACTTGCCTAGTCAAAATGAATAGAAAAGTTGCCTTTCTGTTAGGGCTGGAGTTCCCACTCCTGTTCTGACTGTCTTCAAGATAGTGTAGCTTTTTTTAACAGTAAACAACTCAGTGATCAGGCTGATATGCTGCAAACCACTTTGGAATACAGGATCTCATTGTGCACTCTGGTGCTGTGATTGTAGAATTGGATCAGGGTTTTGTTTTTCCTTTGGTAGATTTTACAGGGATAAATTGCAAGTAACTTTGAATCTTATTAACTATACTAAAATAATAGTGTGACTACAGTCTTTTCTGCTTTGTTACTCAGTTGAATTAAGAGGATTTATTATCTGCTGATACATACATCTGAGTAGTAATTAAGAGCTTAGTGCCATCCAGATCAGCCCAGTGGTAGAGTGTGTTACGCTGAGTCAACCACAAATACTCCAGAAGCTGTCAGAAAATGTGGCCTCTCCTGAGCACATCCCCCAAGTTCATCTGTACAGTGCTCTGTCAGAAATAGGAATGCATGGGAGGATAGAAGAGCTGGACGTATTTCCCCCACCTTGAGAATTTAGGCATAAATTGAGGAGGGGACCCCTCATCAGCCTCTGGCTTGTGCAACCAGGCAGTGTGCTAACACAATCAAGACATCTAACTTCCATTCTTAATGACATGGATAATGGTGGTCACGCTCTAGAGTCTTGTCTGTAAATTGTCCCACTGTTTCATTCTTGGAGCAGCTCCTGCAGTAGGGGGTGAACTTGAGGGAGGGACAATCAGAGAAGGTTGGACTAAGGAGTTCTCTTCAGTGACTGAAGGTGCCATTTGGTGCCCAGGGTTAAACCCAAGCGGGTCTGCTGGTGTCCAGTGGATGAGGAGAGAATCCCAAGCACACTTCTGCTTTTTGCTCCACAGACTCTGGATCTGCAGCACCGAGTCAAAAGGGAGGTACATTACCTAGGGCCTTACTGTCACCAAGGGTAAAAAATGATGCTGCTGTGTAATCATCACTGCTGTGTGTAGCAATGTGCCTGAGAGAAATGTCTCCAGAGGTGTTCATTTGTGTCTTGTATCCACCTCAACAGGAAAAGGAGCTTCTTTACGTTGAGGGTGGCAGAGCACTGGAACAGGCTGTCCAGGGAGATCATGCAGACTCCCTCTCTGGAGACATTCCAAACACCCTTAATAGTAGGTTCCTATGCCACCTACTTCAGGTGACCCTGCCTTGGCAAGGGGATTGGACTGGATGATCTCCAGAGGTCCCTTTCAACCCTAAAAAATTCTGTAATGCTGCGATCTTTTCTGGCTGTTGCAATTTTAGTAAATAATAACTTGAGACAGATTCTTTCTAGTGGCTTCCTAATTGTGTCTCATTGCACTTTGAGCAGCATGCTGTTTTGTGTGTGTGCTCACATATGCAAGTTTTTTGAGTTCTCTTTTACTTTGCCCTACCTCTGGAAACATTCTAGGGTGAGTTGGACAGGGCTGTAAGCAACCTGATCAAGTGGGAGACTTCATTTCTCACTGCAGGAAGGTTGGGCTAGATGACCTGTAAAGGTCCTGTCCAACTCAAACTATTCTATGATTCCATGATTTTATGATTTAAATATGTTCTGTAATGACTAATAGCTAAAGCCTGCTGTGTTAAATTATTATTTTGACACATCATCATTTATTTTCTACTAGGTTGTAATAATACCAAGGCTACTAGGTTCTATTAAGTCACCCACATCTGTGTGCGTTTGCTTGTAATTTTTGGTACATTTTGGCTTATGTGATTGCATTTGGAAACTGTGAATTGCTGTGCTTGTGAGCAGGTTTGGGTGTGAAAGGCACTGTTCTAGCTGCTGTTATTCCATTTGTCTGTATATTCACCGACAGACAGGGAGGACTGCAGGTATCTCAAGGGTGTTACAGAAAGATCAGTTGTGGTGGGAGGGATGAAGTGTCCAGATGCAGTGCTTGTTTTCTGCATTCTTCCTGACACATAAAAATTAAAAAATAAAATCCTGGGAACATGACAACTATCACCAGGCACTCATAAGAATCAGGATGCAGTTATTCCCACTCTGATAGATACAGCGGATATACTGGATGCCACATAAACCAGAATAGTCTAAGACTGACATTGATATTAGAAGCAAATACACTTGGCATAAGATGGGACACTAGTGGTTTTTCAACTGTTTTGCTATGTTGTACATCCTGAAGATTATGAAATGGGTAAAAACCTGTTCTGCAGAAAGATCTCCATATTATCTTGTCCATGTTTGTGAATGCCTGCAGCCAGTCACTCCTCTGGGTACCCTCACAGCGTAAGCAGTTGACAACCTGGATAATCTACTCTGGAGATTACAAGAGCAGCTGCTTTTTAATTTCATTTTTATATTCCCTCTAATGTCAGAAGCTGAATAAAGTTAAAGCCAAGCTAAATTCTTATTCCAACCAGGAATAACAGGGTAGCTCACAGAAATAAGTAAGGGAAGTGCTAGATCCACCTTTGTGATGTGAGTAGTAGAAGAGCCCAGTTTAACCACTCCACCTTCCTGCCAAAAATATCTACTTTGCACCAGTTCTGATCAGTAAAAATAAAAAGAACCTTAATATTTTTAACAGTGAAGAAATCTCAATCAAGAAACAGTTCTTCTGCAGTGGTTAAATTGCTGCAGTAAAAGTCAAGTTATTTTAGCATTTTCATTTTAATGCTGGCACTGTAAATCACTGACAGCCTCTTTCAGCAAAATGACCCCCACCAGGAGCTGTGAGAAAAGAAGGTGTTTGTCAGCTCTTCTCCACGGATGGATACTTGGAAACATTGGATTCCATTCTGCTGGATCAGTGAGCAGGGCGATTCCTAGCTTTTGGGCTTTAAATACGTGGTGCAAAATGCAGTTTTGCACCCAAAGTAGTGATGAATGGACGAATGAGCACTGATGCCCCAAACTCCTTCCAGGAGGCTGATGCATCTTCATCTACTGCTTTTATCACTGACACTTACTTGTTCTTGTGTCTCCTGTGAATAAAACTGAACGCTGCATGACTCCAGGTAGGAATGCTAGACTGTTTCACCTTCCGTGAAGGCTTGGTAGCTGAACGACTAACTACCTGTTTCAAACTTAGATGAAGACTGGTAGAGATAGTGCTTTGTAGAGATGTTGTTTAGCTGTGTCTGTAGAGTTAGTGATCTCATTTTGATGTGGCAGAACTAATGTTTGGGTACCCCATGGCAACTTCCCTTGAGTTTGGAGGACAGGCATGTGGCAACTAAATAATGAAGCATGTGGATTTTCATGTACCTTATCACTTTGGTTTGCATATCTGGTTTTGTAGATTAACTCATGTATCTCTGGTATGTGTTTTTTTGTGAAAACCATGAAGCAATCTTGTAAAAAGATGAATGAGAAATAAATGCTGATTTTGTTTACTCCAGGGTTTTTGGTTGCTGCATTTAATGTGCCTGTCATTTATATTAGTGACAGAAAGAAGCATAGCCTTTTTCCCAACTGCTGTATCTAGATACATGAAGAGAAAAGTAATTTCCATTGAAACAAATGTACCTAAGTCAAAGGTTGATTTGGACTCACAGTTTGTACTCATCCCTTTTAAGAAAACCTCATCTCTCTCTGCAAGTAACTGAGACTTGAGGTGCTCTTGATTGCAGTCTTGCTGGAAGCCCTTAAGACCAGGTTACCAAGGAGGAAATTAGAAATTACTGAAATTTCTGGTGTTTGGTCACTCAAGAGACCTGGTGTACTTTTCTCCCTAATTTGTCACACTTTCACCACTGGCCTATTCAGTGTTGCCGTCTGGGGGCTGCACTTTAACCTTACGCCATCTAGGAATTTATCAACTACCATAACAGTCTGGAATCAGAATTTTTGTTTCCTGCAGAGTTAAATCAAACTTCAAGTGGGCTGGCTAGTGAGAAAATAAAGAGCAAGAGTAAAAATTGAGAAAAAGGTTACAGGGTAAGAAATCAGGAAGCAAACTCTAATGGACACTGGCCTATATTCTGTAGGTAGAACTTTTTCTGGCTGGTTTACCCACAGCTCTGGTTGCAGCACTTGAGACATGCACGATACCTGAGAAACAACTTTGGCTTCTTACAGTGGAATATTCTCATTTAACACCAGCCTATGTTTGATATGCCTGAGGTTTGCAGGGGTAAGATCTAAGTGCACACCCTCCTGATTAAGCTGCGAGTTAAATCAGCCAGAGGGTTGCATTCATTCCACGGAGAGCTCAGTGCTCCTGGCTGACACAGAACAAAACCATTGCAATCTGGCTGGCAGAGCTTGGGGGCTGAAGGAATCAACAAGAGAACAATTTTACAGTAGCCAAGCACAGGACATGGAGCTGCTGCCCCTTTGCACCTGCCCAAGGCAGCCCCAAGGCCACCAGCCATTTCAACAGAAGCCCAGGTTAGCTGGTGAGCCCAGGCAAAACCTATCCTCCAGCATCTGTCCACAAAGGACCCTGGGGAGTTCAGTAGGTGTCTGAAAGTCTTTTGGGGTGACAGCCTGAGTGGGTTCCTATGCATGACCAGGCCTTACATTTTGCTCTTCATTTGCCTTTCTTGAGACCCATTGCTGTGTTTTAGTTTTCACTGCCTTTGACCCTGGTGTAGGAGTTCTTATCCAGAAAATATTAACATCTATGCCTTAAAACTGATGAGGAAGACTTTGTTGTAGTATCTTGGTCCTCTCAACAGCTCCTGCTAAATGCATGCCACCGGCAAAAATAAAATAAATAAATAATGCTAAATAATGCTCAGCTCCCTGTATGTGTCTGTAAAGCAACTCCACACTTTTAAAATGTGTTTCCTAAGTTCATGTGGTTAAAAATATGTTGACTATAAGGAAAAAAACCCAACATGGGACATTCATAATTCTTCATTAATTAATAGTCAACCCTTTTTCTCCCCCAATTATTTCAAACACCTGCTCACAGTAAATTTCTTTGGCAATTTTTTTAATGCTATTTTAATATTACCCAGAGTTGGAAACATACACTAAGCTTCTCTTGTTTTTAATTATTTTCAAATTAATTTTAATTTTCTGAATATTTTCAGTGCTGCCATTTCATTCAATAAAACTAAATTATAATTTTTTTGTTTTTTTCTTTAAAGGCCTCCTAAACTTTCCCTAAAGAGAAGCTTTACGGGCTGTTTTAATGAAAGCTTTTGGAAAAGGGACTGGATATTTCAAAATTCCTCTCTTGAAGCCTCCTCATCCAAAAAGAAGTGGGTGGAGGGGAAATCACTTCATCTGGTGACTCACATCTCTTGCATGCAAGTAGGAATTCGTCCAGGAGCTGAGGCATCTTGTATGTGGAGTGCAGGCTCTTCTGGGGGCAGCAGCAGGGCCACCTCTCCCAGCAGCGCCTCGCCTGTGCTGGGTGGGCTGTGTCCATCCGTGGGCTTCCAGCTGGAGCCCGTCCCTGGTGGGGGCACAGGGAACATCTGCACTGCCACCACAGACGGGAGACTGTCCCCAGGCTCAACATACACTCCTGGGGACAAAGAGTGTGACTGTGGCAGAGATGACAAAGGGAGAGTGAAAGTCATTCTTTTCCAGAGCTATCCAGTCCTCACTGGCTAATCTACATGCCCGTCCTCTCTTTGCTTTAGGTGCCCAGTCACTGTTTCATGAACTCTGATCTTTGTCTGTCTCCATGACTTTTGTAGGTGTGACATCTGACCACTGTAAACAGACCAGGGCAAACAACTTTCAGGATGACCTCTGTCCCCCAATAACATGAGTACTTTCACGGAGGCAGTACCAAGACACCCCTGCTGTGAACCTTGCATGTGTTCACCCCATTTCAGTCTGTGTGGTCTCAGGGGTCAGGCATAATTTAGAGACAGGTGGCAGGGTCTTGGCTCATAAAAATGTGGTGGCCTCATTGTGTCATCTGAGCATTCCTGCTGCATCGCCGTGTCACCCGCTGCTTGTACCCCACCACTTTGTCAGGTGGTTCATAATGGGCTTCTAATCCCTCACTGACAAAGCTCCTGACGTGGCTAACTCTGGGGAAGCCAAACCACCAGATTGCTGAAAGGAGATTATTTCACTGGCACTGACATTTGCTAAGTTTCTTCCTTTTGCTTTTAGCTTTATTTTTTTTTGTTATGGTTCACTTGTGCAGACTTAAGAACTATCCATTGCAAGCAGCTTTCATCTACTCTGCTCTTAATCCCTGCACTTGCCCATGTTCCATAGACAGGAAGAAGCTTTCTAATAGTAGGAGTTTGTTGATTTTTTTCATCTTTGCCCCAGTGGAAGTGCTGTCCCAGAGCCATTCAGATGGCCTGAAGTGTTAGACTTAGTCCCACAGGCATTTGTAGTCGGAGCAAAAAGAAATAGTTACTGCTGCAACGGTGGACACCTTCCTGAGCTGGGGTCAAAGCTGTCTGTCAGTCAGTCAGTCAGTCAGTCAGTCAGTACCACCAGGGGCTACCAGTGGGAAGGTGATGTCCCCAATAATGGGGAGCATTTCAAGGCACAATGTGTGGATGTGGTGCCCATTCCCTGGGCAGCCCTGCCAAGGCCCGGGAGGCTTTGACTAATAAAAGACTGTTTATTTGCAAGGAGAAAACCTGCAGTAAGAGCAGCTTTTAACCTCTCCCCATCCTTAGCCTGTCTTTAGCACACCAAGCAGGAGGATGCAGGGAAGTGCCTGAGCTATGAAATCAGAAGAAGGTTGGGGAGCTTGCACCATGTGAGGCTGGCAGGGTGACTGCGGGCAAACATAGAGTGCAGCCAAGGGTGCTCCTTACTTACTGCCATATTTTACACCCTTCTCCCTTTGGCAACAGCACTGCTTCAGGTCACCTGCAAAACACAAACAGAAGATTGATGTGATTTAGGATTTGCCTGCAGATCAACTGACAGGAGTAGAAAAACATGAGGAAACTTGCACACTTCTGCTATAAAATAGGAATCTACAGAGGATATGGGGTTTGTGTTGAGAACGAGATCCTGTAAGAAGCTGAACACATCAAGTGAGGCCATGGGTACTCTGCTGGCTTGAATGGGGTGTGAGAGAAATAGGCAGCCACTCTGGTTGGCTCTTTACATACTGAAACACTCATTTTGTCTTTGCCCTGTGCACGGAAGTCCTGTCTTGAGAAAGCAAGAATGGAGGTCCAAAGTTCCATAATGTTATCATTTCTTTATTCATATGAAAGCTGAATAATTATTCATTAATTCGAACCAGAAATTACATGATCAGAGATCTTTGTGATAGCTTCATCTGATCTTCAATGACATAAGACCTCCCCCCATAAATTTCTGCTTGCACTATGGCACATTTAAAAAAAAATCTCACTTCTTGTCTGATTTTGTTCACCTTCTAGCCATTGGTTCTTATTTTACATTTGCCAAACTGAACAAATCCCTGCTAGCAAATGTCTTCTCACCTGTGTACTTCTAGACTGACTGTCCAAGCCCCCACTCCACCTTCTCTTTACAAAATGTGGAGTTGCCTTTTCCTGTCTTTCACCACAGACCATAAAATATGTTCTCACAAGTCTCTTTTTAATGTATATGCTGGTTTTCCAAAACCATTTTTATTCTGTGGGCACTGTAATACAACCAAAATCCCCAACCAGGAACTGTCACCTCAGTGTCAGCTATAAGAGGAGTATGGGGTCCTTCCTATTAATTCCTCACTTGTCCCTTCCTACACTTCTGATCACCATTAGCCTCACTGGCTGTTAGGTCACTAAATTTTGGCCATGACCTGCAGGTTACCAGTGCCTGGCTTTCCCTACTAGCCAGGACAGAAGTTCCCAGCCCACCATCAGGCCCTGTGTTCCTTTGGTATCTGGTTAACAACATTGCTACACGGGTAGCAGTCACTGGACTCCAAAAATAATGTCACTTTGCACTCATCTTCGCTCTACCAGTTGAAGACCCTGTGTGACAGCAATGTCTCAGGTTAGTCCAAAGGTTTTCACCTCAGTCCCCAGAAAGGTGGAGCTACATATTCTTTCAAGCAAAGTTTAAATAAGAAGAAAAAAAATAAGGGTTAACAGAAAGGGTTTGTTATAGAAATATGGCATAAATCAGGCAAGGCCCTGTTTCTGAGGGTCAGGGAATGACAGGGGTCCACAGGCAATATGAGACCAAGGTAGAAATAATTCAGCTTTAAGAAAAGTCAGGAATCTGACTTACTGGAAGCACATGATGCTGATGAGGGTACGAGCAAAGAACCCTGTCAGTATCATATTTGGCCTGAGGATTTGGCAGAATCTTTAGAAGTAAGGTCCTAAAAGTACTGAGACCAAATTCAGCTGCTGTCATTTATGCTGGTATTCCAAGCCATAGCTAAGACAGAGTCCTTTGCCTATACAGTTTACAGTGCAAGTAGACAAACAAGCCAAAGGCAGCAGGAGAGCAGACGTGCAAAGTTGTTGACCAGGGTCCACTCTTGCAGATTTGGTCACACACCTCCTCTCCAGTCCTGTCTCAACAAACTACCACATACAACACATGCATACTGCCCCAAACCCCTGCCATCCAAGTGTGCTGCTTCACCAGTACTGTGAGCATTTCACAGCCTTTCCTGAAGCAGAGCCTGGTCACTGCCAACCCAGCTCACGCTGACAGAGACCAGCATAAATCTGTGGCACAGACAGGGAACGAGGCCAGCTCGCTTGGAAAAGGTGGATATGACCCCCAACAACCCAGCGGGTCAGGGATGAACCTGGTTGAAGATTAGTGGGTGAAGGACAGCAAAAGGCTGAAGAAAGTTACAAATGTGCCAAACTGGATGCAGAAGGTGGAGGACACAGGGCATCCACTTACACTCTGCTTCCTGCCTCTGTGATCACCGCTCAAGTTACAGCAGCATTACTGGTGATTTGGCTCAACGGGGTCAGGGCCTTTGGCTGCACTGTTTGTAGGGAAGGATCTTGCCCAGGGACAATGGAAGATCATCCATTGGCCTCATTCTCCTGTGAACCCCAACCCTGTGTTTGTGTTTTCCCATTTAAATACTAAAACACCTCCACACCGTACAGTGTGTGCTTAGACCACCTCTCTTGTACATGGTGAGAGGTCACGAGAGTCTGACTAGCAAAGTTGACAGAGGCAGCAAAGATGAGATGGGCAGTTGTCTTCTCACTGCCACTTGCATCAAGAAAGCAAGGAACAAGTTGAAAGGGCTGGTGTAGCATACGGAATGAGTCTTTACTCCTAATTTCTCGAGCAAATTTGTGCATGGTGGCACACTCGATATAAAGGCAGCATTGTCAATTTTTAGCATCAAAGCATCACGCCCTCCGAACTCCTGAGAGTGGCTTAAAGATCCTGAGACTTCTTAAAAACAACAAATGGCAATTTCCTTTTATTTTCCTTTGGGTTTTGGAGCCTTTTGGGGAGAATTTTCTTCCTCTTTGTTGTAAAAGTAAGGTTTACCTTCTGCTCTGGATGAATGCAAAGGGCCTTATGGACTCCCTTGATTCCAGCTTCTGGGTCTTTAAGGGAAACACCAAAAGTCATTAAGATGTGCAATTAAATCACAACCGTGGCTAACACAGCAAATGTAAATGCAAACCCTGCCCTAGAGAACAAAGACCCATTCATTCTTCTTAAATTGGTCTTGAGAGTTGCTTGCTACTTCATTTTTTTTTCCTTTTCCCCCCTGCCCATATTCCTTCAGAAGGAGGGGGAGCTTTCTTGGCATATGCCACATCCTGGATCCTCAGAAAAGCCTGTGCTCAGCAGCCTGAGTCTGTCTTGCCTCCTGTCTGCCAGCCCTCTAGAAAAGTGAGGTTACAGACAAGCATCAGCAATGAGTGAGCAGCAATAAAGAACCTTGATAACTGAGGTAAAGTGGCCATTATGCAACTAGGAATGATAGGTAGAAAAATAGAAGCCGGAAATGTTGAAAGGCAGCTGAGGTTACATTCCTCATTGGAAGTAAAAGGTGGAGGAAGATCATTTGGCAGCAAGCACTCCTGCTCTGTACATAGGGAGGGATTTGCCAGCAAAGGATATTAATGATCTGAGAGTGAATTGCAAGTCCACAAGGGAAATCTGAACTGAAAATGGAAAAGACTGAAAACTAGGCAGGGGGATTTGTATCAGGTTAAAATGTCAACATTTGGGGATGGATGAATCACTGGAGCTCAGACTAGGAGGAACAAAATAACCCACCCTCTCTACAAAGAAACCAAAGAAAACAGCAAAACATAACACCAGTGTGTCCCTTTGTCCCAAAGTTAAAGCTCTGTCAGTCTGACCTTTTTTTAGTTGGTCACATTTGTGCAAGAGATTGTCTAAGGGGGGAAAAGTGGTGGTCTACAGAAGGGGGCAGGTTGCCTCTGCCAGCTTTCAAAAACTGGGTTTGTCCCTTTTTCTCCAGCCCTCTCTTTTTTTAACCTGTCAAAGGGCACCTCTGTCTCTGTGGTATTCAGTGAGCTCTACCTGACCAAGTCTCTATTACCAGATGAAGGGCGTTCAGAAGCTAATCCATCTAAAGGGATTTTTGGCCAGGAAAGAGGAAAGGCCCACAGTGCAAGGTTTGGGGATTCGATTTTTTAGAGACTACAGTTTGTATTGGACTGCTCTGTTCTATAATCCTATCTCTGTTCCTGTCAAGAATATATTACAAGATGTGAAAAACATCTACATTTTTTGCTCAGTGGAATACCTCTTTTTAAACATGAGGACCACAAATTTGAAACTTTAAGTAAGTTCTGTGCTAGTGCTGCAATTTACAGGGTGGGTTGGCGCTTTGATTGCTTTTTTCTTTCCTTTTTGGGAGTCAGTTGAGCTTCAGGCATTTCCAGGGCTATTTATGCCTGTTAATCCCTAGAAACTGGCTGGGAGCCTTGGATTTGCCTTCCTCTGCCTGAAATGAAGCATGGTCCACTCAGGGTTGTAGCTGCTAATGCCAAAAAGTGGCAGGGCATGAGCCAGGTGAGAGGCTGGGGGGAGGACAGGGAGGTCTGTGCCCCCCTCTGCTCTGCCCCAGAGAGGGGCAGGTGACAGAAGAACCTCACCTGAAGAGATAATTGTCAATCCAAAGAACAACATTAAATTGGCACAACTTTCTCTTTCAAACCACAGGATTTTTCAATAAAATATGAATTTCAGCAGTGAGATGTGATTTTTGGCTGCTCTTTAGGCTTAATTTATTAACAGTTTAATCAAAACTTTTGGGCAATTAGCCAAACTTGTTACTTTGTATGGCCAAACTAGATATTAAGCCTTGTTTCAGTGGAGAAAGATATTCCTAGTAAGTTCCCCGGGATGTCTTGGTTTTGGGTATCTGAGAAGCACAGATCCAGCAAAACCTATTCACCCACCATGGTTTCACTCTCTCTTCTTCCAGTTCTAAATGTAAAATATGCTGGTGTGTGAAAAACATTTATATGTGTTTCCCACACTTTCCCAAAGCCCAGCCTGTATTCCAGGGGAATGTGTGAGCTAACTTTTCCCCAAAGCCATCTAGCCTCTGCTAAATAATGTAAAAGAAGGAGTCAGGCTACTTCAAGGTCTCACAATGTGGAGTGAGGATTGTTGATTTTCATATTAACTGGAAACTGCTCAAAACTTCCTTCATATTGCCTTCCTCGTACCACTTCCCTTGAATCCTGGTGGTCTCCCAGATATATCGCCTCATGGGTTTTTTCTGACAGTTTTTTCTCAAGCTGTGAATTACCTTATGGAGCTGGTCAGAAAATGTTCCAGAGCATCAGGATTTGCAAGTGTTTAAAATAAAACTAAAAAGCTGACACAAGGAGTAATAGTGTTCTGAAACCTTCCTATTCATTTTTGCTGTGTTTAAGCAAAAAGGCTGATTAGATAGAGCACCTAAACCAGCTGGGATTGAACATGATCATTCCCCAATTCTTACAAGAAAGGCTTTTAAGACATTAAGAAGTCAAAACTGTGATGAGGGCTCCCAACTTTCATCACTTAAGCTACGTGAACTGTCAATTAAATCGCCATGGATTGAAGAGACTCCCCTGATTGCTTCTATTTTATGGCATAAAGTTAGCAGGCACAAGTTTTCCAGGAGACCCCACAAGACTGGCTCATTCTGGAGAATTTCTTCCCTCAGGACATGAGAAAGGACAGAATATTTGTGAAGGACGGGATTCAAGAACAGGAAAATATATTTATTAGCTGGCAGCCACAGCAGACGGCCAGAGGAGTGAGCGGGGAGAGGAGCTTGGCATACACTCTGAGGAAATTCACCTCTCCAGTAGTGCTGTGGATAACTCTGACATGGCTCTTTTTATTTTTAGGGTTTTGTTTGTTTGTTTGTTTGTTTGTTTTTTAAATTTGTTTTGGTGTTGATGTTGTTGTTTAATCTGACTTGTAAAGAAGAATTGGACTTTCACTGGTCTAGAAACTGCCATTCATTAACTAAAATGCACCCTGGCTCACCAGAGAAATCCCAGGTTCACACAGGCTTGGAGGCATCTCGTTTGAAATGAAGTACCAGTGTATGCCTGCAGACCTGGCTTCCAGGCAGGGCAAGCCAGACATAAGGGCTGCTGCTTCTCACCCCAGGGACCAGACATCTCCTGCCAAAAAGTGAAGGCACACAGATGAACTTCACAGTAAATGAGGAGCCTCAAGGGCACTTGGAGTGAGAGTTACAAGGGCAGGAGCTCTTGCAAAGCACCTGACATGGAAGGGCCAGCAGAGCTACCACAAACAACTGGGGCTGGCTCCTGACTTTCGGTGATACTGGCTGAGTCACCGCTGGCAAACGGTGTCCCAGGGAAGTCACAGAGTCTGCCTCGTGTGAGTAATCATTTGTAGGCTCAGACCTCCCAGCCTCTCTCTCCTCTGCTCTTTGGCAATGGTGCTTGGAGAGAAAACAAATAAATAATCCAAAAAAACTTCCCTCAAACCCCCAGCAAGTGTTTTCCAACATGTTTGCGGCCCTTAACAAAACATTTGGAACCTATCTTCCAAAAAAGTTCCAAAGGTTTTCCAAAGCCCAGATTTGTCTAGACTCTCCCATCCTCAGTGCAGGGAAACAGGGTGAATGGATAGGGTGTGATATGGATTTTTTCAAGAGTTTGTTTGGATTTCAGGAAGTGAACAAGATAAGCCAAATGGCCCTTTCCTGCTTTTGCTCTTTTAATATTTTCCCTCAGTAAGTCCTGACAAGAAACGTTTGAACTAAAGGAAGTCAGATGAGCTTGCTGAGTTCCCCCTGCCTCACTGCTCTGCTAAAAAACCACCCACACCTGTGGCTGGGAGATGGCACCAAATCAGTCTTTACAATAGGAGCCCTTGGGCAGGTGGGACAGCTGCTCCCTTTGTCATTTCTGCAACATAGAAAACTGCTTTCCTTCTTTTCCCACCTTTTTTAAAACTTGTAGGAGGCAGTGGGAAATAATCCCCTGGGGGCTTCGGGATGCACTAGAGGCACTGAGGGTCTGATCCACGGGGGAGGGAAAGAAATAATCCCCATTGCATTCAGAGCTGCAGGTGCTGATGTGTGAAGGAGCCCTTTGATGTCACACCAGTTTCATTGCCAGAAAAGCCTGAGCAAAGACAAGTTGGAGAAACTGGTCTGCAGCCCAGCTGGCCCAGGCCTGATGGAGGGGTTTGCATAATGACCAGAAATCACTTCTCCTCCACACAGGTTTGTTCCTTGCTGCACTCCTTGGCTTGGCATAAGGTCTGGTGAAGGAAGATTCATTGTCCCTCTGTTTTTACACAGTTTGGTGTATTCATGATGGCAAAGGTATCTGACCTGAACACAGCCCTTAATGTCTCAAGTCAGACATATCTCTGAATTTTAGATGTAAGAAATTTAGATTTCATACTGATGCACTTATCTCCACAAAACTGTTTCTGTGAGCATTGCCTTCTAGAACGGCACATTTGTAAGAAATAGAAAATCCTGTGGCCCAATAAAAATTTCCTGACCACCCAACTCCAGCACCAACGTGCTGCTCTCCTTTCCTCCCAGGTCTCTGGCCTTGCTCCTGTAAATTATTAAAAAAAAAAAAAAGGTCCTACCCTGCTTTGTAGAGAGGCGAGTTTTAATATTCGATAAGAAAAATCTTTTTAACCCTGAATACTATTGTTCAACCAATTCTGAGGCTGGGGAAATAAATTCTGTTCCTTTGCTGGAACATACTGACCTTCCTAGCCTGTTGTTTATTTGTATGATCTGAATTAATTTTTTGTTTGAAATCTACACTATCTAAAAGCATTTAGTAGAACTATTTTTTAAAGCAGCTTGCTAAACTGACTCTTAAAGTTGCTTAGTGGTTGCTTGGTATTTGAGAATCATTTACTGTAGTAGAGGCTTTCCCACCAGCAGATGTTACCATAGCATAACAGGAGGATGGAGAATGACCATAATAGGCAGGAGAATAGTGTTGCTGAAGGAATGTAAAGGGTTAATGCACCAGCTGGATAACCTTTGAAAAGATACACAATAAATGGTCAAAACATTTTGAAATCTGCAGCAGCCAAGTGAGCTACTTGTTGCACAGCATCTGTCATGACAAGATGTTGTTCTGATGCAGAGTTTCTCTTTGTGATAAAAATCTCAGAAAATCTGTGCTATTTCTGTAAGAGTTTCAGAAGTGCTAATTTTTTACAGGTTACTAAGTCATTTGCAGACTGGTGGTCTTTTCTTTGAAGATACATCCTTGTTGTGAAAAATGTAAGTACTGAAAAAATCTTAATAAAACACACGTAGCATTATAAACATCTGCCCTTCCAGGAGGCTTCATCTCAGTTTTTGAGGTCTCTAAAATGGAAAAAGTATAGTTTATTTTCCAATTTTCTTAAAGTCCTTCCTCTTTGTAATGGGGTTGTCAGCAGTGAATTATGACAGGTGCTGCCTAGGCTCCAAAAAGACTCAGCTTTGTAGGTGTCTGAGCACCTTACCTCAGTTGTTGGTAAGGTGCTCAGACCCAACCCTTTTCCTCTAACCTGTCCCCAGTTCACCAGGTTCACTGGTTCTAAATCTCTTAATCTGAAATAACTCCAAGTCTTCCAGGTAGAATGTGTGCGGGTCATGCTTTTCTCACAGTGACAGGTTCACTGCTCTGCAGACTCCAGCTGCATAGCTACAGACCCCTCTCAACACAGAGACTTTAAAAAAGGGTATGAGTGTATTTCACCACTCGTTCTGCTACAGAGGCCATTTTTGCCTTTTCCCTTGTTTTGTTGCTTTCAACTATTCATTCATCTCCCTGGCGGGCAGAGAGATGAGACACCAACATACAAAAACTGTAAATGGCCCCACTTTTAGGACATCTGGAACAATGACAGAGATGTTGTCATTTGGACAGACTGGGCTTGGCTAAAGAAAAAGTCCCAAAGAAATTTCCACCTAGGGGTCAAATGACTGCTGCTCCAATGAGCTTATTAACATGTATTTGGGGCAGCCCAATTTCTAGTAGCGTAGGCTTGGGGTCAAAATTGAGAAGCGCATAAATGCCACGCACAGGACACCACAAAAGCATACTCCTTATGCGTGTGCATATCTCATTCTGAGTGATTTGATCCATACCTCTTGCAAAAAAAGACTATTCCTTTCAAGTTTTGACTGCTCCGAGTGTACCTAAAGCATCTGAGGGGCCACGGATGCTCTTTTCAGTGTGGGTGGCTACACAAACCCCAAACCCATCTGGCAGGAGTTGCGCTGCAAGTCTCAATCTGCCTTGTCCAATTTCACCATTTATGGCAGCAATACATTATGTTCAGAGAGGGAGTATCAGCAGCATGCTGTGCATTATTCCAAAGGCTGCATTCCTTAACAGATTAAATAGCCTCCATCTCTGATAAGTGATTGCATTTCTGGTGCATGAGTGGTACTGTGGAGCACACACTGCTGTTAATAGCTGGGAAAGAGGACAGCATGAGAAAGCCCCTTTCCAGACTCACTTCCTCAGGATGTCATTTGGACTCAGAAATATCTGTGGGCTGCAAAGCTTCCACCCACATTTCTAACTTCAACCTTTCCTGGATGCTTAGGTTCCCTTAGGACTAACATATCATGACATACCAAAAAAACATTATATATAGCTTTGCCCTCTAGATCAGCAGTGCCCTCTGGAAGAACCCTTGGCTTTACTGGCAGCAGAAAATACATGCTTTCCAGAGTTGCAAGACCAGCAGAAATGAGGAGCTTTTCTCTTTGACAGCAGCTGTAGCTGTCTGGCCTAAAATACCTCAGATTAAAATGACAGTTTACCACAAAATATTCCCATCCTGCTGAAGGAGCTTGTCCAAAACATGCCCTTTCTGTCTTTACCTTCCAATCTTGGCAACGTGTGAAGGCTTATTTTCCAAGTCCATCACATAAGAAGCTCTTAAGAAATGTTCCTTTCTCAGTCATTTCTGCTAATTCTGTAGCAAAAGGTTAAAATGCAATTGGGACAAAACTACAGAAAACTATTTATAAGGGAAACAGGGCAAATGTTGTTTCTACAACACAGAGGCAATAGAGAGCAGTCTATAACCAAAGGTTGAAGCCAAAGCTGCTTTTAGATCTGAGATAATCACCAAAATATTTAGCAGAACAGAATGCTATATTTTATGGCACGCTCTCTGCCTGAAAACTGTTACTTAATGCACTGGGGTGACAGTAAAAGAGAAGGCATGTCTCTAAGGATTTGGCCAGCACAACTATACTCTGAAAAGTAAGCCATGACTCTGTACACTGAAAGCTGAAATAAAAGTGGAATCAAGTGTATTAATGAACAAATAGGAAGTTAATTTGCTCTAGCCACACCTTCAGATCTAAAAAAATCAAAATAAAGTAAACTCTTGCTGGTTTCAGAGACAGTATTAATAGAACAGATTCTGAAAATCAAATTCTGCACTCTTTTTCTGTTTCGTTCTCAAATTCCAGAGGTAGCTGAAGGAGCAGTTTGGTCTTTTTGACTGAACCTAGAAATTCTGTTGTGATGTAGGAACCAGAAGAAGTTCCATAGGTCACCACCATAGGTCATTCTTCTGGAGGTGCATGAAGTCTTGGGAATATTAGCAGGAATAGAAAGAAGTTACGAATCGTTCATGAGACATTACATTAACTCTCCATGACCAATAAGTTTAACTCCTTGTTAGTGCTCATCCATGGTCTAATTTCTGTGACTCTGAGCTGCCTCAGCAACACTGTATAGTAGGGTGCTATTTTACCTATATATTTGGCATAGGCATTCTCTTCAAGGATTATGTGCTGGTATGAAGTCAGGAACAAGACCCAGTTCCTTTGCTTGCTCCCACATCTTGCTACAGAGGAATGTGCTTCCATATGGAGAGGACAAGTGTAGCCCCTGATACAACTGTGATTGGATTGGTCAACTGGATTGGTCCTGGAGGTTGTTGTCCATGTTTGCTTAATCCCTTTTTTCACTGACTGCAGTCTCTGGGACCATGCTCCTTGGAGTTTGGCCTAAGATTTGGTTCTTTAGAAGCTGGTTAGGTAGATGAGGGCTAAAAAATGGCTTGCACTTGCTGATGCAGTCTTCTTGCTCTGAAGGTATTGCGGCTAAATTAGAAGAAAATTAAGGATTCTGAGGTTGGAACGCACAGCTGCTGATGAGCTCAGGGATACCATGAACTTTTTCTGTTTGCTGAGACCTAACTTGCTTACCAGAAACAGCAAACACAAAAGCATTTCAGGAGCAAAATTCCAAGTAAAACCCAAGCCTCTGGATTTCAGTCAGTTGAATTTCACTCATTAGCTTTTCTCATGTGGCAATTTGCTTATTTTGCATTAGTCTGTGAAATTATACACAAAACCCCTTGAACTACAGCGTTTTCCTAAAAATCAAGAAGGATTATAGCTGTATTTATATCTGTCCCTCACCAGGAGATGCTGGATTTTCCCACAAAATGGATATAGCTGGATGTATCTATGAACATTTATGAGCACCTGTGCATAGGCATGCACAGAAGACTCAGAATGGGGTAACAGTGTCTCTGGGATCACAGACACAAAAGAGGAAAATCTGAAGAGGATCAGAAATGTGAACGGCTCCATGTTCCTACTTCCCTCTCCTATAAGAGGACTTTGCAGAAATTTTGTTTCCTTTTGTGGTCTTGGCACACCCAAAGGATCCTCGAAAAGGTTTCCTTGCCATAGTGTTCAGGACAGTAACATTTACATGTTTACATGTTTACAAGTCTAGGAAAGCGTGTTCCTCAGTTTGAGATTTGCAGGTCTGACCACAGCCACCTAAGCCAGGATTTCCTTACAGCTGAAGGGATGGCTGTACCTGCCTGCTTGACTTTGGGCAGCCAAGGGCTGGTAAGCCAGGGCATTTGTTACAGGGCTTCTATGGCATCCTTGACAAAAGGATGAGTTGTGATGAGTGTCACAGCTGTGGTATGGAGATACAGATATCATCACTGAGGAGCACTCTGGGGTGTTCAAAAATTAGCTTAATTCTTGCTTCTGTCTGAGGGGATCTGAATGTACCTCCCATGAAGGTGTGTTTGAGTCATGAGCAGGCTGCACACAGTGTCCCAGGCCCAGACTTTCCCACCAGTGAAGTTGTTTTGCTTTGTTGGTAATAACTCTTCACCAGACTGGAGAAGGTGAAGTCTAGAGGTCAGAGCATTTTTGTGGGAATATGGAGATCTGCATCATTCATCCCAAGGGGAGGCTTTGTGTGTGGCCTGTGACACTATCACTCACTTTCCTTCTGCCACACTGGCTATTTATGCAGGTTCAAATTACTGCAGACAGAGGAAAGATCTGAACCAGGGTCTCCCAGGTCTCCTCAGTGAGTGCTTTAACCTTTTGGCCCCTGGGGTAAGCTGGTGAAGGGGCATCACCTTCCCTGGCTGTTTTCTGTAGGCGCCAATCCTGTTGGATTGGCCAAGATCCACTTCACAAGTGAAATGGGCAAGGTTTTTTGTGCTTGTTGTGCATTTGGAGAAAGGCTGTTGTTCTGGCTACAATGCCCACCTTTACTGCAGTGAGGGAATTTTCTGGCCATCTCTGCTGCAAGTGAAAGGAGAGGCTCCAGGCAATCCCCTACCATGGTGAACCTAAATCCCTGGATTAGCGTCGTCTGCCCCTGGTTTCATTAGAGCCATTACATAAGGATGATACCTGCATAATATACATGCCAGACAAAGAGCTCATGAGGCAGCACAGCAAGGAGCAGAACTAGAAAGGGTAAAGTATATTTTTTCCCTCCTGATGGAAAAAGAGAGGTGCATTGGCTGAGGTCTGTCAGAAACAAACGTTGGTGTTGAGACTCCTGCAGAGTTCGGTGCTGGCATCTCTGCTGGAGACTACAAGGAGTGGTGCACAGGAGGAGACTGAAAAGGAGTGATTATTTAGCACTGAGGGGTTTGTGAGTCTCTGCAGCAGAGGGTTAACATGTGGCATGCCAGCGAATCATGGTATAATGCTGACACTTTGGATTCAGTGAATTTTAGTTGCAGGAGTTATGCAAACACAGCTATAATCAGAGCTCTGCTGTAGCTATCTATGGAAGAACAAATTTCTCAGGGAAGCCCGGAGTGTCCCCAGTCACGACAATGTTATTTCTGAGTTAAAGGTCTTTGTGGGCTTTCCTTGGGAGTGGACTGTGCAACCTCCAGCAAGATAGGTGAGCATTCATCCCAGTGACTGAGCATCTCCATAAATGACCACAAGGTTATGAAAACTGGAATATAGCACCCACTCAGGTATGGAAATTCCCAGTGAAGGGAAGGGGAGACTTTCCCAAAGACTGAATTAGTACCCAAACATTTGGTTGTTACAACCTGTTTCTTATTTGCACTAAGAGTCTTTTCCACAGTTGTGATCCCTCAAAAGAAGCTGGGACCCAACTTACTATGCACATGGTTGAATTACAGATATGATTCACATTCATACATACATACATACATACATACATATATATATATACATATATATATATATATAAGCATAAGATAAAACAGACATAGCATAAATGGAGATTTTTGCAGTTTTTTCTTAGATTTAGTTAAGAAGACAGGACAAAGAATATTCCTTCAGGGAAATAAAAAATAATTTCAAGGGCACTGAAGCTTTCTCAAAACATCCAAATATTAGTCAGCTCAGAAACTCAAAATTAAGATTCTGTTTGAAGGAGAGACGGCAAGATTCAAAGAAGGAATGCACAAGACAGCATGCATAAGAGCTAAATCCTGCAGGGACATAAATTTGTCCTGCCTGGAAATCTGTGGACAGCAGACAAGCCCCATTCAGCCCCCAGCCACCAGACTCTTCACTAAAAGCTCCCTGGGGAAAGTGGGAAAGGATGTGGGCAAAAGATTTAGACAGAGTTACTGAATCCCTGACCCTGCTGTGGTCAGGGGACAAGACAGGGACACTGGAAACCCCTGCAGAGCCAGATGATCTGTTTATCTTCCTCTGCCAGTACCCCACCCCTGAAGGAATCCCTGAGACAGCAGGCACCTCCTCTGACAAGGCTGGCTGAGCCTGTGATGTCTTTTGTGGCACGGCACAGCCGGGGCAGCAAGGCCCCGGAGGGTGCAGCCTTCCGGCTGGTTGGGAATGACAGAGGAGAAGGCAGGCACCGGAGGAGGAGGGACACGGGGCAGAAAGCCCAGCAGGGACTCAGAGCGTGCAGGAGACAGAAGGCAAAGGCTGAACCCCAGGGGAGAGGAGGTAGTGACGTGGGTAAGAAGTGGCAGACGAGAGGGGTCGGCTGTGCAGAGCCTTCCTGCAGTCCCTGCTCCAGGGCCCATCTGGATATTGTTAGGCCCCCTGCCCACCCACCCACCATGCCTGGAACGTGCAAGTACCTTATCTTGCACTTCTTGTAATGCAGAACACCAACTTCTTTTTATGGTTCTTGGCACGGTTTATGACCTTTTTACAACTCCTTCCCTGTCAGGATATAGGCCATAAAGATATTTTAAATGGCTTCTCTCGGTGGTGATCTATTAGTTGGAATAATGGCTCCATATGCAAAATATGAAGCCATAACCACTGTAAGCTAGCTCTCTACATTCACATCGTTCAAATCTTGCTTAGAAAGCCACTTGTGCTTTGAAGCGATGAGAAAATAGCCAGCAAATAATTAAGTAGAAGGACTGTTGAGCATAATTTATGTAACCTTTCACATTTTCATACTGCAATTACCTGCGTAGGGACTAAATGAATAGTGGGTTTTCAGTTCAGTTGCTGAACAGAATCATCAGAGGAAAAACATTTGGTTAAAACCAAAGCAGAGTTTTTCAGATTTTCTTGAAATGTAAGACAGGAATTATTTATTTTCTGTTTCAAATTACTTAATCCCTTTAAAATGCTTTAGAAGCTGTAGATTGCCTGTGAAGTGAAAAATGTCATTTCAGAGTGAAAAGTCACGGTGTCACTTCAGCCTTTAAACAAAGGTGTTTGGCTTCCCAAACTTATTGCTATATAACACTATCAGGGCAAACTCCTTCAAGAATTTAAAGTCTTCCATAAGCACATGATTTTTTTTCCCAAGAAATGCATTTTTTTACCCATGTATAGTTCAGAAGAAGAAAGAAAAGACCAAAAATAGAGTGCTGTGTTTGCTGCCACCTCTTACTCTGACCTCTCTGCCCTCTTGCAGTCTTTCTACCCTGCACCATCCATCCACTTGCATCCTTTGGTGTTGTGCTGGTTATGTCAGCCCAGAGCACACCCATCCCTCCACGGGTATTCCCACCACCAATGGCTGAGCAGATAACTGTATTTCCACCAGAGACTGGCACACAGCACCGTGGGTCAAGATGTTACACCCATGTTCTGGAGAGGGAGAGTTGTCCTGTGATATGTGGGGAGTGCACAGGTAAATTAAACAAGCAGCAAGGCTTTGTACATTCATCTGGATAACTTAATCAAAGTGCAAGGAACATGAACCATTTTCTTTTTTTACGAATCCCTACAGGTTTCTGAACTGCCAGAAGAAGAAAAGTGGCCAGACTTGGAGCCCTTTGGACAGCCCAGCATAGCACTGGTATTCTTGATCTTGCTGGTTCATCATGCTTCTTCTCTGCTGCTCACATACTTGATGTGTTGAGCACTGAACTGACTAGCCAGGAAAAGAAAATTCAAAAATATGAAAGACAAAAGCTATCAAAGGCCTATGGAATAACCAGGGCACAAAATGGCTGTTTCGTCAACCTTTTGTGGGTTCCTTCTGCCAATTAATTGCACTGCCATATTTTGGGGTGAAAGGATTTCTGCTCCTAACTCTGCTTGTGCTAGTCACTCAACTGCTGCACAAAACACACTGCTACACATCCAGGAAAACAAAGGATTGCGAACTGGGATGCGTGTGTGTGTATATATAAATGTATACATACATATATATATGCGGGAGTGTGTCCGTGTGTGTGTGTGTGTATGTGTTTAAAAATCAATACAAAAGGATTGCTCTGGGGTATCTGCCTCAAAGTTCAATAAGGTGTTAAGTGTCAGACACTGATATTACATGAGAAACTCTTGACAAAATCTCTCGTGCACTTTAATGGCACTACTGAGAGAAGGAATGAGTTCATAATGGGGTCACAGACCCTTTTATTGCAAACAGTACTTTGTTGAGAAGGCGTTTCAGGTGTGTCACAATGTGGGCTGGGTTCACAGAAGATAAAATCACTTACCAGTATGGGCATTTTCACTCACTTTGCACCAGCTTTTACCCAGTTGCCTCTAAAGCCTATGTGTCTATAAGCATAGCTCCAGAGCAGTCATGACAGTGATTTCTTCGTGTACTGAGGAACGTGTCTTGTCCATAAAGTGGGCTACACACAGCGCTTCAGCAGCAGAGGAGTCCCTGGCAGCTGCAGTAAAGATGCAGGTGCCTGCCTGAGGGAGCAGGCGGGCAGGTGTGAGGGAATACCAACACACAACACAAAGAGCAGCACACCACAGCACAGAGCAGCTACAGAGCCCCAGTGTCCTTTTGCACACCAAGGTGGTGTAGTCAAGCAGCAGATTTGAGCAGGACAGGGTGATGAATGCCCAGGCACAGCCATTGTAGCGGACAGTCCTAGACAGTAATGAAGAGTCTCCCCTGTGAGCTCATGAAATGCCTTTTATTGCTTATTTTCAAACTCACTCCCATTGCAGGAATCCAGCCGATGTTAATGGCAGTCACATGCCTTGGAGTCCTCTGTGCCTTGGAAGTTCAGTTGGCAATTTGTTGGATTTCAGCTGTGTACCTGGGAGATGAGGAGATGACCAGAGGGGCAGGAGTCTAAAATCAAAGACAGTCTCTTATGGCACATCAGGTCTCCATCACCTGCTCAACCTCCCCTTACAGTGAGTGGGACCCCGTGGGGCTCTTGTGTCATTACAGCCCATGTCTCCTGGGAGCCACCCCCTTGCCCTCAGGGAAGCAGTTGGGAGGTTAAAATTTAGAGAGCAGCTCTCTGCAGCTGAAAAATGTGCGGTTTCACCCTGACCATAAAATATCTCAAATCATTGGGATTAGCCCTTTTCTGCTTTCCCGTGTGCCTTCAATTAGCCGCATGAAAGCAAACCCGCGGCTTTAGGGCCGAAAATAGCTGGAGCGAAGTGACGCAGGCTTCGCCCGAGATGAAAGAGCGGCTTCCAGAAGCCTAATTAAAAGCAACTGAGAAACCAGTACTTGATACAGCCCCTACTCACCTGAAAAAATAAACGAAGAGCTGCAGCCAGGCTTCGGCGCGGCGTTGTGGGAAAGCGGCTGGAGGGTTTCGCCTGGGTCACGGGAAGGCCCAGCTCCGCCGGAGCACAAAATCTTTCTGTTTCTGCCTGCCCCGAGTCAGGGGGAGGTCAGCCAGGCAGGCAGGCAGCGAGGCCAGGCTGCGCTCCTTAAGGCCCTCTCCGCACTTGGGACGAGAGGCAGCGGCACGCTTCTGCCACCGCGGCCGTGCCCAGTGCCTCTCTCCTTCCGTGGGCCATGCCCACAGGGTAAGGGAGAAAAGGAGCTCCGGGAAGGGTTTCCAGATTTTGCTGCAGTCTTGTGCTTGCAAGCAGCCTTACCGGCTCTGTGAAATGACACATGGATGTAGCTGCCATTTAGAAAACAGCCAGGCAAGATGACAGGTTACTAAAAATCATCATTTCTCTTTTAAAATTCACTGCCAGTAGTGTCATCCCTGTAGTGCCCTGCTCTGTCCCTCTGAGATGTCAGTGGTTTTGTAATTTTGTTCTTCAATTCAAAACGTGTTTTCTTCCTTCTAATATCCCTCTTTCGGCTCACATGCACTAAAAATTATCGAGGCAGGGGTAGTGCAAAAATTCTTGCAGGATGGTTTAACTGCAACCTAAAAGTACTTCTGTGTTCAAGCTCCACATCCTTGGTGTTTGGTCTGCTTCCTGATATTGGTGGAGGGTCTTGATTGGGGAAAAAGCCCCCAAACCCTCTATAGAATATGAGTGAACTTTACAACATTGAGTTGGCACTCTTGAGCTAAAACAGCTCAGTTTTTCTTCTGAAAATAAAACTATTCCAAGATAAATTTTACTGAAACAAAATGCCTTGAATAAAATATTTGTTTCAGTAAATTTTATCTTGATATGGTGAAAAAAAATTTCCAGAATGAGGTGAAAGTGCTGAAAGAAGTATTGTTTTTACCAATGTTCTGAAAAATCAAATAGTTTATGTTTCCATGTTAATTAGGATTGCTATATCTGCACTAACATGGGTATGAACACTAAATTTATACCTTAATGTAAAGAAGTAAGCAGCTGCTTGCAATATGCACTTATCACCCTATGACACAGGCACAGGAATGGGACGGCATAATTTTAATAGATTTTAAATTCCAGGAGGTTAAAGGGAGAACTTTCTCTCAGCAGAAGAGAAGGACTAAGACAAAACAGCTTATTGTCATATGAGTTGTCACATTTACTTGCCCTGGACTTTTCTCCTTCATAGATGAAGTATTCAGTTTTGGCCAGAAATGTTCCTATTTTTTGCTGATTTTCATCTTAAGGCAATGAGAGGCCAGCTAATTCCCACTGCATGCTTTTGTGTGTTTCACAGGTAGCCTGAACGAGGAGCTGAGAAGCTGTCAGGAAACCCCACATAGGAGCAGCAGTATGCAGCACAGAAAAACAGGACTCATAACTTCAAGCTAATTAAGAATCTTATAAAGTTGATGAAAGTCACTCAGAAGTCATAGCTCAGAGCCTTAAGAAGAGCCCCTGCTGCACTGAAAGGGATCATCATGCCCAGCACAGAGGTGTCTTAAATGATAGAGCTAGGTGAGACTTAAACCCTTTTTATCTTCTTACTGGATAAATCAAATATTTGGGACAAAACCTAAGCAGGCAATTGGCAGATTCTGTGGCAGGGATTATCTGTGGTGTTGTCTGTGAACACTGCTTAAACTGTAAGTTGATAAGAAGGTACCTTTTTCATTGGTATAACCTTGTTCCTACCCAGTGGGAACAGATGTGTGTGTGATCTGTGACTATGGTGCATGTTTTCTACTCTGATGGAGCTGCAAATTCAAAATTGAGAGAAACAGTAAATGTTTTAAAAAAACACAAACCCAAAAAGCCAAAACAATCCCCAAACCAAGCAAAAAACCAGAAAAGAATTATTACGGGTTGTGAGAAACCCTTTGGGAGAGGGTTGAGGGTGGAACCAGGGAACACTGAAAATTCAGTAATAAAATCATAGGCACATGTATCTAGGGTGGCTGAAGAGACCAAAAAATACTGATAATTAATCCACACCAAAGGAAACACAGTCATATGGAGGCAAAAAGTGACAGAAGGTACTGCTATATTTTAAGGGGCTTTGTGAGGAACACTTTTCCTTAGAAATCATTGGAGTAACATATTCTCCTTTCTTGAGTTTGCTGAAGTGTGAAACATTATCCTGAAAGCTGTTTATTTATGAGCCCTCTGCAAGGCACATGGAATTCTCAGGGACATAATCTCTCCATTTCTTGTAAAAATATTTGAAAAGCATTTCAGAGGCCTCACTGCACCTCTCAACCCACCACTACTGATTCGACAGCCGCACTTATGGGACAGAATAATTTTGGGGCTCCTTTGAAGACGCACACCGGAGATGAAATTTTTGCCTGCATTTTACTCTGCAGCACTCAACATGAAAAGAGCTCAGCCTACACAGTGAAGCCTGAAATTATCAAAGAACATGAAACTCTCAATTTTAAAGTGTAACTTTTGTGTTTATGGGTATAATTTCTAGAAGCATGCCTAGAGAAAAACTACAATTCATCCTAAGTAGGACCAGACAGGAATGAGAAGCAGAAATATGAAGGAATAGTCTTAAAGATTTTTCTTGAGGCAGTTACCTTTTCATCTTAATAAAAAATTTGATTTGCTACTGAAAGACTTCATTTTGAATTATTCAACTTTTAAAGAAATGTTCTCTAGAAAATATTAATAACTTTAATCAGTACTCAAGTGTGAAATAAGGTTCATGTTTAAATGTGAGTGCATTAATTACCTTTATTTCTAAAACATTAGAACATATAAATGATCAAATTTATTATATTCCTCAGCTGGAATTTTTTAAATGCATTTTACCCTTGATGTCAAGCAAAACCTGCTTTGTCATTGCTCTGTTGTTCTTTATATCAATGTCTGAGTTACAAGTGAGGGGTTGCTTGTGGGAGAGATGAGGTGTGAAAAGGAACTTTTGTGTATGACTGAGAGCGAGGAATAAATGGATATGTGATGTGGCACATATTTTAAAGGCAAAGTTTTTTAGGAAGACAAAATTGCTAGTAGTTCTCTAAGGCAGGCATTGAAAGTAGTCTTAATATTTTAAAAATAAATGTAAAGTTTCAGCTAAGGAAGAAGGTGCATCATCTAAACTGTCTGAATTGCATTTTAAAAAATTATCATTGCCCAATCTATCATCATTGCTCCAATCTTCTATTTACAAACTTGGAGAACAATGTGTGTTTCATCAAATAGTTGTTTCTTGCATGTTTACTAATCCTTTGATAGCAATGCTAATAAAACCACGTCACTTAATTTCAGCTCTCAGGTGTTAGTTTTGTTAATGTAATTGACATTCTTTAAGAGATTTCAGCAAGACCTTTTGGCACTTCAATCTTTCACAAACTTTTTCTAAAGCTGAATTTTCATTTGCTTATAAAGTGTCACTGTATGTCGAGAAAAATAAAAATTAATTTGGGAACAAAAGGCCCTATTCAATGTTCTTAACATTCTTGTGAAACAAATTTCATATTGACTTCAGCTGCAGTCAACAGATTTTTCTGTGAAAAGCACAAGAAAGGGATCTAAATTAGATCCAGAAAAGTCACTTATAACAGGATAAATCCCCTTAAAACTCTCTGTGAAGAAGCAGATGGCTCTGCTGCTCCCTTGGCTTGCTCCCCCAGAACTCTGCCTGCCTCACCCTGATTTTCAGAAACATTGAAACCCATCCACCATACCGGAGATTAACATGATTTGGCTGCTTAGCAGCATCTTGAGACTGGAAACTTCCAGGACATTGTGCAAAGTGAAACTTTTAACTTCGAATGAATCCTGACCAGGTCTGTCTGGAGGAGCAGAATTTGTGCAAGGATGCCCAGTTGCCCATGGGATTTCTCTGTGCTGGTAGGGATACTGGAGGCAGGACTTCTCTGCTGGCTGCTCTGTGGGGGCTTGCTGGGAAGCTGGCAATTCTGAGAACACTGACAGGGATGGAGGAGAGGTCTGCTGCAAGGATAGCAGGGGACAGGACCTAAAGAATAAAGAAGTTAAGCTGAATAGCCCAAGGCAGCTAACTGATGTTATTCTTCTGCATTTGGAGGCCATTGGTGTGACAGGGAACAAGCAGATCTGCCTCTCCACATGGACCTTCACAGCCCCATCAGCTTCACAGGTGAAGCCAGGAAAGAGGAGAATGTGCTGCCCACGCCCCTGTGTACCTAATTTAACACTAGAAGGGTTACAGGCTGCAGTGTCCCCCAAACTGGTAAAAGAGATCTTCACCACTTGTTTTGTTCCTCACAGATTTAGGCACTAGAAACTTGGTGGTAGCAGGAAGATCTTGCACTTGATTACATGTTGGGGTGTCAAGATTACCCTGTATTTTTCTTAGCCCAGACTTAATTCTATGAATTAGAGTCCAAAGATGAAAAGATTAACTTTTTTTCAACTCACTTCTTACTTCCCTCCTCCCTAGTGTCTTCTCCACAAAGGAAAAACAGGAGAGAAATTTACTCCTCCCAGGAGGCAACTTATTCATTACACAACTCAGCATGGGGGCAAAAACTGAAGTTAAAATTTAATTTTAATGCCACTAAATTAAACCACTAAATTATCTTCTTAAAATGAGGTTGGTAATCCAAGAGGCAAAATATCTCTCTCTGGGCTTAATTGAGAAAACAATTAGATCTAGATAAAGCCAGTTTTTTGCCAGATGACACAGTCCAGAGCACACTGAAAGAAACCTAATCCTCAAAAGCAGAAGCAAGAGAAGGTTGTTATAAAAAGGTGTCTTTTCCAGGTTTCTCTGGTATTTCTGTGGAAAGTCTTGCAACTACCATGAGGAGGGAGGTCCATGAAATGTGAATCAAATCGGTGGTGCCTGTTCTGCAGGCTGGGAGCTCCCGAGCAAAGCCCTGATGTACTGAAGGCAGAGCCCTGGGACAGAGGTGTCCTCTGTGGGCACTGTGCTCACCCCAGCGTGGTGCCCACCAATCCATCCACTTCACTGGGGAAGGTGCTGGGCAGAGCAGGGAGATATTCCCATGTGGAAATGTCTCCTAAAAATCAGTTTGAGGCTCCTGCTTTTCTGCTGGAGTCAGGGTTGAGATATGGTCCCCAGGTGTGCATATCTTTTGGGCTGTCTGAGAGCTGAACGCATTGAGTGAGCACCACAGTGCTCAGCTGAAAGTTAGTTGTGAGGGTGTTTTTTTTTTTCCTAAAAACCTTCATTTATTCATGTTTCCTGTAGGTTTGCCTGGTGTTACCAGTGGAGGAGCTCCCCAGGCCAGTCTGGGAGCAGGGAGTGTTGATCCAGCTGGGCCTGGCTGCCTGAGCAGCCATTCCCTGCAACAAACCAGCAATTGTTTGGTGGCCCTGGGGGCCCCAGGGAGCTTCTGTGCCCCACAGGCAGGGGGTGGGTGGAGCAGGGCTGGGGGCTCCTGTAACCCCCCTCCTTCTAAAGGCAGTGCCTTCAGCCACACCATGTCACTCTCCTGCTACCACTCACTTCTGGTCATCATTTTTTTTTCTGTTTCATCTGACAAAACTTTTTTTTGTAAATTTGCATTCTGAAAACTATTTCGTTTTTATACAATACAATAAAATAGCTGCCTCCTTATCTGTTCACTTTCTATAGCTCTAGAGACATCAGCAGGGAGTGCAGCCCCAGTGGGAATTTATTTCCCTTCTTTCTCTTCCAGTGGCAGAAAAGAAGTACTGGCACCTTTTCGTGAAGATTTTATCTGATAAACTGGCAGCACAAAGTGTTTTGGTTGTTGTTCTTACTTTCCATACATCTCATACCTTTCCGTGTGTGCCAGCATGATGGAGCCCTCCAGGAAACTGTGACTGCCCCCAGGCCCCTAAGGAAGGACTACAACCAAGCAATGACATGGCAATCCTCATTTTGTTAATGGATATTTGTGCTCAAGTGTGTGCTGGTGAGACAGGCAGAGTTTGGAGGAGATGGGGAGAGGATTAAATACCATACATGCCCACAGCAGTGAGAGACTTCTGTCTTAATGCACAGCTAAGATTTTGGAGAACGTAAGTCACTTAAATTTCAATGAAATAGCAAATTTTTTTTACGTGCAGCAGATCACAGGCTGTACATGCAAGATGTCCTTTATGCTCACCGGTCAGGAAATTCTTCTTCCAAGCTGCAGGAAGTGGTCTGCAGGGAATAAAAGGCATCTCTTTCAAGCTATGCAAAGTCTAGTGCATTTTGCAAGGAAAGGTAGTTCTTCCAAAAACCACTTCATGCTTTCTCACTGCTGCCTGCTGGAATGACTATCACATAGGCCAACTGGCAACTATTCATCTGCATTCTTAATTCAGTGGGGAGTGAAACAAGGAAAACATTTTTATAAGACTGCTTAAAAATTATATGCAAGGGAAACAATTAAAAAAATGTGCAGCCATTTTCTTGATGGTGCAGAAATGCCATATCCAATGACCAATTTAAATGGGCCAATTTTCTCCAACTGGATTTATTGTGCAAAATCTGCCAGGCAGACAGAAAGCTAAATGGTGAAGTGTTTCATTTTAATATAACTTTAATTTAACAATAGTGCCAGAAATACCCAGACAGGTTTAGAGTGAACAAATTATACTATTCCACTACTCCTCTTCTGGCCTCTCCCAGGTGACAGTCAGTTTTTCAGACTGGTTGGTTGGAATCTGGTTGGAACTGGTTTGGATTTAAAATCTACCAGACTTTCTTAGGACCCAAATTTTCAACTTTAAACCCTCAATTGCTTTGTCTCCGGGCATACTCAGGCCACTAACTTCAAGGGCCTCTTTATTGCTTTATAGTATATACATCACAGAATAATTTCAGTATTGGTCTCTCTATGCTTAATTTTTGTAGCATTTTGGCTACATTGGGAAAATAACAGTGTAAAGAGTTGAGTGCCATAAAAAATCAGCAAATGTTTTTTTGTTTGAACACGTGAATGGTAAGAAACTGCTCCATCTGTAACTCTCTCCAGCCTGTACTACACTTTACTCTGTGCACTCATTGTGAGGACTTTGAGACCAGCAGCCTTTTCAAGAAGCTTAACTTTCTTCTGGAGGTGAGGGAAGAGTGTCCAAAGTATAATGAAAAAAAAGTAATTGTTTAATTGTAATAATGCTGCTGAGTCAGGTTGTCTTGTAACATATATACAAGGTCAGGCTGAAATGGCAGCGGTGTTCCCGTCTGGCTTTAAATCTGGGATTTACAAATTTTCCTGTGCCCTGATTCACAAAGTGGGGATGGGATTTTTGGACTGGGAGAGGCTGAATCCTCCATTCACCCTGTGCCTGGCAGATGGAGGAGCTGCTGAACGCTTTACAGCATGGTATTTCAAGGTAAACCCTCACCAGTCCCACTTTGCCTCTAGAAATTGCGCTGAGGGAGAGGTTTGCTCCTGCAAAGACAAACTTGACACAGGATGACAAAAACATTCTGAGATTATTTTCTTCTCAGCTGCAACAGGCATGCCAGCCCTACATGAATTACAGTCCCAAGGCTGAACAGTGAAACCTTCAGATGTATCTTACAGGGTAAATAAGCTGGTGTTCCTTGATGGTTTCTCTGAATGATACATATTGCCAAGAATGGAAAAAATCACTTACCAATACCCAGGAACTTACTCTAGGTAAGCTGGGATTCCTCAAAGAGAAAGCCTGGTTTTGGTTGGTGCTTTCAGGGAGTACTTCAGTAGAGCTAGAATAGAGGGGATGCAAAGGACAGGGTAGGGAGAAAAATACAAACACATATATATTTTAAGTCAAAGCAACAGAAAGAATGAACTAAATTAGGGTGTCAGTGTTAGGAATTGGATGCAGTTTGTGTATCTGTAGTCCATATTTTCTGTCTTTCACAAAAACATAGGTGAGTTTGAGATACTCTGGTTTCACTCTCACCTGTGCTTCTCAGGTTGATAAGGCTGTTCCCCTTTATGAGAAATGGTGATAGAAAGCTCAGTATCTCACACAAACATTTCTGATTTAGTGTATCTGTATGGATCAGGTAAATACCTGAATAGTCTGAACAATTTCTTCACAGAGCTCTCCAAAAAGGTTAGCTGTTTCTGAGCACAAAATTAGGGGACCAAGGTTGCTAATTGAGCATTTTATCCATGTCAATGGCAAAAATCAAACATTTGTGAAGATCAGCTGGTTTGGAGGAAAAAGGGATCTATACCAATAAAAGTCTCTAGAAATGACAGGATAACATTTTCTACCATAATCCATAAACAAAATACATTCTGAATCACAGTCTGTGATTATTTGAGGTCTAAAAAATGAAATAGGAAATTATATCAGTTGAAAGATCATGAAATTCCTCATACCAGAAGACTGCACCATTCCTAAAGAAACCAAACAAAATACATTCTAAAATTCATTTACTTCTACCTTTTCTTTTCTGTTATACCTTAAAATTTGCTGACTTTTGAATAAGTGCTTGTTGGTGTAGCAGTGCTGTATAACTTAGAAATATTAAATTATTCGTTGCCATTTTTCTACAGAAAGATATGTACGGTAAACAAACAATCATATTCTGACTTTCTGGCTATTTAGTGTTGTACAAATAGGTAATTTCTTCCCAAAACTCACTTCTAATTTACTTGACACCTTTTAAATATTATAAATTACTTGAACACTAATTCTATTTCCAAAAGTAATTATGTTTGTGTTTATCCTTGAGGATCTATTAAAAAATGGAGAAAAGTAAAACCTCTGTGGATGTTTAAATTCTGTGAATTTCTTGAGGAGGGGGGAGGAAGTTTTCTAAGCACCTCCTGCAATTAAAACTACCCAAAAAAACCCCAAAACAAAACAAAAAAAAACCCACCAAAAAACAAAACAAAAAAAAACCCACCAAAAAACAAAACAAAACAAAACAAAACAAAACAACCAAAAACAAACCTGTGTAATACTACTGACATGTATTCCTCCACAGAATAAGCAAATATATTTTTTACTCTTTCTGCACTTATCATGTATCCTCCCATTTCTGTTATCTTTCTGATTTATTAAACCAGATAGTTTTCTTTTCCTGTTTTTATTTTATTGAACAAAAAATCTATAAAAAAAAAAAATAAAATAATATATATATGAAATTTACAGAATTACACACAAAAAACTTGTGTGACATATAAAGAGCAAAAGATAAATAGTGCAAGAAAGAAAACCTAGGAAACAGAACCTCTAAAAAAAGACTTTATTCCAACCCATTTTGTTAAATTCTTTAATTTTAAAAAACTGTTTCTGCTGAAGTTTTTGTGTTCTTACTGCTTAAAGTCCTATCTGTGGATGTGATCTATTTCAACCAGTTTAAATGAGTTGGGGATTTTTCCTTGGTACTTGAAATATTTTGCTTTTATTGTTAGACTGTGGCTGTTGGAAAATATTTGGTGGAAAGAAAGATGAGAAAGGTAAAGAGGAAAAGCATACATCACTGTAAAAGAGCTTACTGAAAAAACAGTGAAGTACTGAGAATTTGGTTTTTAAATGAATTCTGCCTTCTTATATGTTAGCTGAGAAAACAGAAAGGAGTTAGGAAAAATTGTTCTGAACTGATGTGAGCATTAAAATGGGTTTTGAGAGCAGGCTGGTGACAAATTGTGGTTGGTGGAGTTATGTCAGCTGCAGCACAAAGGCTGAATGAACCCCCCGTGTTACTCTGCTGCTGTGGTCCCCAGATCCCGCAGGTGCAGGGGCACTGACTTGCCTGCAGGGTTTTGTCCTGTCCTTGTCTCCTCAGCCTGCCCGTGGTGACCAATGCTCTGATCTTCCCCCTGCTGCTTCTTGGCCAGGGACACTTGTACCCATGACTTGGAAGGCAAAAATCCCCAAACCCAATGGCTTTCCCCTTGCTCTGTCTATTCCTAAAGGTCCCCTGCAGAGGGGCCAAGGAGCACTGCCCATGCTGATTTGACAGTGACCTTGTGGTGAGCTGCCTTTGCTACCCTGTGTGAACTTTGTCAGCTTAGAAGGGGCTGTGCTGTGTGCACAACCACCTAAACAAGGCTAGTGTGGGTGGAGGGGAGCATCCCACCAGCAGAAATTAGGACTGTTTTCTTTTTTGATTTTTCCCATTCTTTTCTGTGATTGGCAGCCTAGAGAAACACCACAGGAATGAGGAGAATTTCGGTCAGTTGGTCGGGTGCAAAGGCAAGGCAGGATGTCAGAAATGGGTGAAAGATAAGAAGCTGCATTTGCTTAGCATTTGGGAAAGTTGGAGTAGAAATCTGAGGAACAACTGTGAAGAGGTGTTCAGCACAGCAAGGGTGGAGATCAGCAATCAGTTTTGTACTACCCAGTCACAAAGAATGCTGTCATGATTCTTGCCATCCTACAGGATGTAGGATGTTTTCCTGTAGGAAGATACATTTAGGAGGCTTAGGATCCCACAAAGGCGTCAGAGTCTCCATTTGCCAAAAGCTGCTGTAGGGAACCCCATAAATCCCTGAAGATCATGAAAAGAGGCTCTTCAGATGCTCTAAAGCACTCAAGGGGCCTGGAAGTGACTGAAGGAGACACTCCATGGCTTTCCGTCTCCCTTGGTTTGCCTGAGAATGTGGCACTCACAGAAATAGTTCCCAAAAATAATTGGTTTGGATGGACAGAAAGACTTTGGCTCTGGCATTTAGCTCCTCTGATTTATGGCCAGTGTTCTTGCCAGCACCCTTTGTTGGGAGGTCACTCATGCAGGTGGGAACTGTGCAGAGGTGCTCGCTCCATGGGAGCAGTCAGAATAGCAAGGTGTGATATCTTCATTACACAGCACTTGAATTCTCCTCTCACACCCCGAGTACACCGATGGAGCATGCAAATAGGGTGTCTCTTTTGAGAACTGTGAAGAGTACATGAATTAGTGTGTTAAATATTAGCTATTGAATACTGGAGGTAATGGGTAGTCATAGCAATTAGCATTTGCTTGTCCTTTCATATCAGAAAGCAGACAGCTCTCTTGTGTTAGAGGCTTAGGAGAGGGAACATTCAGCCTTTTTTTTTTTAACATGTTAACATATAAAACATTCTAAGGGAAATCCAGTAATTTTTTTCCATAACTAAGACACCTTTCTCTGGAAGAAAATATACAGATGTTTTACATTTTTATATCATAGTTTTGGAAAATATGGAAAAATGTTTATGAAAAATACCAACAGTATCATTTTTTTTCAGACCTAGGTTAGCGGGCTGCTTTGATGCAATTTGAAGATATCTGTGTGAGGATAATTATTTTAGACAAGGGTGCTTGTTTGATTAATTTTTTTAAGGTAAGGCTATCTACATTGATTTGGTATGCCAAATATGAGTTACAAATGTAATTTGTTGATCTTCACGGCAGTTGAAACTTCTTATAAAATGAGACATATGAGATGCCAATGCAAGGAAAAATGATTTCCAGAGCAAAGTACAACTAAAATGGGAAAAAGACACCTGGAAATAGATAATAGAACAGAAAAAGCCCTGCTCTATGCTTTGTCTTGAATGTTCCTGAAGTGACAAGGTGAAGAGTCACAGAGTATGGTTTTATGGTGCCTTCTGCTCAGCAGGTTTCCAGAGTGTTTTACAGAGCATCTCAGGTGAGCAGGAGACAGCACTGAAATGCCACAAATTTATGGGTAGTAAAATGTATTAGCAGCGCATAGTTATTTTAAGATGTCACTGGTCTGTGTGAGGGGCCAGAAGCCTTTGAAATTCTTTCATCTCTCAGTTTACCAGAGTCTTCCCCATCAGTCATAAAAGACACTGGTTGTGAGGACATGATGATACACCGCACTCGGAAATGGTGTCAGAAGCAGGTGTTGTTTTAAACACATCCCAGGAGCTAATCACCCAAGTCCTGTGCTCTGGCTGGAAGTGACAGGAGGGGCGGGAGGACTCAGGATGCCCAGGTACTGAATCTGGAGAGCCAGCTTGGGTTTCTCTGCCTAGAAGTGGGCAAGCCTGGTATTGCTACAAAAAGAGCTGGAAAGTATGCAAAGAACAAAAGTAGTCTGGTTCCCTCTTCACCTCAGACAGTGACTTCAAGCACTTTTCTAGGGAGGGTGATGGAGCTGAACAGCTCTTTGCAGCCAGGTCTCCTTACCAGCTTATACTGTGCCCAGGCAGAGAGGCATGGAGAACCAGCAGCAGCCTCTCTGAAACTAATTTACAGGGACACAGGAGATATGTGACAGGCAGGGTTGAGAAGAGTTCACCTCCCCACTTTCTTTCTCTTTTTTTTTTCTTTTTACATAAGAACACATGCAGAGAAATATCTGATTGCACTAATAGCTTTATTACTTTTAGCATGTACTCACTTAGCCAAACAGGTGAAACTGATTTGTGCCAGGTTTTACGAGCCCAAGGGCCAAGCCAGCAAAACGGGAGTTTTGTGTGACAGGGCCCAGCTTCTTCTGGTTCTCATCCCAGTCTGAAATTTGTGAGAAAATTCAATTTGAGCAAAGCACCCTTTTCAACTCTGGGACAAGCTCGCGGCCACCTGAATCAAAACCAGATGTACTTATCAGGCCTAAAGATAACAAATATCGGCTTGAGATCCTGTCAGCAGAGGACCACCGGAGCAAGGGCTACAAAACTCGCTTGCCTCATGAAATTCTAGCACGATGCATATTAATGCTCACCAGATCTGGAGTCAAGTCTCCTCAGCTCCTTTTCCGTGCTCCGCCCCCAACCCCCCCTTAATAAATTTTGAAGAACATCGCTGCATTGTAAACTGGATATTTGAGACTGTTTAAGTAAAACCAAAAGCCCCCACATCCCTCTAATTCCTCCCCCTTCTCCCCCTCCCTCTCCCTCTTCCCGCCGGGCTGACAAAAGCAGGTCTTTTCAAGTATGCCCATAGCAGGAGATGGTTTGTTTTGGCAAGGGAGCAGGTGCCTTCCCCGGCTCAGAGATCTGGAGTGTCAGCAGTGACCCCGAGGTCTTGGGTGGCCACATTCACGCTTACACTTCCCCATGTCAGCCGATACACCTACCACCCACACGCTGAAAGCTTCCAGCCAGCTCAGAAATGCTTAAAAAGAGAGCTGACCTTTCCCTCCTCTCTTGCCTCCTCCTCCTCCTTCTCCTCCTTCTCCTCCTCCCTCTCCTCCTCCCTCTCCTCCTCCCTCCCCAGTCCTTTTCTCCCATCCCCTTGGAGCAGCCCGGGATCGTTGTGAATGTCAGGCCCTGCTTCCTATAAACAGCAAGGTAGGGCATCGTTCGAGCGCTGGGGCTGTGTAACCTTAGCTCCTGGCAGATGATTAAAATATGACCATGTAAACAAATGATGCCTTAAATCCCCGGAATATTCTGCCCCACTCTTATCTAAAGAGAAAGAGAAGATGAGAGGATTATGTGGATATTTTTCAGGGTAATTTTATTTGGTGCTCCTAAGCCCAGGGTGTCTGTTTCAGCACTAAGTGGACCAGTGTTCTGTTACCTTTTAATTATTCTTTTCTATTTGCATCTTCCAAACAACATCATTTTCCCACATGGTGCTTTAATGCACCACTGAAAAGAAGTGTAAAGCATGTCCTAAACCAGTCCTTGGGCTGCTCTACACTGACATGCAAGCAGACCCTGGCAAAGCTCTAGCTGCCCATGCTGAAGGGTTTCCAGCCCATGCTGAGGTGAATGCTATTAATTGCTAAATACGTTGACTGGAGGTGTTAATTTAACAGAAAAATCTCACTTTGGCGTTCCAGCATTTAATAATACAACTATAAAATATGTCAATTATGAAAATACCATTTCATAATTTTCTCCTGGCCTGTGGGACCCTGCACTGAAATGAATGTCAATAGCAGTGTAAAATTTTTTTAAACGCACATGCACACACCCCCAACCCCTTGCCCAGAAATGTCTTTCTAGATAAAATTCTCTAGTTCAGCATATTTATGTGATGATAAACTGATAACTACAGCACATCCCAGGACCACATTTCATTCTCAGGCAACCCTGCTGAAACCTTATGACTGTCCAAGCAGCCACCCAGGGGAAAGAGAGGCACATTTTGACCCAATAAGGAGCTGTAAAAAATGGCTTTTTTTCAGGGGAAAGCCACCAAGACCACGATGTACAAAGTAAGTTGATGTTCCTTGTATGTCCTTTCAAGACACATTACACAAGCAATATCAGACAAAGCTCAGTTTTCTTACCAGTTACTGAGCTTTCCAGTTAATGCTACCACTGTGGTCACTGGAGCAGAGGCAACAAAGTTCCCATGGTTATAATCAGGCCAAATAAGCCACTTCCTCTGCTAAGTGCTAATCAACATTTTCCTTTTGCCTTCCTAAGCAGTTGCAAGGGGAATGTTGCCTCTTCCATGCAGGCCAAAAGAATTAGGCAATTAAAACACAGTCTTACTAAAATTGCACGTCTCCCTTGCCCATGGCAGGCTGGATGCAACACCCAGGGTAACTTTCTGAAAAAGACCAGCAACCCTCAGGCTCCCACCCAGCTTCTGCTTTCCTTCTCCTATCACTCACCCTAATCAAGCCATGCCCTCCTTCCAACTGCGTCTTGGTGGGTGTGGGGGGGGTCACATTTCCAGAGGCTTTTGGGTCACCTGTCATGTCGAGGCTTTTCCTTTGTGTGTACATTTCCCAGTTGGTTTTTATTCCCTGATGCTCCATGTGGGCTCAGTTCTGTATTGTCTACTTCTGTTTTTGCTGAAGATTTTGGAGCCTGATGTTCCCTCTCCCTCAAGCTGCTATTCTCATTACCTGCATAGGATGATGATGATGATGATGATGATGATTGATGATGATGATGATGATGATGTCTACAGCTATGTGAAAGAAGGCTGTGGCATGGAGGGGCTGGTCTCTTCTCCCAGTCAGTTAGTGACAGGATCAGAGAGACAAAGAGTCAAGCTGTACCAAGGTAGGTTCAGGCTGGACATAAGGAAGAATTCCTTCATGCAAAGGCTTCTTAAGCATCAGAATGGACTGCCCAGGGAGGTGGTGGAGTCACCATCCTTGTAGGTGTCCAAGAAATGACTGGAGGTGGCACTTTGTGCTGTCTCACTCACAGGACAGTGATCAGTCCTTGGATTCAATCATCTTGGAGGTCTTTTCCAGCCTAAATGATTCTGAGCTGCTGTAGATTTTGAGAGGTTTTTCAGTAGTCCCCTGAATCATAAATCCAACTGCACCTTGAACTACTGGGTTAAAAAAGGGTGACTAGATTTGCTTCTCCTATCTCAAGCCTATGACTAGTGTAGAGACCTATGTTTCTTGTGCCGTGTGGCACTTTCCTTTTCTAGAAGTAGCAGCCTTGGGTTCCCAGGAGTTCCCTTTTTCTCCTGCTGACAGGGACTTGTGCTGGCAGGACTTGGCCACAGGATGGCAATGTGTGAATGGAGTCAGACAGACGCGCTGCTGTCCTGCTGGGACGTTCGGGATGAGAGATGAAGCTGGAAAAGCTAGACCCGGGAAGAGAGAGACACCATAATTTTCCTGGGCTCTATTGTGTTTCGTAGTTGTTGCTTAAGTCAAATACAGTGTTGGCTGGAAAGTACCTCTCTCCAAGAAGAGACCCGTATTTAGCTAATTATCCCAAACCAAGCCGTATGTAATTACAGCTTCTGATTTCAAAGGCATTTGCCAGTTCGGGCCCATTGCCATCTTGTGAATAATTCTTTGTCACACAAGTTTGCTGGCAGGCTGGTGCAAGGGGCTGCTATGCATTAAATTTGAGCTGTGTGATTGGTCATGTACTTTATAATGGGACGTAACTCTTCTCTCTTTTAATGACGGTGACTCTTAAAAAGAACCTGTTGGGGAGGAAGAAGGACATGGTGATTAACACCTCCTATGGACTACGGGAGACCCAAGGTTCAAGACCTTGGACTGCTCTAGCCTTCCTATGCAATCTTTGGCAAACCTTGTAATGGTAGATCCAAAAGACTGCCTAAGTGCCTGAAAGCCATCTGTGAAAAGCTCGGGTTTTGGCAGAAATGAAGTCCAGAACAGTATATTAAGAACCAGTGCTCCCGATCCAGTGTGTGGGAACACCATGGCCCTTTCAAACTGAGTTCATTGCCCCTTCCTCCTGCCCCCTGACAAGCAGGGCAATGCCTGTCCCTGGCTAGCAGGATCTGGGATGGAGTGGGATCAGCCTTCAGCCCTTTCTCCTGGGTGCTGGAGGTGCCTTAACTTTCTTTGGCACTTCGGTTTGGAGCCTTCTCCTGAGGTAGGCACCATCAGCATTTCTTTCCGGGCAAGGCTGCTATTTCATGCTCTTTTGTGGTGAAACTTGCCTCCCCTGTCCTGTCTCTGGATTTGTCCTCGATCTCCCTGTGTTTCTCTATGCTACTCAGCAACAGCATGTGGGAGTATTCTGTGAATGTTTCTCTTTTTAAGGTTCATAAGGTTTGAGGTGAGATTGCTTTAGTAATTTAGTAATCCCACTTTAGTAAAGTGGGATTGCATGAAGGCTTGGGTATTGACTGCTTTTGGAAATGCAGTTCAAACAAGTGTATAAGGCAGAGTAGAACTCTCAAGATATCTGCTGTGCTTAAACAACTTACAGTGAGCTTTACACTAGTAAGGGATTCAAAGTTGGATTCTCCAAGCATGGGGGCAATAATTACAGCTCTCAGAGGGAGCCCAGCTCCAGGAATCAAATAAAAATACACCCAGAGGTGTTATTTCTCAGCAACCTCCCTATTAGAGCCACCACTTTACAAGGAATTATTTCAATTCCTCCTGCAGTAAGCTCTTGTTCTCAGCTGGCAGTCAGAGTCTGTTTTATTTTGGCTTTCTTCCTGCCCTAACATGAGGGGTCTTAGGGCCTCCTGGGGAACTGGAACCCTTCAAACAGCAGCTGAGGGGAAGGGGGAGCTGAGCAGTGTTTGGGACAAGTGGGTTTGAGGGGCCTGTGGTTCCCTGCCCAGCTCTGTGTCCACCTTTGGCTGCTGGGGTCTTGGGAGAGAGGCATTCATAGTTTTGCTGGGGTAAATGCAACAGGGAACTGGGCAGCAGCAGCTGCTGTTGATCTGCTTGTACTTCTGCTCCAGCTGTGTGAAGGTTAACTTAGCTTTAAGTATTTGACACTCTGAGTGGTTAGTGTGGGTATGTAATTGTTGCTTTTAAATATGACTGTCTCAGAAGAAACTATCAGCTTTTGATGGTTTTGCCACCTTGGCTTCTCTTTAAGACTTTACATTTTGATCACCCAGTCATCTTCCATTATTGAAATGATCCCTTTTTTGTTGTTGTTTTTGGTTTTGTTTTTGGTTTTAGATTGTGGGGGTTTATTTGTTTTGTTTTGTTTTTGTTTTTTCTGAAGCCATCATTCTGTTATCACATGTCACTACAATGGTTACAGTCTCCACCTGTGATACCTGCCACATCCTGCTCCTGTGATTCTATATGCCAGAGACTGGTGAAGACCAGGATCCCTGGAGGCCTCTTTGGGAATAGTCCCTGTTAGCCAGAAAATATCAGGGGAAGGAAGAGCCAAGGCTGCTAATGGGAATCAAAGGCTTCTCTGGCTTCATTTGGCTTTGGAGACGAAGGCTAGATGTAACTTAATTTACTGCTTATGTATCCTGCAGGGTAAATAAAGCTTACATTTGAATTAATTCAGAACCTGGATTCCTTCCTAAAAGAGAAGGACTGTGTGTGTGTGTGTAGGTGGACTAAAAGCTACTTCTCAGCTGAAGAGAAAACATAACAACTCCCCTAAAACATCACTACAATAAACATGACTACTTTTCTGGTGCTGTATTTTCAGCCATAAATTCTAAATGGGAGATCTTCTCTCTATTCCTCACAGGATGAGGCTCCTACATGTTTCTGTGGTCTTCCTAGGCATCAAGATCAATTGGTTGTAGAGTCCTTTTATATAAATCCCACAACCATTGTCTGCCCTGCCCTTTGATATGCCCTATATTATTATACTGGAGTGATAAATCCTGGGCATGCAGTCATGTTCAAATATTTATTTCTTGCTCTAAAGAACTTGCCAAGAGTGTCATCTTTAATGATGGTAGAAATAATTGCTGAGAATATCCAGTCAAATAATTGGTGTATTTTGGCCACCTTGTATTACCAAAGCACTGAAAAATCACAGAGGTAGAATACATCAATCCTGCAAGATGTAAATTTGGCAGCTGTAATCCACAATATTAGGGTAATATGTGCATGTTCACCACTCCTGTGTGTCTTCATTTGAATGTAGTTTACAAGTTCTCCCTTAGATGATTTCCCTCAGACCAAAGAATTGAGTCCTGAAGTCCTCTTGGACAGATCTGCATTAAGAGTCAAAAGGTTTTAAGCGTGCACACACAGAAAGATCAAATCCTATAGGGAAAAAAAAGCCCATTTCAGGAAAGAAAGGCCCCTTTATATTTCATCTCTCTCCCTTCAGCTTTCACTGGTGACCTTTCTCTTCAGGAAGGGCTGAGTTTGCAGTGTCTCTGCCCATCCTGTCCCGAGGATGGGTGTTTCATATGTGTGTCTATGTGCTTCCATGTGGTTTTCCCTTATTTTGAGCTAGTTCTTAATTTGTGACTTTTTCTGCTGCCACCCTGCTGCTGATCCTGCCTTAGGGGAGATGCCACACAGGAGTCTCAAGAAGAAACACCCTTTTGTGTAGGTCCTACAGCAATAGCTATGCAATACTAGCACGAGTTATGTGACAGGCTATGTGTGGGTTGAAGTGAAGCCACTGAGGTTTATGAATTCAGGTCAGGATAGGGCTGAGGCTTTGAAATAAGTGTCTCTGCCTCCAACTGCCCTATGAAGATGACTGGGCTTTGCCATCAACACAAAACAGCAGCGAAGTCTGCCAGACTGACTCATACAGAGAGAATGAAAGGTGATGTCCTCTTAAAAAACACTTATTCCCATAAGCCCCAAAATCAGGAAAATAAAGCATTATGGTGAAAATTGCCATTGCTTAAGGAAAGAAGAGGAATTAAATAAGAAAACCATATGCATTATAAAATAATGAATTTGCACCTATTTTGATGTCGTTTTTCTTTTATCTTTTTTTCTTTTATTCCCCTACCCTGCACTTGGTATGTCTGCTATAATGTAATTATAGCAATAGTTATACCAAAATCTTTCTGCCTTTTGATTGAGCACTGCTGTGAAAATTTCTGGGATCTGATTTTATAAGCTGAGGAATGAGTTGGGTGGGAAAAAGGTTATATCACCTCAAAATCAGACTGTGCTCATATGTTACGAGGTTAAAATGTAAGACTTCTTCCTGATAATCAACTTGTGTGACTCAGGATTGAATAATGTGGATGTTAAAAGGTCTGATAGGTCTATTCTTCCAAATGATATCTGGCTAGTCAGGCAGTCATCAGTTCATTCCTAGTGTATAACACAGTGTCACAAAGACAAATAACTTGGTGAAGGAGCCCTGAGAGTGGCTGTGGAATTACCTAATTGTAGACAAATAGGAGTAGAGGTCACCACCATCCTAGCTGTTACTAAATTTAGGCTGACTACTTAAAGGAAATAGCTTTCAAGAAAATGTGGAATTCTCACAAAGGAGCTAGGTGATGGAAAAATAAAGGATCCTAAAGGGGCTTTATATTCTACAGTGCAAAGCTGAAGGATAGCCGAAAAATTTTCTGATTGTGCAGCAGCAAACTGCAAGAGTCCCTACTGGGTCACCAGAATATAGAAATTTAGAGACTGAACAAAGACATTTCTTGAAAATACAGGTGTAAAAGATGCACGTGTGCTCTTCTATGTACATGCCCTAAGCAGAACAAGACACATAAAGTGAACAACATCTGACTGGTTACAACTAGTTTCAAATGGACTTAAAAAATATATATATCATGGATTAATTTTAGAAAGAATAAATATAATTCTTAAGAATCACATTTAAAAGTTCCCCTCTCTTTTCCTTCCCACTGGCAGCATTCATTCTCCCTTTTATCAGTCTTCCCTAGACACTTGTTCCTTCCTGAGCCCACAGTCACTCAAAGAATTGGATTAACATTTGCTTCAGCTGAGAGGAGAGAAGCTCTGAGGAAGAGGGCAAAGGAGTGAGATAAGAAGCAAGAAGAGAAAAGAAGCTGAAATAAAGCATTGGAGGAATAAACACTCAAAAGTGCATTAGTAAATAACCTGACATATTTTCTTCCAGTAAGTCTGATTTTGGAGACTTGACTCATTTCTGGACACCCATTTTCCTTAAGATCTTCTTGTGCAAAAGAAGAATGAAGTTGGACTGACAAGTACATAAACAACAATCCTTTTACAGTGTAAAACAGATAAAAATCCACTTATTTACTCTGATCCTGTCACAAAAAGTGAGCAAAATCCACTACCCTAACAATAAGGCCAGGTAAATTTAAAACGAAATGTCATATTTAATGCCATTTGGTGTTAATTTCTTTGTCTCATTGGTTCACTGTTAAATTCAGCTTATTTTTTTTCAAATTGCTAAATAATTCTATGACAAATGATGTTGAACAAATTCAGAAGTACCAGCCCACCTCCTGCACCATAATTAAATGGCAGTAATTTGTGGCAGACAGCAGGGCTTCTTATGCCAATATACATCTCTGGATATCACCTCTTCTTGCTCATTGCAGGGACTTTGGGGTGGGTATGTGGTGTAATTTGAGCAGTTTGAAGTGGGCTCCTTAGTCATCTGTCCCTCCTAAACAAGTGGCATAGGAAACAATGTCGAGGCCTACAGAAAATCATCAGTTTGGAGATTTGTCAGTCACACCAAATTACAAACTCAGATGAGGATTTATTTCAAGTTATAAGACAGATTTGATTTGGGGGAGTCAGGTTCCTCAGTGATGTGTATTGAGCTGAAAAGTGGAATAACCTGCAGAGGTTTGAAGACAGATGGAGCTGGCAAGGCTTGCACAAGATTAGCTTGAGAAGCACAGCAAAACTTTGCTTCAGGTCCTGTTGAGAATGTCAGTGGGAATGGACCCATGGATGTTAAAGATCTTTGGGTCAAGCTCCAGGTAGGTACTGCAAATAAAGTTAGTTATTTAGTCCTAACTATGGGCCCAACATGCCCAAACAACAAGCATACCTGCTGTATGCTGAGGAATTGAGGGGTTTGGGGTTTGAAATCTGGGGTTACTTTGGTTTCTTTGAGGTGTGGAATTTGTCTTTTCTCTTTTGTTGTGGCTGTCTGGGATTTTTTACTTCCCAAATATTACAGAGACAGAATTTTGATCTTCAGCAGTCAATACCAATATGTATTTGTGTATGTGTGTTTGAGGAAATGTGAGTCAGAAGAGAGACCATAAAGAGACCAATAATAATAAAAAAAGACTTAAACTGAAAGTCAGACTTCAGTTGCTTTTTAATCACTAGCTTCTTGATACTCTGTTAAACAACAATTTATTAAAATTTAGATTTGAAAACAAGTATTTCACAGTCTGCTTTTCAACCAACTTAAAAAAAATTCTGAAACAGTGAGACAGTGTTGATGTGATTATGGCAATAAATTGTTACAAGCTGAAACAAAAAAGGGAAGATTTACATTGCATTTTGAAAACTGAGAAACTTACAGTAAGTCTGTGATTCCAATACCAGTAAATAGCTCTTATTATATTACAGAATAGTCATTCTTCGTCTGGAGATTGAAAGCAGAAATTGAAAAATGTGGTTCATATATGAACACATTTTTTAAAAATATCCCTTAAGGTCATATTATGCAGTGAAATAGCTGAAACCAAAAAAAGTCCAACAAATACCCTATTTCAGGGTATGATGAGTGATGTGACAGAGCAAGCTAGATCAATGTATATTGCACCAAAACCAATGATATATGAGCGAGGTGAATTCAGATCCACTGCTCCATGTGGGCTACATCACTGCCATGACAGCAGGCCCTTGCTTATCGTAAAGCTTGGGATATGCAGAATGATCAGTCCTTTAAGCTGTTACACACTGGTTTTTAGGTCCACTGAGACTTAGCAGTCATCTATTTCTCTTTGGCATCATGATGCCATTTACCATGCAGCCCTGGTCTCCAGGCTGTGCTGGCCTGTCTCTCACTTAAACAGTTCTGTTATGTTAAATGACTGTAAGAGTGCCCAAATCAGTCAGACTCCTGGAACATCTTGTACTTGGGTTGAGTGGTGATGAGTGCCTGGGAGGATATAGCTCCAGTATGAGAGAGAGAACTGGCTTTTCTCAGTGGACGTGCGTTGAGACCACAGGGAAAAGAGGTGGCAGCCTCTTTACTGAGCACTGGGTCACTTTGAGGGCCTCCTGGTACTGCTCAGGGCATCAGAGATTGCTCAAGTGCTTGCAGGAGGGACATAAGCCTGGCTCAAAACCAGCCTGGCTCAAAACCAGGCTGCCTGCAGGTAATGATCCTCACCCTTGTGCAATGATGCTGCAACTGTAAGTAATGCTGCAGTGCTCCAAGAGTGCTCGAGGCTTGGATGTGACCCCTGCCCTACAAGACATTGGGTTTGATAAATCTCAGGTGTGGTGCCAGCCCTTTCCTGGACAGGCATAGGAAGGATGTGCTGAAGACCTGGGCTTTGTGAGGAGACAAGAAAGGGATCCAGCCACAGCAGGGCACAACTAACGTGGTGCTTGGCTATCTCAGGATGGAAACTGCTTGTGGGATTCAGCTCCATGATAAAACACAGCTTCAGGCTTCTGCATGTAGCTTCATAAATGTGACCTAATATCTAAGATCCTGTCATAGTCAGTGGAAAGCTCACCAATGCAGTCAGTGGAGTGTGGCAAAAGAGCTGGCTTATCTGAGACAGGCACTTACTTCCTATATGAAGTGCTCTTGTGGCTCTGCTGTTTGTGTTCTTCATGTTGAAAAGCCTTCATCGAGGTGTTAGCCCACTCTTGTGCATTAGTACAAACGTCATTTGAAGTGCCTTGAATTCCAAAGAGGTCCATCATGTCCTTAAAAATAAGTCAGTAGAGTAACCACCTGTTTCTCAGCTAAAGAAACTCATGTAGTAGGATTGAAAGTGTGTGTAGCTACACTGCTGAGGTTCTGAGATCACTGCCATTGGAAAAAGACCTGTGTAAATCCATACGTCTGTGGTGGAGTCTGCTGAAAGAGGCTGTGTGCTGACCCTATCAGGGAAAACACCTCGTGATGAACTGCATGATTTGTGCTTGACTGGAAGGAGCTGGATTTATGTCCTTAGAAAGAAGATTCTTTTTGTCTTGACAGAATGATGTGGCAGGTATGTTTCTATATCTCTGAGAGTGTTTCCACTGCCATGGAAAATAAGTGGAGACTGGTGCATTTCCTTCTGAAATCCCTATTGTTCCTGGTACCATGTTCCTTTAGTGGATTTGTGTATCCTCCAGAGTTGTTTTACAGAAAGGAAGCCTTTTATAAACAGTCATCTCTCTTTATCTTGAAAATGTTGCAAGTTGTTTTATGTCTGCAAAGGATCAATCACTGAACAAGGAGAAGCTGATTCGTTTTTCTAATTGCCATTAAGTACATCAGAGTCTGAAAATTGACAAGGTTTTTTTAAGCACTAGCAAAGGCTCCTCTCTTTCAGGAGGTTTCTCTGCTAGTTTGAATAAGAAATATGGTTTTTTGACAAGAGGAGAGTTGGCAAAATTGGGTCTATAGCACTTTACTAATTCTGCAGGTGAAATGCCATTCAGGATTTTTATAATACTTGCTTCTAAGTCCCTTTGGAAGCAGTCTGAGAATTTTCTTTTGGATTTTCCCTAGATAGTGAAATAAATAAATTTGCAATTATCAAAGATGATTTCCCAAAGGCTCTAGCAAACAGAAAGGAATAAAAGAGTGTCACCTTTTCAATTACTTTCATCTTCAAAAGTGCAGGAAGGAAAAACATAATATAGATTGTGAATGAAAACATTGAATAAGTGAAAAATTAAGGTAATAAGATTCAGTAAGATCCCTATGAATTTTTTCTGTCTTCTGTATGAGTGCAAATGTAGGGATGAGTCCTGTGTTAAAAAGACCTGAGAGGCCAAGGAATAGCCCAGAGTGAAATAAGTAGCCTATTGATAAGTAACATATTCCTTGATGGATAAAAGAGAATAATTCAATTGAATTTAATGTTGTTGTTGTAGTTTTTTTGTTTGTTTGTTTTTTCTATTTAAGTCAAATTTGTCTTTATTTGCCAATAGTGGTTCATCTTTTCATTAGTAGTGTAAAGTACTGTACACAGAATTGTTTCTCTGCTTAATATGTTATCTTGGTAAATTGCAAGTATCTTGGTACATTAGCCTACTTTCATAATTTCATTTTAGATTTCGTAATTTAATTCTTCTTTGGTTTCATTTTCTAACCCTTTAGGGGTGAAATTTTGGCTCTGCCAAGGTAGATATCAAAACTTGTATTGACTGAAGTGGGATTCAAATCTCCAAGAAAATTCCCTTCCTTAAGATAAGGAAGTAGGATTGAGGGGCAGGGGGAGAGATATATTTCCAACTAAACACTTACAAGGACGTTTTTTTCCTGTGTGTAAGGGTAATTTTAGGGCAGTTCAGATGTATAAAACTAGAAGTTTTACTTAAATATCTGTGAATACTTTTGAAAAAGATAAGTTGCATGATGCTCATCACCTAATAATGTCTAAGGTAATGGCACCTAATAATGACAGCCAGGCATGTAACTGTAAGAAAACAATGAAACAATTAAATTCTTTACTGAATCAGGCAATAATGTCTTTTGCATTGTCCTGCACATTTGAGTTTTACCAGATCAGTCTCTGGCAAATGCTTAAAATACTATGTTGACAGGTCTTTCACTTGATTTTAAACCCGAACTTTACAGTTTGGTCTTCATTTCTAATACACACTCTTGAGGGATGGACACTGCAATATGGAAGAAGGAATGTGTTTTCAACAAAAAACATGGTACACTTGAGGTACCAACATTCTAAAAGGGATGCAGAAGATCAGTACTGTGTGTCCATGCTGGTCTTCAGGAGTCACATTATTCTTCCATGATATTGTAGCAAGGAGATGAATAGAAAATGTTTTGCTTACAGGAGGACTGGGAGTAAGTTCTGTCAAAAATTATTATTACATGGTCTTTTAGAAAGTATCTGGATCACTTTGTAACTTCTGACTTTTTAAATCACTTTCACAAAACTAAGGAATATCAGCAATGTATTTGGCAACTCCCAAGAACAATCAAGTGATGAGTTTGACAGGTCTCAACAGCTATTATTCACCTGGTATTATTAGACTGAACAAGCCTGAACAACAGGATGTATGATTGGCCAGATTATTTTGAGAGGTTTAATGCAAAATAACGAGAAATAACAGCAACCATTACTTAAATTGCATAGGTAAATTGAATGGCATTATGGCACTGCTAAGCAAAATCATCATTCATCAAGGCTTGGTGAGGCTGAAAGGGTATTACCATCATTAAAATAAATCAAATATGTAGAAGTGTGAGAGAAAATCTGAAGTCCCTCACTGAAAGTGGATGGTCCTAGTTTCAACCAGATTAATCTAAAAATAAGGATTTGATAGCACACCTAAACTGGAATTATTGGATTTTGCAAATGTTTGGGGTTTTTCTTCTTCAAAGTTTTTTAAAAAATATTGCTATTTCATATGAATTATTTACTTAAAGTCACCTCAGATCTTGAGATAGGACATGAAGTCTCTGTGATGATGTTTTTCTCATTTAAATACAAAAAGAACAACCCTCTGTCTTTTTCTTTCAAGTCCTTGTCATCACAGTAATAAAAACAGAGAGAAATGTTCTGTTGGGTTGAAAACTCTTATTCAGCTCAGCTGCTGAATAAGAATTAGTAAGGTTAAAGGATTGTAAAGGGTTTGTTGTTGTTTGGTACCTTTTATTCTCCATTGGAGAAACTTTAAAATTATTCTGCATCTCTGCATGGTTTTAAAGAATAGATTCTTTCAGCCTTCAAAGAGAATAGATGTCCTTGTTTTCTTAGGTGATTTTAAATCTAGAGCCTAAACCTTTTTGAGTCCCCAGAGTATAACACACCATAGCTTTCTGTGCTATGACTCCAGTCCATGACTTCAGGACTTGAATGGAGCTACTTTGTCTTTTTTTGTTTTTCCAACTTTCTGTACCTGCTGAGACTCTTCTTAACAGGGCCCAAAGGACCTTATATGTTCATACAGAGAATTCATCAACCTGTGCAGTTATTTGCAACACTAATCAATGCTACCTCTCAAAAATTTTCTTTCTGGTTGTGGGGAAGGGTTTGTTTGGTTTTGAAGATGCATAGATACGTCTTTACTAATATTCTTGGTTTTGTGGCTGTCATGCTGTTCTGCAATCAGTGGTTCCTATTTCTGTTCTCCATCATATTACTATCCATGTTGTCAAGGGGGAAAACTTTCCAGTGTTCTCTGTTAATGTTTCACTGAAAGTAGAATGCTTAATAAATGTGGACATAATGGGGTCAAAATGTACAATTACACTACTTTTCATTCTGCTTCTTAATTTTTAATATTTCTGTGGCAAAACTACAGTTTTGTCTATCCAAAACGTGCTTTTTAAAGTGTAAAGAAGCCTTGGTAAAGGTATGGACTCAAGGTCAGAGTTCCAGACTGGGAAGGATTTAAACATTGTTGTATTTCCAACAGTACTCACTTCTAATTAGTTTTATTAACTGTTCAATTGTCACTAAAAAAAGAGAAATGTACTCTAATTCTTCTGGTTTTCAGTATTCCAGTCCAGCATTTTCCATGTATTCAAGAAATGCCGAGGGATAAAGTGATGGGCATTTGGTATTAACATCTATGTCCTATGAAAAATTTTACTATGAATCAACTGTGTAAAATCCACATTTTTGTTCTATTATTAACTGCTATTCAGGCAGCCAGTCTGTGCACTTTTAATCTTGCTGTCATCAGTGATTGGATTTCACTCCGGCAGTTTTTTGGACTGAAACTGAAAACCTCTGACAAGCTCCATAAAGACATGATTTTTGGCAAGAGGGACTTTCTTTGGCAATTAAAACATTTCTCTCTGAAATTGCCATCAGGGCCCAACTAGGGCAGACTTAGTCCATTTTTCTGTCTGCCTTTTTTTTTTTTTAAATATTCAGAGTAAAAGATCAGTTATTCTGCTGAATGTTCCTCATGTGTTTAAAAAGGCATATATTTCATTGGAAGAAGAATGCTTGGCTGAAAATGAAAATGGCTCCAGGGGTAGCTAGATTCATAAATATGGTATAAAATGTAGTAGCTCCAGGGGGATACCCTGTGATGGCTTAGCTACCTGCACTGTACCAGAGTGGTTCCCAAATTAAGAGTGAGCTCATGAGTCTGACTGCGAAATTCAGCCTAATCCAGTGTTTATGCATGTTGTTAAAACAGATAATGCCCCAGGCTGGGATTTGGTTGCAGTGTCTGAACTCTTTGCTTCCCAGAACAGAGATGCTCTTCTCTGATGGACAAATACTTTAGACTTGATACCTCCCACTCTCTCACCGTTTTTCTTTCATGTTCTCAAAGCCTGAGGAACTTCTCACATCGTGCTCTGCACAGTGCCTGCTGCTGTGAGATCAAGAGCTCTGACAGGCTTGTTTGGGTGATTCAGGGACTAGGTCGCTCTAATAAGAAATGCAAAACGTGAAGCAGTGTTTCCTCAGCTGTGCTGCATACTCAGTTTGCTCCATTCTGTGCAAGTCCCTCTTGCCCAACATTTAGCACCGTGGCTGGCACAGCAGAAATTGCTCTGAAGCCTGGTTCACACACGCTTGCTCCATAGGAACAGCTGGACTCCTCTTTTGTGCTACTAATAAAAATTCTGCATGCTTAAATTGGTCTTACTCTCAGAAATGATTTAAATGCTCCCTAATAAAGTGCCATTTGAAACTCATGGGGTTTTTAAATCTGCATTTATAGAGAGAGTGTGTGCAATAATGCACAGAATTCCCAAAGGGAAATTTAGAGTGACATAGTTACAAGTATTTCTAGGGTTTTTCATGATTTATGGAGTCAGTAAGGCTCAGCTGTAATTATCCAGATCTTCATGGCTTTACTTTTTTTTTTTTTAATTTACTTTGTCATATATGAATTTTGCTACAAATAAAAATTAATGAGAGTTGGCTGTGGTCTAGAGGTTTGAACTTTAAATTAAGAATAAGTGCTTCACATAAAGATTCACATTCTGTCTCAATATTTAAGGTTGTTTCTCACCCCCTTGAAATGAAGGGGGAAGAAATGAGATTTTGAAGTGGGACATCCCCTTCAGTTGCAGTACTACTCCTTCTGGCTACCTCCCTAGCCATTCTTCATGTTATGTTTATACGTGCAGTACCTATTCTGCTGTGACCTCTTTAATGTGCTGTTCAGTAACCATATTTGAGGACAACCATCTGCTTGAAAACATGTGCAAGGATGGCCCAGTAACTCCAAGAACAATGCAGCATGAGAGCAATTATGGGGAGACACTCCGAAGTGTGAAAGTCCTCCGTTATGAAGTGTTGCTGCTCTCTTGTACAGTACAGCAGTGGAAAACAGTTTTCAAGGTGGGAACTGAGGGAAAGGAATCTCCTCTGGAGGTGGACTGCTCATGTCCTGATGGAGAGCTTCAGAAAGGCAACCTCAGTGTGCAAATCTCTCTCCTGCAACACCTTTTTAAGCATAGCCTTTCCCCTGAAGTACAGTTATTTATATTAAACACTGATTCTCTTTTTTTCTTGTTCTGTTTTTTTTTTTTATTATTTATTTCTTTTTTCTTTTTTCAGTAATTTTTTTAATCTCAATATTTCTTGGGTTTTTTTTGGTCAACTATGCAGCAACTATGGCAAATGAATTTAACTAAGCTTTTTTCATATCAGCTGGACTGAAGTATGTGCCTCTGTGCTTTGTTAAAATCTGACCAAAAACAGGCAGAAAGCTGAAAATTTTGTAGTAAAAGCAAAATCAAAACCAGGTTCAATCAGATTTCTAAAGCACATTCTGAGTTTCAGAAAAAGATAAAGAAAAATTCAGTCATGGGTAATAAAGTAGAATGTCTCCAAGGATACAAAACTACTTGTTCAACCATAACTGTACTATCCCTTTTACAAGAGCATATTTCCTCTTGGAGCTCTACACCCTCCTTAAATCACCTCAGAGGTCTGTGGCCAAGAATGAGAAGAAAAACACGAAAAAAGCATTCTTCTGTCTGCAACTGCCTGTTCTTGTCCTCTGCACCTCCTCTCTTCCCCTACACATCTTCCTTCTGTTTAAAGGTCTTTTTTTTAGGCAGTTCAAACATGGATATTATCATCAGTGAAGAGCTTCCTTACCACCCTTTGTGCACATTTCACTGCTCATTTCTTTTGGTCCATCTTGACGACACAGCTTCATAAACACCCAGTAGAGGAAACAGCTGCACTTAAAGGGGTTCTTGTCATTTTGGAGATTCTTGGGTCCAGCAAATACCTTGATTTTACATCCAAGCTTTCTTTTGAAATAATTTGGTGGGACCTGAAATTTATTTCTACAATAAGTTGTTGTCCTGAACTCTGTTCTATAAAGCACGGATGACGATCAGTATACGAAGTGATCATGGATGAAGGCAGCAGTGTCATCCTGAGAGATGTATTGCTCACTCTGGTGGGACTCAGTGTTGGAGACAAGGAAAATATAAATAGTTTGAGGTTTGGAGGGTTTGGTGTTCTGGCCAACTGGTGAAAAAGAAATAGTATGTCTTGGGATGACCTAAAAATGAATGTGCATATTTGGAATTGTTGGCAAAACAGAAAGTGGACTTCTGAGTGTTAATCTATGTCCTAGAATGTGGACTATGGTTACTCATCAGGGAGTCAAGAGAAACAGAGACTATATTGTATTTTTACCTGATTCAGAGCAGACATTCTTCCTTGAGGAATATTGCATTTAACTCCAGTTTGCCTTTCCTTGTCTTGTCCTCTTGCAGCTTCTTCACATTATACGAGAGTTTAGATGGCTGAATCATAAAAAGACAGAATGAGAACAGAGAACACATATTCTGGCTATGACACTCACAATAGAGTTAGAAGGAGATGCTTTTTTCATCCAAATTCTAGTGTGTACTATAGTAAGATTTATTTATCTGTCTCTGCCTAGAAATTGTGTGTAGCCTATTCTGGTTTTGTGGCCTGTGCTGGAGTGCTCTTGGAATCCAGCTATGTTAGTTAAAGTGCTTGAAAACTAGTAAAATAACATGTTAGCACTTCCAAACCCAGTTATTTTCTTCCTTATTTTTATCCATCTTCCAAGTACAACTAAGATTAAGTGGTTTTGAGTAAAGAGCCATCCTGGAAATACTAAAAATCTTCTGTCTTATCGTAAGCTTTTTGTACTAAAAAGAATTTAAGCAATGAGAAGTGAAGAAAGTTCCTCAATGTGTCCCACTGGTTTCATTTTGGCCAGAGCTGACTGAAGCACTACCATCCATATGACAAATACTGCCCTCACTTTCAACCCATGCAAACTTACTGGAAGTGCATACTACAGTACTTGGCCCTTTAAACCTGTCTGCTTCCTCTGCCTGCCTTTCCTTCTTGCTTGAAGGAAAGAAATGAACTGGCCTGGAAAATTTGATTCTCCTTGAGTTGATAATATTTTATTCCCAGGAATTTTCACATATATATATATATATAATTTCCAAAGATTCAAAGAACATCGCACATGCCCACACATGCAGAGAACTGGGTGCTGCTGCAATATTTCCATGAAAGCTCAACAGTAGCATGCAGTAAAACTGTGCAGCACTTCCATTAGCAGCACACAGCATGAAATACTTTTTCTCCTCAGTAGAGACTATGGAAAGTTGGAAGGCCGTGGTAGCTGTCAGTGGATGAATCCTTCGTGATTCACCTCATCACAAGAGCTGGGTTCAAGTCTTCTGAGAGTGTTCCCTCTGATCACCACACCAGATGCTGATTTGTAAAGCATCAGCTGAAGAAGTAATACCACAGAAATTTGCTTTATTTCAAAATGGCCTCGGGGCATCTACAGGAGTGTCCACTGCATTGCTTTTCATCTCCTACCTCACTTTGCTGGTAATTTGGATAGGACTGGTATGAGCTGTAGCTGAGAGGGCAATGGTAGGGCAACACAGAGTGAGATGTTCCTATCTGTGTCAGAGGAACTGGCTGAGACAGGAACAAGGAGTTTAGTAATAGATGCCTTAATAGATGCTTTTAAACTTGGTGGCAAAAGACAGACTCTCTCAGGTGCTTTGAATGATGTGCGTCATCCAGACTTCTCCTGAGACCATTTAAAGTTATTATTTGCTGCCCCCAAATCCTCTAGAAACTATTACCTTATATGAAATGCAAAGCCACTAAATTCTTTCCTAATGACAGTCATTCAAAATGGATAGTTTAGAAGAGTTATAGCTAGCCTTATGCCAGAGCCTTTTTATAGTGAAATGAGACCTAAGCAGTACCTTTCTCAAGTATACCTTTCAATCAATGTAACAAAACCTGCCTCCGTCTAATGGGAGAGAGAACTGCACAGGAGAAGGGTGATTATTTTGTTGTCTCTCTTTGCCAAGATATATCTATACTGACCATGCTCTGCTGAAGTAGAACAGGTTTGATACCTTTGATTTTAGTAAGAGTGGCATTTGTAACCAAATTTTTTGTGTTCTTGTCTAGATCCACCAAACTTGGTAACCGATGGCACAGATTTCAATGATTGCACAAAGACCACATTTGCATAAATAGGCCATGGCTCTTTTACTTTAGGGTGTTGGTGTGTTTGAAAAATGCTTTTTGTCTGTTCACTAGTTTTTTCACTTGTTTCTTCCCTATGTTCCTGTTTAAGTATGTCCACAGGACTGAACGTGTTTAACTACTCAGCAAGGAATCAGAAACATGATTATGGGGCCTAAGTGATGAATTACACAGCAGAAATGGTGCATGGAGAAAGTGGCTCCCTTGTGAACAACTTTCAAGCAAGAAATTGTTGACTCACACTACCTGAACACTTACAAGTAATTAATCCAGTCACAAACATCTGGATTAGGTTTTTTTAAGTTGATGTAAATTTTACAACTATTTAAGGCATCGTCCCTTTATAGATTTCTTCAGATTTATAAGGCTTTCCTCCATATGACACAGTTAACGGGAAATATGGTGTTAAACCTGCAGCAGTCTGGCAGTGAGGTGGCTTCTTTTCAATACTAAAAGTTCTTAATCTGGAACCAGGGCAGGTGTCAGTGTGTCTCATTGCTGTGAGCCTATGTGGGCAGACCTTCCATTTCTGTGAAATGTATGTCAGCAGAGAAACCAAACTCTGATGACTTTAATTTGCGTACATATATTCATGTGCAACAGAGTCCAGAAAGCCGTACTGCCAGGCCATCCAAGATTTTGTCAGATGTCTCTGACTGGTTCATTTGCATAAAATGAAAGCTGAGGTGCTTCAACAGCCAAACATAACACACATGGGCTAACAAGGATTCCTATAACACACAGTTCAAAGTTTATTAGTGAACATTTACTGAACAGCCTCTGGCACTCAGATTTGTTTTCCATTGGTGGGGAAGTGTGGAAGTAGCTGCCAGGCACAACTTTCACAAAACTGCATATTTCCAGGATGCTTAGCAAATAATCTCTACATCTGGCCAAGTCCTTGAATGGCTTTAAGCCTGAAACAGGCACAAGACTAAAGAGGTGAAGGCTACAAAATAGAGTGCAACAGAGTACATCCCTGGCATGTCTCAAAAGGTCAGCTATTTCATTCTCAAATACGTGTAAGGTGCTTCCTGTGTGTAAAGTTTGACATCATCTCTCACTGCATTTCATGTGGTTTGTCTCAGAACTTCAAACAAAGAAAACTGGTTTATGCTTAAATTGTTTAATCTCTCTCACTGGTAAGCAGACACAGTTGTAAACTATCAGCCAGCCCTCCAATATGGCCTCCAATAGTCACAGGTATTTGCATGAAATGTAGTCACAGCAGCTCTGCAGTTTTTAGAAGGTCCTAAAGTGCCTGTGAATTACTCAAGGGCATGAGGTAATAGGAAAGGGTACATGGATAGGAACTCATCAATACGGGTCTCTTCTATAACTGGAGGACAACAGAACCTCTAATAACACAGTCGGATGTGGAAGAAGAGGTGTCATTTTCTTGAGCCATGCTGACATTCTTGGTTTTCAGTGTGGGCTGATTAAATTCCACCTCTTCATTTGCATGTTGAAACAAGTGTGTAGGGCTTCCTACTCTTTCAAGGGTTGTGAAGAGGCGGTTTGTGCATGCCTGTGACACCAGGCAGTGAAGGCTGTGTGCCACGCCAGTGCAGCATTCTGGTACTGACCTTCAGCCAGACTGCAGGCCAGAGCTAGGATCTTTTATTGGGCCAGATGTTTTTATTTTATGTACCTAAAATAAGTCATTACTTCTCCCTGCTGGCCTTGTCTCACCTCACCTTTGATCCTAAGACTGTTGTGATTTTTTTTTTAAAAAGTACTGAAAACTCATTCCTTTCTCCACTCCTTCACAATCTTTGAAAGCACTAGGAGTGATAAGAAACATGAGGAACTATTACCAGAGAGACATATAGGCAGTGTGTCCAAGCTCCCTCTAGCCAGCTGTGTCATTCAGCGTCATCTGCAGCAGCCTTTGTTGTCAGAAGTAGATTCAAAATATATTGCAGATGGTGATAAATTGTGGAGGCGTTTCACAATATGGGCCATTACTCACTGGGCAATAGATTTAGAGAGCACTGAGCTCATTTATAGGTCGAATGAAATGGTAAGACATATTATCTCCACTGAATTATGTACTGGTCCTCCAATAAATGCAGCTCAGTGATCCCTGGTAATGTAATTGAAAGCAAGAAAAAATACGCCAGCACAAAGCACTGATTCTACATGTCATGGTAACATAATTTATTGGCCCCTGGGATTCAGAATTACTCTATTTCTCTTCCCCAAGACAGACAGCTATGAAAAGGAGGATGGCCTTGTGGTTAAGGATTTGGATCCTAAAGATATGGTTTCAGTTTTCAGTCCTCTCTCAGGCTTCCTGTGTGGCCTCAAACAAGCCATTAATGCCTTTGTGTTTTTCTTCTCTGTCAGTGAGATGATGATTATACTAGCAGGAAAGATCTGAACTGGACTGAACCCAGTTCTTTCCTTTTTTTTTTTTTTTTTTTTTTTTTTTTTTTTTTTTTTTTTTCCCCTTCTCATATCTGTAGTTTCCCTATAGTTTTATATTCTTTGGGTTTACACCAATTCATGGCTGACAAAGATGCCCAATCCATTCAGTATCTACAGAAGAACAATGGCATATTTGATTTGGGTGTCTTTATTGAGTTCCTGAGGAATGTAGATAACTCAAACACCCTTCGAATTCAGTGCTGCCAAACTACGCAGTGTCACAGCTGAGTATCTGTCTTGCCTTCTGGAAATGTGCTCCTCTCCCTCCGGTGACTACAGAGGGAAATCAGGTCAACAGCTCTCAAAATCTTGCTGGGAAGAATGCAAGAAACAGGCTTGTGGCTGCAGTGGACCTGCCAGGGCAGGAGACAGGCTCCCCTTTCTAAGAGCTGCTGTTGGGTTTGAGATGTTTTGAGGAAAGGCTTGGTGCTCAGCAGATTTTTCTATGGCACTTTGCAACTATCTCACTATATAGAAGCAGTCCAAGTGAAAGAAAAAAAAAATCACTAAAAGCCTGTTAAATAATCTGCTGAAAGACTCCTGTCTTGATCTGTTTTTCTTCTCACCACAGCCTGTGGGATTTTCAGAGTTTTTTAATGGAACGTAGACCCAGCTTCCTAATAATAATTATCTTGGTTTTTTCATTGTGATAAACAATAGTTTGTTTTCTGTGCTTTATGTGAAATCAGTCCAAAGCTCTAATTTTTCACAGTCTACATGAATATTGCAAACCAGATAAGCATCTGAACTTTTTTTAGCCCCTAATTTGAGGAGCTGAACCCAGCTCTTCATCTGAAGGCCCATGAACTCTGACGAACTCAGTCTGCATCCAAGCTTTTATTATCTCTCTGATATCAATCAAATCAGCTACAGGAATGGCTTCAAATAGAAACCCTCTCTTCCCATGCCCCTTCTTCATTCTTGCAATGTCAAGGCAGCGTTAAAGATATTTTGATGTGCTGCCAGCTTTAAGACCATAAAGAATGGTTAACTTATCCTGACTTTTGACCTCCTAACAGCAGACAGCACTAGCCACAGAAGTGATGTGCAAGTGGTAAAGGTGGCAGGGTACATTTAGGGCCCCCCTGCCTCCTCCAAGACTTTTCAGTCATTCTTCAGAGAGCAACTGCTTTAAAAAGCTTTTTGATAATGCAGAGATCATGAAGAAGGCTGGAATTTCTCAGACGCAGCTGCTGTCTCCTTACTGCTCCTCCTGTACATGCACCCACATTTGCCTAGATACCTGTTAACTGCACTAAGGTGCTGAAGTTCCAAGTTGTTCCTCAGAATAAGCTGACAGCCTTTCCTGGAGATTACAGCAAAGATGGATTTTAATTTTTTTGAAAAATTCTTCTCTGTTTCTTTTTCTTTCCCTCTTTTTTTTTTTTTTTTCTTTTTTCTCTTTTTTCCCCACATAGCAGGATGCCATCAGCTGGGTCTCCCTGTTGGCAACAGTGTGAGAGATGGTGATGCTCTTCACATTTGCAGCAGAGGCTGCTTTGGCTTGTGTCTGCCCAGAGGGCAAAACAGAGGGAGCTGCCAAAAGAACCACTCTTTTGAGGTATGAAAGTTAGCAGCTAGCAATAACTGCGGTGTGAAACGTTCCCATGAAGTCCAGCCATCAAGGATGCTGCTTGGAATAGCTTGAATGTCCTGCATTCTTTTCCAGTGAAAACAGCAGATATACTCCAGCAGCGTGGGAGACGGCAGCCAAGGAGGAGCACATGAGTCCCGGAGAGCAGGCCATCAATTTTCTTGCTGTGGCTGACTGAAGGAAACTGAAATGTATATTGCAGTGGCTTCTGATGCCAGAATGCAAGCCGCCCTTCAAACTCAAAGCACATTATCCTAAAAACTAAGCAAAAAATTCCCCAAGAATTGTATAAAGAAATACCTTGTAGTTTTTAATCATGTACATATGGAACTGAGAAACCAAGCATGAAATGTCAGTGTGGCTATTACATGGGTCACTGGAACAGGTTTATGTTAGCTAATATGCTGATATAGTAGATTAGGAAGAGGATAGTTTATAGTCTTTCTTTCATTTGTTGACAGGAAGAATCAGGAGCAGATTTGTTTAATGCTTGATCCCATCATAGAACAGCTAGAAACAGAGCAGAGCTTAAAATCCAGGCAACTGAAATGGGATAATGACTAGACTGTGTATACATTTTTTAGTGGGTGAATGAGATGCTTGTGAAGGGGAAGAGCTAATGAGATCACAACGATTAGCAGAGCAAAATGCTCTTGTGTGACCCTGTCAAGTGACTCAGCAAAGAAGTATTACTTGGCATCCTATTGCAGTACATACCCCAACCCCTCATGTGATGCAGCACTCAGGAGGAAAAGATCTCCCTGGGACCTGTAGAAAACAAGTTTACTCTTAGAAGAAAGAGGTGTTCTATCCTATGTAGTGATACTGGTGTTCTAGCAGGTCACTAAAAATAGCGAGGACTATAAAGCCACATAACACATCTGAGAACTTCATCACTTCACTCCATGCAGTGTTTGATTGCTGTGCACTGTAATTCCTGGCTCTTTGCTCCTGCCTGCTGTTGCTCCTGTGTTTATTCTAGCTTTATGAGCAAGCTGTCTCTTTGTGAGAAACAGAGCATCTTTGAAAAATCAAGCCACATGTATCTACCAGGCTTTCTTAAATTTTAATCAGAACATCATGAGAATCAAATCAGTTGAGAAGACCTAGGTGACTTGTGACATAAATGTGTAGTTGAATGCAAAAAGTATTGCAAAACCTGTCAATAATTACTCTCTTTCATCTTGCCTGGAACCAGGCTAAAAGTCAAGTTGGAATTCTCTCTGCAGTATTGGCAGAGCAGACTGCAGCCTTCAAAGCCAGTGCAAGGCAAGGCAGAATAGATGGGCAGTGCCCTGGCTTTTACCTGGGTTACAGCACTGCGACATTTTCCTCCCACCTTCACATATATTTCTGCTTTGTGATAAATCCTGCACACTATTTTGGCCGTGCTGGCATCCTGTGAGCTGTGTGCAGCACCCTTCCAGGGAAGGCACCTGCAACAGGGCTCTCCTGGTCCAGGCCAAGGAGGCAGAAGGGAGCAGCCTTCTCCATTCAGCTCAGGAAGAGCAGCAGACTTTTCCTCTTGTTGTTGGAGACCTGAACAATTCTAAGACAGCTCCAAATTGTTGTTTTCTCCCTGGTATGTAGTCAAAGCTCTCAGCTCAAATTGTGAGCAAACAAAAAACAAAGGACAGTACTAGAGAGTGTGGATGTTGCTGAAGAACAAATCCTACAGTTGGACAGGTACAATTCCGTACAATTCTGTATCTAACCAAAGGCAAATCTTTTTTTCCCCCTGTCCTCCACCAAGTTTTATGTTTACTAGTCTGATTTATTTTCAAACAATAGAAAGATTTCAGCTTCATCTCTCAGGCTGGGGTAGCACATCTCATGCCTTGAAATCTGCCATCACCAGTGAGAGTAGAACAGGGATTTATAAAAATGAACCTACACTTACATGCTTCTAACATTACAGGTGGATGTTAAAACATGGCATCCTGATCCACATCTTCCATAAAAAAGGATGTATTTTCTGGGTTTTTTTCCTTTTTTTCTTTTATTTGGAAGCCAAACTTTCACAGAACTGTCAGGAGAGGAAAATTTGCATCTAGTTTTCATGGATTCATTTGAAAAAGGATAAAAATTAGTTTCAAATCTCTAATTTCTTTTATAATGTGATTGCTTTTCACCCCCATCCTCAGACTTTACAATACTATACAAGTATTTCACTGCAGCTCTATTTCATTTATTATCTTCAGGCCAAATTGTTTCTTTTCACATTACACCCTAGTAGATTATACACGTTGGTACGTATCAACACAGGCACTCATATAATGCAATCTCAGATCAACATATCCAGCTTTCCACCTCAGTAGGGAGATAAGTCAGTTGTTCATCTTTTATTTCTTCGTTTAAGAGATTGTGACACTTTCTTTTGCTTAATCTTACCCCTTGTGCTGTTCATGTCTCGGTACGTTTTCTCTGCAGAGCAGCAAACATATTTTAATGACAGGCTAGGAATGGTGGCGTATTCCTGAGAAACTTTGAGATCAGGAATCTTGTTAAAGATGAAGTGGAAAGGAAAGGGGAAAGGATCTTTTACTTATATAACATTCTTCTTCTGCTCCTACTCTGTGTGCCTCAAAATGTACTTGAAGTAAACCAAACATGAGGGGGAAAATATTTTCAATGTCTCCAGATTTCAGAAACAAAGTGCCCTGATCATTTGGAGCTGGTTCTCCAAACAAATATTTTAATGATTCTTGCCACTTTTGCAGCAAGTTTTGTGGGTATCCACCTCGAAAACTGACCTCTTGTTTTGTTCCCTAATGCTGTTTACATTGAACAAAGACCCAAAAAGTGACCCAATGGTTTTCCTCCTGTCATGGTTAAGGCAGAAATGGAGTATACAAGTGTGTAGGCTATTTTTTCTGTAAAGGCTGAGAGATCTAGAGCCATGTCAAGGCTGTCCTTTCTTGAATGTTCTTCTGGGATTCTGAAGCTAGTAGTAGCTGGGATGACAGGATCTATTTTCAATAGTTCTGGACCAGAAGCCTCTCTCAAGTGATTTTGATCCTGCTGGGTGGATTAGGGAGTTTATGCAACAGAACTCTGAAGTGTGGCTGAGACCTCCAGCAGCAGGAGGCTGAGGGGGATGCTCAGTGCTGTGGCAGACATTTGGCTAACTGGGCTGAGCCTGGGGTGTTTCACTTCATCAGAACCAGTGAAAATGGGAAACCACACACTGGTTTTGAAGGAAGAAAGGTAACTAACTTTCTCTGCCCTTTCTAGATGGAGAAGACTTAGTGAAATAACTGAAAGAATAGCTTGGTAGAGGAAATGAGAAGAATTAAGAGATGTCATTTCAGAATTTCTGACTGCTTTTTCCAAGGAGGGGTAGTGGAAGAAAACAGTCAAAGTCATGTATACTTACTAGGATACTATGTCCTAATGTCCTACTGCAAGCCTTTTCACAGTGATTACAGAAACTTCTCACTGGAGAGAATGTCTTACTTGTTTGTTGCACAATTCTCCTCTTGTAAACTAACAAAGCAACACAATTAAAGCAATAGTTTTAATTCAGGATCTTTGTGACTTGGAGATGATACTTCTGTCCTTCTGTAAAGAATTAGGAAGATTTTTTTTTTCTTCATTTAATTATTCTTTTTTTTAAGTTTCATATTCAGGAACAGGAAGCTACAGACAGTAGTTCCTTCCTCTACTTTCAACCTTTAAGCTAGTAAAATTTGTCAACAGAAGTATTTCTAATAGATAAGTGAGCTGTTTTGTGTCTCCCCATTCTGGGTGCTGGAAAGGATAAGCCATCTTCCATCTTTCATATGCATTATAATTCAGGCCTGAAGCAGGACCACCAGTCCAAGAGAAAACAGGGACATTTATGAGTGGTACATTTTCACCATAGGAAGAGGAAAAGAACTATGGAAGAGGAAAAAATCAGATTTTATGTCTCCAGCAATCATTTCTCAAGGCATGCTTATGCATCTGCTATGTATTTGGACTGTTTTACTAGAAGATTTTTATTTAACCAGGTGAGCAACTTTACCTATGGAAGGGGGAAAGATAACAAAAGCCTATGTGGGGCATTTCTTATGATGACAAAAATGAGAGTAAAAATATAATTAGATTAAGAAACACTGTGGGTATTGTTAGAGCCATCTCTCTTTGTTCCCCTTTTTATTGCAGAGCCCTGTGGTTTGGAGGTACTTGGCATTCTCTTTACTGCTTCCCTCCTACCAATTTCCCTCCAGGATTAGACAGCAGTACAAATATTATTGCACTCTGCAGGCTTTGCCTTCTGACCTACTCTACAGAGACATATGTGATGGAGTCAGAGCTGCTGAATAGAAAATGTCTTTCTTAACTCTGGTGCTGGAGGGATGCCAAGGTCCAGTAGTTCATAAAGGAGATGGAGATGGTAGCATTCCTGAGGGAAGTCAGACTGAAGAAGGAGCCCCAGGTATTTAAGGAAAAGTGTCAGTTAAAAAAATAAAACATGGGGGAGGGGGAAGAGGAAGAGCTGCAAAAGATGTGGGTCAGAGGAAGTTAGGGATGTTAGCTGGGGTGTCTGATCCCTTCAGGAGTGGGACGTGTGCCTCTGCAGGAGCTGTGTCACTGCAGCTCCCAGGCCACAGCACTGGCCTTGCAGAGCAGTGATGTCAGAAAGATTCGTGAAGCACCACTGTCTGTGTGTGTGAGTGTGTTAAGAGTGTTTCTCTGGGAAAGTCTCCTCAGGAATGGGTTGGGTGAGTCAGAAGTGATAATAGGTGGGGGGCTTTGCTGCCCAGTGCTCCCGGTTAGAGGCCATCATCCTGCACTGCACAGCTCAGCTCCCAGCACTGGGCTCAGAACTTCATCTGAGCAAATTCCCTGTCCTTGCTAAAGGACTGGGGATCTTTCTGGGAGGCCTTTGCCAAAATGTTTGTTTATGGTGAAATATTCTGTGGCAGAGTAACTGTAGTGAAAGGGAGGGGCTCACAGGCTTGCTCAAAACCAGGCAGAGCATCCCCTGGGACCGTGCCAGACTCCCACACGGCTCTGCTGGCACCATGCCATCCTGACCAGCAGCAGCCCTGTTGCTTCAGTGCTGCAGGGAACACTCTTAACCCCTGACTTCCAAACTAATGTGATCGAGGCTGTATTTGTGTGCATGCCAGTGGCATGGAAAGAATTCCTCTGGGGAATAGCTCTAGACCCCCACTGTCACTCCTCCTTTTTGACCTTGACCAGGGTTTGAGCTACACCTGCCAGTGGTGGGAATCTCTGCCAAGGCACTGGACCGTCTTTGTCCATGTGTCCATGCTGTGCTGGAGACTGGAGATGCCAGGGAGGACAATTAGCCAAGATAAAAATCAACAAGAATCTTCTCCGCAAATACAACTGAGTCCAAACTCAGACACTCATGAGTGCTGCTAAAGGCCATTGATGCTGCTTGGATTTTATTTTGCTTTTCTCAGTAACTCCTATACTCTCTAATCCCTGACTCCATCAAGAGTCTGATGAAAAAATGCTAACATAGCATGAGAGAAACTTGTCTTGTTTTACTGTGAATCAAGAACATAAAAGTAAAAGTAAATCTGTTTAGGGGCTGGGCTGGTCCTTAACATTTTGTTAAAATTACAGATTATGTCTTTGGAAAAGACTAGAAAGATTTTATTTCACATGTCATTGAAATCAGGAAGGAAAAAGAAATTTTCACAGGAGACTGGTTTCTGTGCATCCTCATTTCTACATCAAATGAGTTAGTTCTTTAGGCAAATCATGAAATATGAGTTTTAATCTTGTAATTGCTTAATTTTTTATGATACTGCATTAAGGAAGATTTTCAACTCCTCTTCAGTGGGTATTATACTTTTGGAGAGAAATATGTGGTTTATAACTGCTTCTTTCTGTTTTTCCCTGAGATAAGTTGCAGTTGCAATTGTCACAAGAGTCAAAACAGGCACTAAGCGTTAACTGCCACCTTCTCAATGTGAAATACTGGATGGTAAACATCAGGAATGAGTGGCTCTTTCACACTGTAAACACAATGTAAGCAAAAGCAACAAGAAAAGAAAAGACCTTGGGTAAACAGAAGGGGATGATCACATAGAGCTAATTTGTACCCCTATTATTTTCAAGTTTCACAGTCAGTTTCAATTTGTAGGACATCTTGCAGACCTTAGTACCTCTTGCCATGGGGCCTAACCTTTCTTTTTAATTATTGGACTTGAGGAGCTTTTGCTATAATTTTTGTGCTCGTGTTTATCTGCTGAAAGAAGAAGAAAAGGTACAGCTTATAAATCTTTCTTTTTCTGACACATTCAACAATAGTCTTTTGTGGTCTGAACTACTGTAGTTCACTGTACTTAAAAAAAGAATGCAAAACTTGTGGCAAGCTTGATACCAGGCAGCAGCAGCATGAGTGGAAATTATTTGCTCAGTGAGGTCCTTGCACAGCATAATGTGTACATGAAGGACATAAAACAGTCTGACACTGAGTGAAAAACTGCATCTCTACAAAGCAGGGCTTCTGCTTCCCACATCAACAGGCTTGAAAGAGCCAGTGATGAGACAATATTCAAAAGTTTTACTATTATTGTTTTATTTTTTGCTTAGCTTGCCTGTTTGGTAAAAAGCTGCATTTTATTTACCATTAATATTATTTTAGAGGCAAGGTTCCAATTTTATCAGTTTATAACTCTGACAAATGGGGCTCCTCATTTTCCTTCTGAGATTTCACAAGACCAGCTAACTTTCCTGGCAAGCTACATTTCCTATTGAAGGCTCTCCTCTGTGCAGTTGGCTGGGCAAGTTTTTGCTGAAACTAAACAGGAACCAGCCAGGTCTGCCGAGGAATCTCACCAGCCCCCCTGAGCTGAGGGTGTCTGCCCGTGCTCCTGGCAGCAGACGATGCCCAATGCCAGTGGGATGTCACTGCATCCTCTCCTCTCACAGGGCACCCGAATTTACCGCTCACTGTTGACAGTTCAGTGCCCTTGTTAAAGCCTTGGTTGAGAAATCTTTTGTGAGCTGAGCTTGATCATCTCAGCGTCAACTCTGACGACTCTGTGCTCTGCAACACCTCTGCCTTTCTCCTGCAGCTGTGAGGAGAATGGAAAGAGGGTGGAGAAGGAGGCAGTGGAGCCAGCCTGGGAGGTTCACAGGGCTGCACCTTCCCCAACATGGAAAACACAGGAGGATTGTCAGCAAAAGCTCTCTTCTTAGGAAACTGGATAAAAAGGCAGTGCCTGAGCTGATGTTTTTTTTTTTTTTCTTTTTTTTTTTTTTTTTTTTTTTTCTGAAGACTCTCACAGCACTGTTATTAGGAACTCCAATGGGAACCCACATGTAATGGTAGATAAAAACTAAAGGTAGTAGAGGATAAGTAAAAGATGGCACTAAAACAGAGGTGTTACAATCTTGTGCATCATGAAAGAGCTTGTATCTGCTGCTTTCTGCCTGTCTTATTACAGAAACAAACTGAGAAACCTCAACCTGTTAAGTTAAACTCTAGACTTTAAACGTTATGGCAAGAGTTAGATTGCCCTCCATTTCAGCAAGTCAGCTTGTTCTTGAAACATTACCTGCTAGAGCTAGAGAGAAAGGATGAGGAGTTTACAGAACTTAAGGGTATTTAGAGAAAAGAAAGGACTGGTTGAATTCACTGCCACTATTGTCACGTATAATTCCCCCCTCCCAGCACATCTGAAGGGTTGCAGCCTGCCCTTCTCATTTCAGCTTTTAAACTGTAACTACTTGGCCTAGGACTTTAAATTTACATGATTCCCCTTTTTAGAGTGTGTCATCTTGAGGTGAATCCCTGTCTCTCCCATGAAGGCTGGGGCACCTCTGTCCATAGGCGAAGTTGAAGCATGGAGGAAGAATGGCACTTTCTTAGGACATACACAAGAGAATATTGTTTCCAGGCTTGCCTGTAATTTCTGTTAGGCTGATCAAATTTGCAGTCTCTCCAACTGGGACTCAATATCCAATGGTAAGGAGGGGGTCCTTCTTTGAAGAATTGACATCAGATGCAGAAAACTTTTCACTTTATGGCCCTGGGCACAAAACACCAACTTTAATTGACAGGACCCCAGGACTGCTAATTAGAAACTGGCAAACCTGGGACATCTGGACACCTTATCAGAGGTTTATCAAGATTACTGGTGTGATCCATACAAAAGCTTAATGGGAATCAGCTGTTAAACAAGTGAAGTAATTTAGTCAAAGATTATGAATTTTTTTTTGTTACAACTATAATATGTTACAAACTGAGTTCTTAGTGGCTATAATAAATGTGCAGATTCATAACCACTGTTTTTTTGCTCGTTGTTTGACTTCCTAGCCAAAAGGACTGGGTCAAATTCAGAAAGCGAGCCTGGCTCTAAAGAGGTCAGTGCAAACACTGCCTCTGAACTTGGCCTTCAGTTGGGAGGCTGTGTCTTTCATCACCAAGCCAGCTTTAAATCTTTTCCACGGCACTTTCAAAAATTCTGCCATATCATCTTGTCTTTATGTGGCCGGCTAAAAGGGTAATAAAAGGCCATAGAGGAAAGAAAGAAAGAAATGGTTTTGTAAAAAAATGTGAAACTGTCTGATCCCATATTTTCCACAGGAGAGATTGGAAAGAGCTTACGCTTCTTCAGATTGCACAAGCTGAGGATTATGACCATTGTTGAGTCAGTATCCTTTGTTAAAATGAAGAGACAAAAGCCATCATCATAAAAGAAAGATGGCCTTGGGTCTTGCACTCTAGGAAGCCACAGGTGCTTCAATTCCACACATCCACTCCTAGAGGGAAGCTGAAATTCAAATGCTCCTTTTTTATAATATGCTTTTAAACTTGTGTTTCTCCTAAATCTTATTGGAGCCATAACCAAGGAAAGCAATCAATGAAATGTGAAGAACTGGAGTTGATGTTCAACACTGGGGTTGTAAAAAACAGGGAACATGATCTCATCTCCTGCTCCTGTTAACTCTGAGATGCACTGAGCCCAAAGTAGGGAAATCCACTGTTGGGCAAAAGAGCTAAAAAGAACTGGATCTGGAGCACAGCTTGTGTTGCTGACTACCCTGTTTTGTGCCTTGATCTGGTTTGAACCACCATTTTGAGGGAACTAGCATAATTCAAATAAACTGAAGTCAGTTTTAGCAGAAACTTGCCAGACAATTTTTTTTACATGAAAATGGAGTTTCACTATCTTAAACAAGGCTGACATTCAGCTGAGCAAATCTGATCACTCTGTGTGTGAAACTGCAGACATAGTTTACATTTTACAATTATCTGATTGTTTTTTCCCCGTTGCAAAGTTCTCTTTTGTTACATTTTTCCAAGGGAATGATGGATGTATGGAATGCTCCTCAAGACTGAAAAGTGAGAATTTATTGTGCTGCTGAATGCCCGCATTATTTTGCAGGTGAGGAGGTACCTGATGAACAGGGAGTTGGGAAGGACCACGCTAGAATGAACATGAGCTCTTCACATCCAGTAGCTGTTCATGGGATTCCAGGTAAGGCTGTTTAACTAATGGCCCCATGGGCATTTCTGATCACCTGGCAGCAGGTCAAATCCTTTGGAAATGTGGGACACTTCACCTTGCCTTTGAAACATAATGAACAGACATGCCACAGGGCCCAGATGAGTTGCATTTTAAAAACTCACCTGATTCAACAATCTTCACTGGAGCAGGACTGATATTCAAAGAGGTAGCATGTAGGAAATACCAATGGGCTCAGAACTACAACACAACATTAAAAACACCAGTTAAGGCAAAATCACTGGTCTCGACTTAAGCAGATGGGCCAAAGCTACTTATCTCAGGAAAGCAACATGTATAAATGATATGTGTTCAGTAATAAACCATGGAGGAAGGCCTTCAATATGACCAGTTTAAGCTGTGGCTCCTTTCCACATGCTCCATACATTTTGGAGACTGGTTGCTTTGTTTTGGGGTTTTGTTTGTTGGTTTGGTTTTTTGGTGGTTTTGGGTGGGGTTTTTTGTGGTTTTTTTTTTTTTTTTTGGAGGGGGGTTTGTTTTTGGTTTTTTTTGGTTTTTTTTGTTTTGTTTGGTTTGGTTTGGTTTGGTTTTTTTTGTTTTTTTTGGTTTTTTTGGTATTCTGCACATCATTTATTTTGGAATTGTTCTTCCTGCACATGGAAAACAAAAATCAACCCCACTCTTCTGCTTGGATTCACTTTTAGTTTTTAAAGAGACAGCATGGGAACAACAAAGAAGATAACGAAGTGTTTCCACAAGGCAGATGCACAGCAACAACCTGTAGGAGAGAAACTTGGTGAAACAATGCAGCTATTACTTAATAGACAGATGTTTGCTTTTCTGGAAGTTATAAAAAAAACAAAATGGTTTCCCTAGAAATATCACCTGCCTAGAAGGTTTTCACACTGGTGCAAATGTTTTTATTTATATGTAATATAAATAAACCACCAGACTGCCTGTAGTTAAAAGACAACCCTCACTGATGGCTTTCCTGGCTGAATAAATTCTGCAACCAGTTTAAAGGTGAATTTTCACATGGGGGGAGTGTCTTTCTTTGATATAAAGAAGTCTTCAGTATAAGGAGCTGACCAATATTGTTCAGATGGATACAGTTCTTGCAAACAGCTGAGTTAGTCATTGATTCATGGATAGATACCTCACTTTGTAAATTGTATTTGGATATGGCTGCTTTGGGTAGAAAATTTAACGTTGCGTGATGTTCAGAAAACTATGTCAAAATTCCTGTCTTCAACAAGAAAATAAAACATGTTCCTATCAATGGATGGCCCCTGAAATGGGCCTCTGAGAAGCCATCAATTCAGTGTGTGGAAAGTCCAGCTTTGGAGCTTTTAATCTAGTTCTGGCATTCAGTAAACAGTGCTTGATGCTACTCCATGCAAGCTGACCTCAGCATAGACATAAAACAAACAGGAGCTGCAATGCTTGAAAAGCTGTCTGAAAAAGGTAAACTTCTTTTCTATAATTTTCCTTTTTTTTTTTTTTTTTTTTAATTACCCTGCAGAGCTGTTACTGTTGTTAAGAGCTCTGATTTGAGCATAAATTAGAAGGACTGTCATGTTGCAGGGTGTGCAGCATTGTGAATTTGCTGACAGAGGAATGAGAACTACAGTCAGCTGATGTTTTGCTGACATTTCTTCTCCAACTATGATTGCCCTCAGTTTTACATTCTGACTGGAGCAATAACTAGTGATCTTGCTGCAATGCCAATCCCAGCTCCTAGGAAAGTGCTGCTTCTTTCTGGCCTTCATATGGGTTTCATCATAAGTTATCAAGGACATGTGTGGCAGTCATTTTTTACTCATGTTGACCTATCTGTTCAGATACTGTATATGCATGTGGGTTTGCATAAACCCAGTCAACATCACCAAAATGTCTAAATGTCAGGAATAGTGAATAATTCTGCCTGCTTTCTTTTACTGCTACAAAAAGTAGTCTCTTGATACAGACACTACATTCCCAAGCCAGAACCCACAGTTTACCTTTCTTCAGTCTTCCCCAGATACTGATCCCATAATTTTGTAATTCAACTTATTGATAGAAGAGTGTTATGAATCATGGAAAAGCCAGAAGAATGAGGTGGACTGGAGGCAGTTCTGTATGTATGCAGTTTTGTAATAAAACTGTTTCAAATTTACATTAAAAACAGAAAATAATTATATATTATAGGGCAGCAGATGCTTGTGGAACACGGACTGAATTTCTGCTGTCAAGATTGCCTGCCTTGCTTTTTGCAATAACACAATAATGTGTAGCAATCACAGTGTATGATGTATGCACACACTCAAGTGACTGTAAATATGTAGATAACTTGCTGTCTTCTCATAGGTTTTGTGCATTGCAGACCAGAGGAAACATGGATTTAATATAGGTTGCTGTGAGCTACCTATACAGTTCTGGAATATCTCCTCTTGCCTCCTCTAGTTCAAGGACTTCTCCCAGATTCCTCAAGGCAATGGAATGCTTCATTACTCCATTTAAATTAGCCTTAGGGCAGGAGCACCAGAACTGATGGCTGTTAACAAGTTAACATCTACCTACCAGTGTGTCACGCGCTTCCCTTTCAAGCCAATGTCTGAGAATGTTGATCCTGAGTGTGTGATCAAGAGAATAGCTCTCTAGAGAAGAGAAAAAAAATAGGTCAAGTCATGGTGTTAACGTTTTTGGGTATCTCTTTAAAGTTGTCCCAGGCAAAACACTCTGCAAGGCTCCACACTTTCTGGAGACTGTCCTTCCATCAGATCTGTGTGAGAACTCACTAAGGAAGGTGTCCAAATCAGCAGCCAGCTGAGAAGCCTGGATTGGGAAGGACCTCCTGAGGAGTCATCTTTGACACAGTCGGTGCAGGCAATTTTGTCACAAAATCCTTCCCATAAACAGTTCAAGCTTCACATTTCCACTGCTAGTACTGATTTACCAGAAATTTTCTGCCCTTTCTGCTAGAAAATATGTCATAATTTCCAGTGGGAATGCATTCGGGGCCAGTCTATTGCTATTTGTTCTTCTGACAACATCTTTAGCTTAAATGGCTTGTCGGCCATCCTGGTGTCTATTGCCTTGATGTGTTTATAAAAAGTGAACACATTTCACTTCTTTTTTTTTTTTTTTCCAAACTAGACAAGACAGGCTCTTTTGACCTCAACTGGAAAGAAAGGTTTTTCTTATCCTAAGCCTTAAGTCTTCCACAACTGTCCCAGTCTGAATAAACTCATTCTTAAATGTGGGCAATCTGAGCTGGATAAAGTCTTGCCAAAAATCTTGCACAATGGCATTTTGAAAATTCAGGCTGAGCATGGGGTTTTCTCAGTTATGTATTTTGCTTTCTGTGCAGCAGGAAGTAAGTTTTGGATGCACAACTTACATTTATGTGAAAAGCTTCTGGAATATTAAATAAGACACTTCTTTTTTTCTTTTCTTCTTTTTTTTCTAACATTTTTGAAAGAAGCCGTGGGGAACTGTATTTCCTGCTTTCCATGGGAGTTTGGCTCTCTTTGATAAGTCCAATGTTAATTACAAATAGGGCATATGATAAACACTTAGGCAGCAGTCCTGACATGTGAGTACAGAGCAAACAGTGGGTGCAGGGATGCCTTATTTCTCCTTGGTATCTGTAGTAACCGGACTCTGTCTCCACAGAGGCATGAATCAAGAATCCTTTTCTCTTCAGAGAGCACTGGTACAAAGCAGCCATACCAAGCTGTGTATTGCTGCAGCTGAAGAGCTACCAATCCCTAAAGCAGCCCCAGTGCCTCTGCAGCATTCTCCAGTTTACCACTGGCTGTGGCACAGGTCAAGCACAGCCTCACTAAACCAAGTGAGGGGGAGGCACAGTGGTTCCTGGCTCTGCCCCCACAGTTGCACATCCCTGCTGTCAGGTGTCCTTCTGCATCCTTAGAGAGCACTTTTCCTGCTCCTGTCCTGGACCCAGACCTCACTCACTGTCCCTGAGGACTGAGTCACCATCCAGCTGTGGCAACAGAATTCCCTTCGTGCATTTGCTGCACCTGCAGCAGGTCTTGTCCTGAAAGGCTGTCACAGAGCTGCTACCCTGTCACACACCTGAACCACCACACACCTTGCCTCTTACCCTGCTTTGCAGAGCTGGAACTTTCCAGAGCCCTTCCCAAGGTCTCCAAGTAAAGCAATGGCTCATCTGTAAGGAGCTGCTGGTATGACCCATCTGGAGATGAGGGCCCACAAGCAAAGCCTCAACACCCCAAAGAGGCTCACTGCTCTCTGCTTCTGGGAAGGATTAGTACAGATACCCCAATCCTTGGGATAAGCCTTACTAATGCTACTTCATCTTCCTCCTCCTTTTCTTTGTGTCCACTAGATGCTTTCTTTGCCTCAACTACTACTTAAATCCTGCTTTTAACTCTTGTCACCAGCTCCAGTGATGCTAATATGAAAAAAAAAAAAAAAAAAAAAGCAAACAACAAACTAGTAAGTCAGGAAGACCTTCTTTACTTTAAGCTCTTACACCCATTGTCCAGGTGGGGCAGTACAGAGATTTTTGCCTGTATTTCCCTGCTGCTGGTGCAGGGAAGCGTCCCCAGTGAGAAAAGTCTGCCTTGCTGGGAACTGATGCTCTCTGCTGGAAGTCAGGAAACTGCTGAGGATGTTGAGGCCTGTCTGTAATATCTGTGTTATGCTCCCACTCCTTGGCAATGCAAACCAAGAAGCTGCTGAGGTACTTGTGGGTTTGCAGCACGCACGGCACAGGAATTGGAGTGTACGGCTGCAGTGCAGGAGAAATCACAACCAAAAGGAGGGCTTGCAGGTCTGACAGGAGGAGATAAGAGATGTTCCACAGAGCTGGAGGAGGAACCTGCTTCTTCCTCACTATATAAATCATCTCCATTGTTTCCCTCTTCTAGATATGCTGGTTGTCTGTCACTCTCTTGCCCTGTCCTCCCATTTACAAACACTTTTTGGTACAGGCACCTCATTCCTTGCTTACGAGGTGACTTTCTTCCAGTGACAGTTCTGTTCCACGTGTTACACCAGGAAATGCTAAAGGCATACTTAACTCATTCATGTGTCTTTTAAGGAGAAGAAACATGCATGAAACAGAAAGAAATAAGAGGAGAAAAAGTATATGAGGGAAAGAAAAAAAAAAAAGAATAAGCCCATCTATTTTTACAGTACTTTCTCAACAAATATTCCTGCCACTGTTGTTCCAGAAAGGCCTCCCAGCCTAGAAATAGTAGCTGTTGGTCGTGTTTAGTGTCCTGCATTTGTGACTGAAAGGAGCTGTGACTCATAAATGTGTCCAGCTCTCTGGCTATAAGCCACTCTAACCAAAAATGGCTGAGGTTTACTGTGAGAAAGCACATCTGACTTGTATTTTCTTAAGATTGAAAAAGTACCATCAAATAACAGTATAAGGGAAAAAATCCTAACCATAAAGAATTTTACATTCTTTGGAATGATATCATAGTAGAATACACACAGTAGACTAATTACAGTTTCATCTTTAATTTTACTCCAGAGTGGGTTACATTTTTTAAATGTCATTCCCTTTTATAATTATTTATTATTTGTTTCAAAGGCATGGCAGCACTCCAGTCACTTACTTACCATCATCTATGTTGTGTTCTTCAAACAGCTGGATAATCTGTGGTAATTAGAACGATTTCCGCCGGCTGGGTTTTGTCATCTTGTCAGAGGGAATTAGCCGGGCAGGCGTCTCTCTACCCCGAGCAGGCAGCGGAGGGTGCTGTTGGATTGGAGGTGCTCACTCGGCCGCTTCCCCAGCTCCTCAACAGAGCTCCCGGGCACAGACTGCCAGGTGTGTCCTTCCTGGGGTGACAGGGCGTCCCTGCCAGGCAGCAAGACCCACACACTGAGCTCAAGACGAGGAGACACCAGCTCAGTTTGTTTTTTGGGCACTGAGCGAAGAGCGATGTGTAATGACACAGGTTTGGATTGTGGCTCCACGGCTGTTCCCTGGGAGTTTTACTGCCTCCTGTCCACAGATGATATCTTGTACTAAATTCCTCGAGGAAAAAAAGGGAAAGGAGAGAGAAAAGAATCAAGGAAATCTGTTTTTTTGGCCAGAGGAGTTCAGACTCTGCCCATTAAACACTTGCTTCTTTTCCAAGGTATGTTCTGAATTAGGCAGAGCACAGTATGTCTTCTTCAATGTACTGGCCAGAAGTCATGAAGCTATGATAAATCCATGGATGGCAAGCCTTGTTCTCAAATTTGAGAGATGGATTAGGACACCCAAAGTCAGTACTGGTGCTCTTCAGCTGAGTTTGCACTAGCCAAACATGATCTCAGAGCAGGAGTGCAGCACGTCAGTCAGCCTGCCTGCTCACAGTCTTGAACAGGATGCAGGATACAGCTATTGAATTTCCAATGCTATATTTCACTGTCTTCAGGACACTGTGACTTTATTAGTGAATATATCACCAATTATACGGCATGTGGTCAAAGAATGTGTCCTCTCAAAATCCAAGTAAATAGCATAGAATTACCAAACACACATCAAAGAAGCCCTCTGTGATTTCTAAGTATGACTTGATGCTACTGCTGTTCTGGCAATTGCTTTCTCTTTATATTACTTTTCCTGTAAAACTTTCAAGTAGAAATTCGACTTGAACTTCCCAGCTCAAATAAAACTATCTGGTTTATGGATGAGTAACTGGAGACTTTAAAGAAGTCAAATGATTTTCCCAGGATCCCAGAACTGAGAATGAAACAAACCTGTGAATTAAATTCAGAAACTGAATTTCAGTATCAGCTGAAAGGGGCAGATGCTACAGCTCATGACCACTTTCTTTCCACGCTCAGCTTTTGCCCACAGTCATGACCATGGAGAAATTTTAGTTTTGCATCCTGAAGTGAATGCTCTAAGCAGGAGCTCTGAAGGGTGCATGCTGCTCTCCATGCTGCACAGGTCTTCCAGCTCCTCTAACTGGCCAATGTATGCTGATCGTAACATTTCCACATCGCGTTAAGATGAAAAGCAGTATGTATATCAATGATAGAAAATACTGTACAATGTTATTTTTATCCCACAGGATGTAAACCAGCTCACTGAGGAAGTCAAATGTGCTCTGTAATTTCTTCTGCTCCAACCTCGATATTCCTCCCTAAAAACTAGTAAAAGTGTAACTGCAATAACCCCCTGGCCAATATAACTGAATGAATCAAGAACTTTTCCAGAAAGTGGCCCCTTTCTGGATAACTAGGATCAGAACACGGTTGAGTGCAAATAAGTACGAAAAAACAACTTTGTGCCACTCATAGTCCTGTGGCCATGTTCCTTTCTGGTTAGTTTGCTGAGGACTGATTTGCTAGCAGGAAATGTTTCTACCTATCTTGTGTTCTATTTACCTGGTTTTAATCTTCTAAATTTGAATTAGTTAAGGAGAATATGTCTATGCTTGTATCTATAGATGGAAATAGAGATAGACCTTTTACTTGAGTACACAATGTTTATTTTATCCCAAAAGTTTGTTTTCCTTTTTCCCCCCTCCCACTGCAGTGTCACTGCTGCTGTATTTTGTTAGACCTCTGGTTTTCATTATGCAAAAAGTCAAAACTGGAACATTGTAAATCTCCCCTCTCCTCCGCGCTGGCTGCTCTGAAGCCCGTCCGCCATTCGGTGCCTCACGGCTTCTCCTACCAAAGTGTGCTGTTTCCAGGGGCTTTGGGGAATAGGAGGTGAGAACAGGGAAAGCAGGGCAGGGGGGGCACCTCGCTCACCCACGGCTCGTGAACCTGAGCGCACACTCTCTTTCTCAAATTTGTTTTCTCAGCTGGTGGCACAGTCGCTGCCCCAGCGCCACCAGCCCAGCAGAGAGCAGCTCCATTCGAGATCTGAAGGCAGATTTTAAAGAAGTGGTTGGGGCAGGAGGGGAGGGGAGCTTAATAGCAGCTTAGAGCCTGGCTCCCTATGTTTTCTTAGTATATTGAAATATGAACTGTGTAAACACTCTGCATTCCACCTGCTCCAAAATCTGCCAGAATGCTCACAAAAGTCCTTTGCTCTTTTTTACATCCTCCCGTTTTCCTTGCCCTCCTCCCCACAAGGTCTCCCACACCACCTTGCTGTTCTGCCCCCTACAAACACATACCCCTTTTTTTCTGCCCTCTTTTTTCCATTTTTTTTCCCCTGCTAGAGACATGCATTTCCAAAGTCGCTTTGCACCTAACATGTGGTGCATTTTCAGCCTCCTCTTTCAGAGAGCTGTTGACTCACTTTGGTTTCAAAACACCACTGGTGATGCTTGTCAGGTTATTATTATTCTTTTGATATTATTTACCGTTCTTGCACATCAATATGTCAGTAATCACCCACAGACTGAATATTTTCCACATCAAAACTCAGAACACACATGCTCTGCGTTTTACCTGTCTTCCCCAGAACAGGGAGCAGTTTTCCATCCAAATGGCAAACCATCAAGGGTTTTACACTTTTACACTCAGTAAAAATGCTGAACAAAGAAGTACATTTTCCATCATGTTCTGAAAGAGTGCAGGCTGTGCTGGCTTCACTGTGAGAGCAGATTTCCCCTTGGCACCATCTTCTGCCAGCATACAGGAGCAGGACAGAGAGAAGGACCACATTTTTTAAGCATGGCAGCATTCCCGAAAGGGATCCAAAGGGAAAATCATGCCATGTGGGCAATTTAGAATTATCTGAGTAGCCTCTGGTAACCACTCCTCATTTCTCATGTCAGAGGTGATCATATCACCCCCGTGGTGCATAGGATTTGGTGGTGTGCTTGGAAGTGAACAGGTAGTACTTGTTCAAAAACATTGTATTTTTGATCTAGGAGATTCAAAACAGCCTGCTTTTGACCGAAGCAGCCAGTAAGTTTTGCCTCGATTGCATCAGACTGCAAAAGGCTGACCTGAAAATGACTGGAGAATTGTGACTTAGGTCTCAGACAAAACTGTTTTTAGTTGACTGTGTAGGGAAATCACTACCTCAGCTACCCAGGAATGGTGAGAGTGAGATTCAGCTGGGCTTTCTACTGCTGTATAGCATTCAAAGCACCAGAAAAGGTGGTCAACTGAGTCCCCTACCCTCATTTACATTTGATGAAAAAATGAGGGTGCTCTTTTACCAGCCTTTGCCCCCCAAATTCTTCACACTACACAATGTAGACCCCAGTGCTTGCATCTCAGCTCTGATTCCTCTTTGAGAAATGGTTTTGCCTAAATTGAAACGTCGGAGGACAGTGTAGCCGTGAGTCTGGAAAGGACTTGGCAGCCCTCTAACTGGGAAATGGGCTCCAGAATTCACCTCAGGGCAGCTGGTGGGAGCCTCGCTCCTCCTTAGATTTTTCAGGATACATAGATGTCTTTGCCATTCACTGGACTTGTTTGTGGCATCAGCATCTCCCTAGAAACTGGGCATTTTTCCTTCCGTTCCTCCCTGCCTTTGCTTCTGCCTGAAACAGGAATCATGCAAACTACGCTCACAGTCCTTTCCAAGCACTTGGCATTAGAAACACCCTTCCCCTCTGCCTCTCCCAGCCAAGTGATCTGCACGGCCGAGCTGGGAGCAGGGAAGGGATGGGACGGGATGGGACGGGAAGGGAGGAGGAAGAGGAAGCCATTCACCCCACCCTTCCAACCAGGAGCAGGAGCCTGAAGCGGTCACTCCAATGGAAGAAGGTCAGGTTTAAAAGAAGGAGAAAAAAAAAAAAAAGCAGACAAAAGGTGTTCCCTCCTGCTGTTGGGATCATTGTGGCTGGGTGTAACCACACACAGACACCAGCCACCCTGGCCAGAAACACAGATGACAGCAATGAAAAGGTGAATCACTGTGAGTGAAGCTCACAGACTCCTGGCTTGCTCTGGAAAGGTGGTCTGACATCCTCCCCACTTAATTCAGTTTTCTTACAATTGTCCCCCCAGCTGTCAAAGCTCCTCTCATCAGAAAGTAAATCTAGAACTGAGTATTTGATCTAGGACAAAGGTAATACAGTTAAGACAAAAGCTGTCCTGTCTCCAACTATTTTTTGGAGGTTAGAGTGCAGGACTTGAGCAACAAAAACATCTATATTTGTTCCCTGAAAAGAGGAAGGATCACTAAACTGGAACATCTAGCATTCTTTTGAAAGAATTACATCATACCAGAAGGAGCCAGCAATAAGATATCATTTGTTAATTTCACTAATCCATTAAAAATATGTTGGGCGATTGAACTGTTATTTGTAACTCTCTGCAATCTCTCTTTAGGGCGAGGAAACCATGTCCTACTGCAATTAGGTGTGGTGTGTTCTCAGAGCACATAAAGCTTTCAGCGACTTTGTGTGAGGCTGATTTGGGCTTTAGGTAACAGCACATATTGAATCAGCCGGGGAAAGAAAGTCTCCAAGCAGAGGTCTACCAGTTTTAAATTATCTGGAATTTCAAATGGTCAGCAGATATATTTATCATATTATCCTTATATTTATGAATTTGTGTGTAGGAGGCCAGGGGGTGTCCAAATCTGCAAATTGTTAATTCACATTCAATTCTTCAAACCAAGCCAAATCAGTCACGCCTTTTCTTTTACACCAGACATAACTAGAAAATAATTGAGTAGTTGAAATGAAAGATTTTTCCTTGGGTAATACTATATTGTACTGAGTACTCATAGTAAGAACAAGTTAACTGCCTTGTTCTCCATCATTACAGAAAACTTAAGAGAGGAAGTAAATGACCTGAGAAAATTATTCTTCTATTTTAATCTTATTAATCTTTTCTCCTCTGTTCCAGTTAAAACAAAAGAAAGAGCTTTGGAGACAGATTGACTCTGTAATAGAAAAGGCATAGTTTGGAGAAACTTTCTGTCTACAGCTGTGCTTTGCCTGTCCTGTAGCTCTAAAATCAAAGCTGATTTCTAGCTTTCAGCAGAATGATGTTGCACTCTGAAGATGAAAACATGGTTCTGAAATGAAAAATGAAGTTTCATTTGGGATGCTTTTTATAACATCTCATTGTCTGACAGCAGAGATGGTAGCTAACAGCAGAAGTCATATTATAGTCATCTGATGTTAATTCAGGACAACAAATATTCTGACAGGATTAAGTTTGCCTGAAAGCATGAAAAAGGACAAATAGCCTGAAAGGTGAGCAGCAACACAGCTGTACAATTTTGCTGTGCACATGGCAGTAACAACCAGTGGTTAATATTTCTTATCTTGTTGCGAGTTCAGGTTCTAAATTTAGGGCCCTAAATAAAGGATATGACATATGAGGGGCCTTATACTACCAACCACAGTCAATAGGATGTGCTGATGCCTCCAGCCTTTCCAAACCAGGGCATTTAAGTTTAAAATACACATTGAACTTCCAGCTGTTACTTCCTGGTTTCCGTTTCCCCACAGGGGAGCTGGGGCTGATGAGGGACACTTGCTTGCACAGGGTCCATCAAGGAGTGAGCTCTCTCCATCAAAGCTGTGTCCCAGTCCTTCACTGGGTTCTTCTCATTGGAGGTGCTCATGCCTCTGTCAGGAACGACAGACATCCATGAGGACTGGCTGAGTCCTCTGCCAGAAACAGGCATGGACATCTACCCCGTGGAAACATATTTTTAGGCACTTACCTGAAAACTATAATTGCTTTGCTCTTACGGAAAAGCCAGACTGACTTCTGTTGAAATATTACTTTTGTCTAGTAAGATGCCACTTTCCTGGCTGACACATCTCCAGGCATAAGGAATTTCCTCAGAAGTCAGTGACAGGTTTTGTAGTAGCATTTTGGAGCAGCCAGCATTTGTGACTGAGTTGAGAAAAAAATAGAAGCAGCAGAACATGGGGTATAAGGTAAAGGCAGTCAAGGTACTGCAGGATATCTGGGGCTGTCATCACCCCCCTGCCTCTGGCCAAGGCTGATAAGCACTGGAGGTAGAACAGAATGGAGGAAGACATTGGGACAGGATGAATCTCCACATCCACAGCTGTCCCGCCACACATCCTACCCACTATCAGCCATGGCAGACGCTCCTCAGAATGCTGTAAAGGGAAACAAGGCATTCTCTCTAAAATGAGATGGCAATCTCTGCTGTGCACAATGGAAATGAGACAGAGGGGACACAGAAGGCAGCCAGTGCAAGAGGCTATGCAGGAGCAGGACTCTTCAAGAAAAGACTCTGTCCCATCCTGTGGCTCTCATGCATGGTATTGTCTCTGCTCCTGTCATTCCCAAAGCACCAACAAGGGGAGGCAGCACCAGAAAGAGACCACCTCACCAGTACCAGTTCCATCCTGGAATAGCTTCACCATAACATGCAGGGGAAGACACGCCTCCAAACATCCTTCATATTTAAAATGTAAATAGTGATGCAAGCACCTTTCCTCCAGGTCTAATCTGGGCAGGTTTTGTCCATCACAACATTCTTCTGTGGCAAAGACTTCCCAGACACCTTGGTCTACAGGAAAGACCAAGGTGTCTGGGTTCCAACTAATTTCCAACAAAGCATTTACCTCAGGCCCTTACACTTCCCTTACAAAAGCTTCTGAAAAATGACCAGCCTACCATGATTTATCCTGCCTCCCAAAGCAGCCCCTCAAAACACTAACCTGAGAGAAGAGATTTGGAGCTTTCTTTATGAGAAAAAGCATTTTTCTTTTATGGCAAGTATGAATAAGGGGTGGGGAAATGGATTCACATTTTTGCATTGCACTGCTTTTCCTGGTGCTTTGTCCTGCTCTACAAGTCAGGTGCTATGTGGGATGATTCCATGCTACCACTTTGTGCTTGAAACTCCAGCACTACACCATTTGCCTCTAACAATCTTATAACCAGAGGAAGCCCTGGCCCCTGTGGGGCAAGCAGTTTTGCAGGGAGTCAGCAGCATCTCCTCTCCACCTCAGAGCTGAGACTTCAGCAGGAACCAGAAGTCTCTGCCTCTCCTGGGAACAAGATAACTTCATCTGTCTGCAAAGGACAGAGCCACCTGAGACACTCAGAACTGTGTGCCCATTTTTTTGTTGATGTGTACAAAGATGAAGATTTTGTAATCGTGGTATTTGCCAGTTTTTTACCAAATATCAGCATGTTTTGAATCCGCTACACATTTCCAAGTCTGTGTAGAAGAGAGGTAGGAAGCTCACAAACCTCAAGAAAACTGGCAGGTGGATGGAGAACTTTCCATCTACTCCCACCCCTCACAACATAGTCAGGAAAACATTTGTTATTCATCCTTTGTGCATTTTCTTTGATTGCAGAGAGCTGGTCAGTCAGCCCATGCTGACATGAACTAGCCACAGTAAATGCTGTTTATCTCTGATGGGGCTGCCACAGGAAGTTGAGCACATTTTTGGGGTGATGGCCAGAAGAACAAAGACAATTCTGTAGAAGACAAGGCCTCACTAGTTCTGCCACAACTTGGTATTTTCTTAATTTTGAGCATTACCAAATGCTCAAAATGCTTCTCTTCCCCTTTGTAGTGGAGGCTCATGGAAAAGAACAATTATTCCAAAATGGGAATGGAAACCTGGTATGTGTTTGAGCACTGTCAGGCAGGTGAGATAATTAAGAGTTGTAAGAATATAATGTCTAGGGGAAACAGAATAACTTTGATAGAGGTATTTTGATTCCAAATAAAAGAAAATTATTCTCCCTTAGGTTTCTATGATTTTCCTCCCCCATCTCTGCTCTTTTCAGTTATTTGTGCTAAAGGACTGGCTCTTTTTCAGTGACTAGAAAGGGTCAAAGAAGTTCAAAGAGAGGGGGAGATACTAGGGGCTTGGGGATAAGACTCTTACAAGTAACTTTCAAGGAAAATATTACAGCTTTAACAGCTACAAAGGGAAGACTTCCACTGTATCTGGGAGAGCGCCCTGGGTTGTTGCCAGGAGCAAGTTGCTGATAATGGCTGCAAATATATCTGCTAATGAAATGTTAAGCTCCTTGACAGAGGTTTTGGGTTTTCAAAGTGACATTTTTCCATTAAAATTTACATCATAAGAATTTGGGGTGGGGCAAAACTGGAACCATTTGTTGACTGAATCTGGCAAACTGGTTGATAAAGAGCATGGGACTGAAGACTCTTTGCTTACAAGTTACAGCATTAAAATCCAACTAACTGTCATCTAATCCAACTGCAGCAGAACAAAATGCCTGGAAAAATGAGATCCATGAGTATCTCCTTACAGGCTCAGGAACAAAGTTCGCAAAACTAGAGCTGCAGCACCTCATCCCTGTATCTCAGGAACAAAATTATATAAGAGTGTTTGAAAATAACTAAAATTCCTAGGAAAATCTTGTTTGCACCAAAACAGACAGAAATTAGACCAAAGAAAATCTTTGCTTTGCTTCCAAGGTTATGGGAATTTGCCCTCTATCCCGCAGCCTCTTTCATCCATTTGGCCTACTGCCTTTCCTGCCAAATCATCTGCACAGCGAAGAGAGAAGGTGAGAGGAAGGTAGACTAAGGAGAATTACTAAAATAAAATTTTCGAAAAATAATAAAAAATAGTTTGGCAAAGCTCCTGTTGATTTCAGTGGGTGTGGATGTCATCCTCTGTTTCAGGTACTCTCTGAAGAGCCCCTTAGGTCTGTGTGCAGACGTAAGTGGCTTGTGAGGTGTTATAAAGCTAATTGTACATGAGCTAATTGTGAAAATAGCAGCTCCAGGAATTTTCCTGACCACAGCTTTACTCATTCTCACCAAACAGCTTCTTTGGTCCCAAACCTGTGAAAGGCTACACCCAAGGTCAACTTTAGGTGTGTGTATACATAACCATGAAGTCTCTAGGAATGTAGATATTGGGGTAGTTGGGACCTTGGACAGTTTTGGTATTATGAATGGTGCTTGCTGCAAGTGTCTGTCTGAAGGCTCTTTAGGTTCATACTTTAGAGCAAAGATTTCAAATCACAGGCAAAGAAGACAGCAAAATTCAACTTCAGAGAACTAGGTGGGTGAGAGGCTGATCTCCTAAACTCAGCTTTGCTTAGATTTACACATTATAGCTCATTAAATAATCACATGTTAAACGTGACTTCATCTTTAACAGCCTCTAAGTATCATGATTTTAAATGACAGCAACTTCTATATTTAACATCAGAAAGCAGCATACTACCAGCTATCCTAAAAGAAACCTACTTTTTATTGTAGATGAGTTATGCATTTAAGTTCCAATTTATGAAAATGAAAACCTTCAGGTTTATCTGAAGGTTAGTATAACTAAAACACATGCATAAAATAAAGCAAATATATAATGTGCTTTCCTGAATCAATATCTGAATGATCTTGCTGAATAAGCATAGAAGAACCATAGGTCTCAAAACAAATAAATTTTAACTATTTTCAGTAAATATTTTCATCTTACCTTGTGTATCTCTGTCAACTGTGATGGGCTGAAGCTAGATTCTTGCAGGGAGGAAAAATGAATGCACAACACTGTTGGAAACTGATCTTTGCTGTGTTGCCTTTCCACTTGTAGAAACAAAACCCACCAAATAAGCATTTTGTCATTTTTATGGACAAAACCATGACCAACAAGTTAAAATATTATATTTTACATTTTTACACAAATTAGCAATTGAAAAGTTACACCTCAGCAGTTGTTTATGTCACATGACTGGACTATCAATCATAATAATAATAAACCAGGAGATTTTCAAGCTAGCACACCTCTGAGTATTCAACCAAAATGGAGAAAAATGGGGAAAACACATAATATATCTTAGGAGTAGTAATGTCCTGTTATTGTTAAAAAACTGCTGGGACCTCATTAGTGACTATGAAAACATCATCTGTGAATACTGTGAGGCAGTAAATCTACAGTGTCCAAGGAAGAGGGGGGGAAGAGAGCAAGCACAACGTGTGTATTTGCCATTTTTTCTTACCCAGCTGTGAGTTAGTAATTTCCATCTCTGCTTGCCAAACAGCTTCCAGAAACTATTACTGATTATGTGAATTCAATAGGCTGCTAATGAACGATAAGATAATGGGTCTGTGCTCAAGACTGCAGGAGACAAATAGTTGTTTACGTGTCAAAAATTCCTTTTCCACTTGGGTAATTTCACACACACGCACACACACACACACACAAACCCACACACTTTTAAGGAACCATTTTACAGCACTCTAGCTCCAAGCCAGGACTGATAATGCTGCAGATTTGGTGCTTTCATCTCCAAATGAAATACTGGTTTTTGTAGCATACCATCAATGATCAATTTTCCATAGCTTTTAATAAAGCAGGCAGTGCTTTAAAAATAACAAACTGTCAGTTTTTTGGATGGGAGGGAGAATGGACTGAATGAATGATGAAAGACAACTTATGGATGAATTCTGAAATACTTTTGTGTAAATACCTGGTATATTGAAAGACTTAGCATGAGATCCTTAGACTTGTGATAGGACTTGCCTACCATAGCTACATCAGAAAAGCTTTATCATACTTTTCACCCCAGACAATTTTATCATCTGTCACCCTCCTACAGCCACAGTGCGACCAGGCACAAATCCATTGCTGTCATAAATCCACGCTCTTGCCTCACTGTGGAATTTGGCTCTGTGTTTGCAGAGCTCACATCACCCGTCAGTGAAATGTGGCTACTTCTACTGAGGAAAAGCAGCGCTGCCAGCAAGATTGTTTTTAGCAGGGGAAGAGAAGGGTAATATGGCCAGCTGAACTTGCTTGAGAGCTTACGTCGGAAGAACACAAGGTAATGACCTTGGAGTCATTAACTGGAATTCCCTTAGGCCACTGGCTCTACCCACTCATACATGTCTGAGAAATGATAGCAGGTCCCTAATGGCTGTAAGTACAGCAGAGACTGAACAAGTGGAAACTATTTGCTCTGTTGAAAATTGTACATTGGTTTTTGCACGGAACCCCAAATTTTTTGACTGTAAGTTTTCACTTTATGCCCATTTTTTTTTTGCATTTGGTCCCAGCACAGAGGACCCTTGGTAGGTGGTAGTCTTCAACTGGATGCCTTGTTTGTACTTTCCAAAGCACTCAGAAAGCAAATAGAAAGATACTTACCTTCCAAGATACCAGATAATCTTGTCTCTGTATGTGAAAATGAAGTATTGGGAAGTAAATTTCACCAAAAAATGGAACATTTCCAATACCAGCCTCAGGAATCTGCAAAGGCAGCAGCTATCTAGTACAGGGCCCTGCCAAGGCAGTAAAACATCTGTTTCTGGTGGTTGTTCATGCCAGGGCTTTAGACAGTGAGGCTTATGTAGATGTGGGACAGGCTGGGTTTATGTGGTACTGGGTAACTCCAACCATCCCCCTGGTGGCAGGAAGAAAGGCAAGCCCATTTCCACACAGCTGTTTCCCAGGACTCCCCTTCCCAGCCCTTCTTTTCTCATTTTCCAGTGGAAGGAGCAGCCTGGTCCCACATGAGTCCTGAGGTCTTGAATAGCTTGAGTTTTGCTTAGTTTCAGAAAGCCTTGTGCCAGATCTCTGCAATCCCAGGATGCAAACTCAGAGATGGTTTGAAATACACAAATAGTTAGTTGTTGGATTCAAAAAGCCCTTGCCTATTTGATGTAAGATGTGAAATACCCTGGAACTCACTCAATATGAAACACAGTCTTGAAAGTCTGAGATCTTAACAGACAAACTGTAAGTAACTTTCCAAAATTGATTTAATTAGGTTATGATTAGACAAATGAAAACCAAAACCAAACCAACCAACCAACCAACCAACCAACCAACCAACAACAACAACAAATCCCAATAAACCCACCAAATCAGAACAAGGTCAATTTTCCACTTGGTGTGTCTGTGATGAGCCACTCTTTTGCAGTAAATGTGGACCTTACACTCATTCTGTTTAAGCCACGCATGAATAAAAAGGCTTCCTATGTTCTTATCATTATCACAATCCATATCAGAATTCACAGTTCATACACATGCAGTCTCTTTTCCATGGTGCCTCTGCCTGTGACATTCCTGAATACAGAACAATCCTTAGAGGCCTCATCACACACTGAACCTGAAGACTTGTCTACTCAGTCTTACAGTACTTCTTGGACTCTAAGGATTAGCTATGACCTCTGTCTCTGATTACAGATTCTGTGATTTTAGGAATTTATTTTGGACTTTCAAGCATACTATAGCAAACTGATTACACACAGCAAACTATACTATAGCAAACAAAATATGTCTCTAGAGAACAAAACAAGATTCTGTAGTTATTTCCAGAGACCTTGAGCACTAAGCAATGTTGGCAGAATGTGTGGGACTTCTGGAAGCTGGAAATCACACCAGGTTGAAAAACAAATGTTTGCATGTTTGGGTTGAACCTTGTTTATCAGTTTTATTGCCACTTCTGTGAAAGCTACCTGCTGCACTTTCATCATTTGAGAGCATATCCTTTTGCATGGTCTCACCTCTTGGCAATGGGAACAGCAGCTTTTGAGAACCATGGAAGCTTAAAAGAGGAAAGTATGTTCTGCAGAAGCAGCATTGGGTTTTGCTGCAAACAGAGACAACAGCAGCACAAGTCAATCTAAACCTCTGACCCTGTCCACTCAAAGGTCACCTCCAGTACCACATCCCATTAGTCAAAAGTCAAAATGGGCCAGTCACAACTTAAAGTAATCTGAAATAAAGCATTGGTGCTTGTCTTGGAGGGAATTCCAGGCTTTCTAATGGATATAGTAGAACAGTGTGTTAATGTGGTCTGTATTGATTTATGTTTTCTAAACATAGAAAGCTAAGGGGAAAGTGATCGGTCCCTGCTGAGCTATATCTCTTGGAAGAAAAATCTCAAAGGCAGTGGGGAAAAGAGCAGATTGCTATTCTTTTGTTGGTAGCTACTTCTCCTGGACCAGTCTGTGCACAAGCACAAATGGTCAATTCAGGCATATACATGCATGCAAATTCAGTGATTTGCAACCTGTATGTACAGTACACAAGCAAAGGACTTTCCCAGACAAATGGTATTAATCTGGACAGAAGCTGGAATCACTAGGTGACACATCCATGTGGGCAGTCTTGCAACAGGAGTGAAACTTTGTGACAGAAATTTCCGTGCCCTGTACAGTGTGCAACTGTGTGGAGAAAGCTCGCAACATAACTTTTCAAAACTTTTGTCAGAGAAATATCTTGTATTTTTACTCTGTCCAGGAGCTTGCTGTGCTTTAAAGTTGGACTAGAAGTGATGTTTTCATTGACATCTTTGTCTACCCAAAATGGAAGAAATGGTAAATGGGAAAAAAAAATATATGCTAGTTCTGTGTCTGTGTATATATCTCAACATCTAATTTCTGATTACCTAAATCAGAATCCCAAGTTTGGAATAGCTAGGATAGTATTTGAAGTGAAAGAAGAATTTTTATGACATTCAGAAGGACACCCCATCCCCCCACCCCAAATTAGTGTTTCTGCTACTCCTCCTTCTTACCGACTGTATCTATGCAGCATTACATTACCACATGAGCTGCTTGGTCTGTCTGCATAGCACAGTACTTTGAACAGGATTTTCAGTTCCATTGGGGGAAATTCAAACATTCAGCTCCAAATAAAAGTCATAGGAATGTACACGCACATCACTTAAGAAGTTTTTAAAAGAAATTGCAGTTTTCTGATGTGATGCTCTGCAACAGAAGCATTAGATGAATGTATGTCAGTACTGGACCTGGATTAAAATTTTCCCTTCTCCTGGCCTCTCTGACTTAGTACACTACATTGAAATTTCCTAATTGTACTTTCTGCTTTCTCTTATTTCTTTTTCTTTACCTTTCACTCTCTTGAATGTTTATTCTCTCTCCAGCACCATGCTTCTTTCTGTGCTTTAACAGTTGCTTTCTTTGATTCCATCTCCTCCTTGTTGAGGAAGGCAGAGCTACCTGAGTGCTTCATACACTCATCTCGGGTTATGAACTGCACTGTCAGCTAAGTAACTAACAGAAAAAAGTTTAGTAATTGATAGAAACAATTATCCCTGTTTCAGATAAAATGTGTCTTAAATGTTAAATTTTTTGCCAGTAGTCTGTTCAGAAAATCCAGAGCCCTGAGAGTGGGGCTACAAAACTATGTCCAGTAATGGGGCATATTAATTGGACCCTCATGCCAGTTAACTCATCCATCATTTATGGCTCTTGGAGTCTGGGAACACTCCTGATTGCTGCCAGGGCTTTCAGTCCACTCCCTGCTTGCACAGGGGTGCATGCGTTCTGCCAGACCTCTGACTCTGCCATTTTGGCCCCAGGTTCAAAGGCCTTCAGATGTGTCTGGCAGGTTATTCTTGGTTTATACCTCTGACAATGCTAATGCTAAGAGCAGATTTTGGCTGCACATTTTGCATGTCAAATTGGTTTTTGCTGAAGTTCATGCTGAAGGAGCAGAAGGAAGATCAGGGTGCAGCGTGATGGTTACTGAGAGAAGCCCAGATGAGTTCCATGAGTTCCACTCATTGCCAGAGGTGACAAGATTGATTCACAAAAGGTGTTAATTTCCATGAAGATTACCACTACAGAAACCAAAGAGGTGACTTTTGAGAAATATGTGGTTTCTGTAGAGATGTGTGATAACTGTTTCCAAATCTCAGGAAAGAGCAATGTGAGCTACATTTGTAGCAGTGTGCCCTGAGCTGAAAGATTGGTGGCAGCCATAACCTTATTCCATACATCTGTTCTGTCTCTGGAGGCAAGGCAGTGTTTATCAGTGACTGATATTTCATTTTATATTCTGCTCTGCCCAGGCAGATCCTGAGCTTGTGTGGAGTGCCATGCAGGCTTCTCCTCTCCTACATCCAGGAGCAAGGAGCAATAGAGAAGCTGGCCACTGGCTACAAAGCAAAACATATGTGCAATCCTTCAGCTTTTGACCATGCTTTATTCAGTTCAAGACTCTAATATAGACATGGGGAAACTCAGAGGTCAGCCATTTTTACCTGTTATTAACCCCAAAATCTTTCCTGTTGTGGAGATTATTCATGCTGAACTGTGGAACACCAAACAGCCTTGCCAGAGAGAAGGCAAAGGCTCCAAACAGCAGGCTTAGGTATTCACATCACTTAAACTCAGGAAAACAGCATAAATAGTATTCCTTTTCTATTTGCTCTCCAATTAACGTTTGTGAACATATTTGTTGGTAGAACATTCATAGGAGGAAGAATCTCACATGAGCTTTCTGCACCATAATATGTGTTCTACAAATGCTTTTGGAAGGCCATTTTGGAAGCTCTGTGTTTATTCATTTTATGAGTTGTGCTTAACTGAGTGCCTGAGCATTTCCATGAAGTAACCATCAAAGCTGTACAAACATGAATTTCCAAGCAGTATTCATCACAAGTAAGCAAGAGCATGTTTTAAGATGTACCTGTAACATATCAGATGATATCTCAAAATTTTTATGAGCTCTAATTATCCCCAGCTCTTCTCCAAATTTTACTGTGTCTTACGTTGTCAATAGCATCATTCTACTAACCTCAGAAAATTAAAATTCTTACATGATTTCATTCTTTCTTTTCATCTTCCTCTTTGCACAACTGCAGAAGGTACCTGATTGTGAGCTTACTATGTATTACTGTACTAAAAAGCATGATGTAAACACTTGGTATAAATTTTACAAAACTTTTCCACTTTCAGTTGCAATTCACTTTACTCATCAAGAGTGATTCACTGGTAGCTGAAGGATGTGTCATTGGTCTAAGTGAACTGTATCAGTATCACATAATGTACGTCATATTTTTTTTCTTCCTGTTTTCATTAAAAGTACACCAGTAGGGAAAAAAGAAAAGAAGCAAAAGCAACCCAGTGATTTTCTCCCACTCATTTCCTGCACTCTATATTTCTGACTCAAAAAACCAGTGAAGCACCAATATGTAAAAGCACTAATATTAAGTTCATCTAAACATTTCCATTCTGAAGGCCTAGTTTCAGTTATTTATTATTTTCATAAACTTTAGCCTTCTTGGCTGAACTTTTTCCAGAGTTGTTCTCTTTCCAAGAGTGACTATTTTAGGAAAGTTTGAGTGCGAATCAAGCAAAACCAAAACTTAGCAAAAAATACACTTTTCCCACCATTTCTCCCAAATCTTGCAGTTTCTTTGGAATAGGTATAATGGCCAGAGCTTTTCAGACAAAAGGCTGGTATGTGGCAGATGACAGTCTGTAAAATGACATGGTACAGACAGGTACCTTCCAAAGTCCTTTGGAAAACAGGTTCAGATTTACCCAAATCATACATGCCCAAAGGTCAATTTCCACTTACATGCAGCTGTCATGTGAACCTGGATACATTGTTTGGGTTTTTTTCATAAGTACTCAGAGGCAATTTGTAACACCACTCCCCTTTTCTCAAATCAAGAAACTGAGACATGGGAGATTCAGTCTAGTTTCCTATGTCTTCCCTTGGTATTCCTTCCATTAATTTCTTCTCTAATTGGTGGTATTCTCCATGTTCTAAATTACATACATTCCTTGTGGAGACAATGCTGTGCAAAGAAAAGAGAATAAGTGATGATAAAATCCTGTGTGTGCAGTCTGGGTGTAAATGGAGCAACCATGCAACCAACACAGATATAGTGATGATAGTAGTACTTGGTTTACAACCAAGTGAATATTTAAAGTGCTTACACACAGGGGAATTTTCTTGTCTTTTTGTAGGTCATGGCAAATAAATGTCATGGCTGTCTCATTCACTTAATGACATCAGATGTGAGCACTGAATCATAGTGTACTGACATGGAATTGAAAATTCTCTCTTGGGCCTCAGCCCAGAATTGCAGGGCTTTTAAAAAGAGTTTGGGGAGTTAGAGGTCCAACTCCCACTGGCTTTCAGTGGAGTTCTCAGCCTTTCTCCATTGGGCTTCTTTGTCAGAAGAACAAACCCACATAATGTAAGTAACTGTGAACACATGAATAACTCCACTGAAGCTTGGAGTTAAGTATGTGCTTAGGTGCTATGTTAGGTGCATTCTGTTTACACTCCATAACACAAAAAAAAATCCAGAAGTGATGGAAAACAAAACAAAACAAAACAAAACAAAACAAAACAAAACAAAACAAAACAAAACAAAACAAAACAAAACAAAACAAAACAAAACAGAACAACTTCCCAGCTATGCTAAAATGCCTGATAAAAATACACACATTTTCTAAAATACTTAGGAGACCAAGAGGATGATGGTGAAAAAGGATTGCTTGATGTGAATTCCCAATCCCTTTCAATGGAGGAGCTCAGAGCTCAGGTCTTGAGTAATCAGCTGTCTCTGATGCACTGTTTCAGAAAACCTGCCTTGCTGGTACATGTTTTTTATTCTGAAGAGACTTCATGGTAAAACAAACACATTAAATTATTTCACAACAGTCTTTGTCAAACACCACACGTACATCAACTAAGAGGTTGTCTTACAAGAGGCACTCACATGGAGAATTTTTTTTTCCTTGTTAGATTCCTCTCTCATTTCTTCGCACAGGGTAACAAAAACCCCCAAATAAACAGTCACAGTGCAGAAATGGAAACTTTGATTTCTGAATAAGATGGGGTTTATACCAAAGAATCAAAGAATCATTAAGGGTTGAAAAAAACCTCCAAGATTATTGAGTTCAATGCAATTAAAGGCCCAATCATAATCCATTCGTGTGAGTTAGGGTGTGTAACCTGCACAGAAATTTCCTTGCTTCTGAGTACTTCATTTCAAAAGTCAGTAACATCCTTTTTGATGGTGGTGTGTTGAACAGATTTCCCCATGCATAATGGTAAGCTGTGGAAATGGTAAGCTGTGGTAGTGGTGAATAGAATCACTGTGACAGGGATGAGAGTTAGTCTGATGTACGGCAGGGATGGTGCTGCAGATCTGTACCCAAGGAGAATCAAACAGATTTTTCATGTGGGTTTCACAGATATTTGCTGACAAGCAGAGAAATGATCAGAAATCCTGGGTTCCAGCCAAGATTATTTAAAGATAGGATGCTTTGGAGGGCACAGCCCATTTCAGCCTCATTCTTGTCTTTGTTTCCCCTAACCTCCTTTTCTTAAACCCAACTGCCTCTGGCCTGATCTTTCCAGGATGTTCCTCTTCCTGGACTTGCTTAAACAAAGGCAGAGCTCTACTCAAGCCCATTTAAACTTCAAGGTTTCCAAAGACCAGACTTGCTGGCTGACTGCTTTGTCCCTTGATGAATCCCCTGCACTGACCTAAGCCCTATTCTGTCTGGTGAAGCTGTTTCACTAGATCCTCCTAAGACATCAAAGCTCTCAGCCACAGCTCCACCTGCTGCAGGTTAAGCCATGTGTCACTTGGTACGGGTAGATCTCAGAAACTTCAGCCCCTGGACAGTTTTGCTCTGGTTTGTGCCTAAAATATGGCCTGTCCTTTCCCAGTTTGTGCTCCTGTTGCTCCTTGGCTCCTCTTCACCACCACAGTCTGCTTGACAGGATTAATCAGAATACTTCAGTCTTCTACAAAGAAGAAGGAGGAGTCATTTGTTGAACAGATACGGCGTTTTGCTTTTTGGCACTGGCCACAGTTAGTGTTCCGTTGTTCTCTTCTAGTAAAAGACAACAAGAGGTCTATGTATGAGGCAAACAGATCTCCTGGTCTAACACACAAAGATCAGATTGGTAGCCCAATGACCATAGAATCATAAGAAAATTTTGGGTTTGAAGGGAACTTAAAGATGATCTGGTTCCAACTCCCTCCTCATGGATAGGGACACCTTCCACCAGACAGATTGCTCAGAGCACCATCCAACTTGACCCTGAACACTTCCAAAGATGGGGCATCCACAACTTTCCTGGGCAGCCTGTTCCAGTGCCTCACCCTCACAGCAGAAAATTTTTTTCCAATACCTAACTTAAACATACTCTCTTTCAGTTTGAAGACATTCCTCCTTGTCCTGTCACTACACACTCTTGTAAATAGTCTCTTTTGCGCTTGTAAATAGCTTCTCTAATGATCTACTTACTACCATCAAAGTTGCCTTGTAAAAATTCTGGGGGAAGCTAGATGTGTTGAAAGGAATGGGGCGAGAATTAGCTTAGTGTTACTTAAATACTCTGTCAGACCACCTATCTAAACCTGATCTGGATACACAGCTCCTGTGTCCATTCCTCCTGTTTAGTGAAACTTTTTTAGTTCAGACTCTCTCCAGGTTTGGTTGTGTAAAGTCTTGTCCAAAAATTATATTCCCTCAGTGCAGGGCTTAGAAAGGAGAGAATTGGCACTTTCCATGCCACACCTGTTCAGCAGAGAGAGCACTTTGATCTCTGTGGCTACCCATCTAACAGCCACATAGAGCAATAAATCCATACACTCTTTTTTTTCTCCCCTCTTTAGTATATCTGCCAAAAGAGGGGAAAAAAACTGAAAGGAAAAAAGCTGTTCCAAGAAGGAGCTGAAGTCTATAAAGTCATCTTTCACTCTCTATTGCAAAGCTCTTGCTAGTCAGCACCACCATAGATCTATCAGAATATTCTGAAAAGCTTTAACTTTTCAAAATATTCTGATAGAATATTTTGAAACAAGCCTTTGAAAAGCTGAATTTAAAATAAGAAGTGGGAAGTGGGAGGGGGGGTAGGGGGAGTGTCTTCAACCCAAATGCCACAACTGCTCACAAGGCACTCTATAATTCAAAACTGGATACCCTCAGGCATGCTATGCATACATTTATATTTTCAAGAGAACAGTTCCACAATGCAAACACTGTGAGTGGTTTTGCCTAAAGGATTCTGTAGGATTTATGCACATGAGGGCTCTTGTCACTTGTAAGTAAAGGTCAGGAACCTGCTTGGGTGGAGAAGGCAGAGTCAGTGCTTTCCTGAAATCCCTCCTTGTGCCAGGAAATAATCACCACACCCACAGCTATTACATTTGCGCCAAGGTGTTTCAGGGACACAGTCTGTCATATAGGGCACGCCCGTGGAAAACAGTTTTATAAACCATATCCCGTTTCTTTAATCTTCCATTCCTTGTTGGTGAAAGAAAATTTAAAAATAAATAAAAAATCAAGGCAGTTGCTTCTGATAGAAAAGAAAAGGAGTTTCTGTTCATATCCTAAAGTAAAAGATCAAAAAGCAAACTTTGATTTTTCACATATCCCGGATTTCTCAAGACAGGTTTTATTTCCACTGGGTTAAATGGAAGGTAATGAAATTTTGATCACAGTAGTGTAAATCAAATCTTTTGAGGGAGTGAAGGGGTAAGGAGGAGAAGGAAGAACAGGCAGAGAGGCTACAATATCAAATGTTTCTATATAAAAATATAGAACTAGTATTTGTTTCTGTTAGGCATCTAATCTGTGATTTACTGTCAGGTCAAGAACTCCACAAGTTTTTATTAGAGCTGAATGGATTTGAAACTACCATTGCTAAATAAAATGGTTAATTGTGTTTTACTGCTCTATTTCAAGTTCAATTCTATCTTGGTGCCAAAGATCAAGCTAAGAAAAAAAAAATTACACACCTTATTTAAAATAATTGCAGTGAAAAAAATGTGTGGTTTTCTTCTGGCTGTAGTTATATAACTGAACGTTTCATTATGTATGAAAATTCTAAATAATTGAGTCTTGTCAATAGGACCTGTCTTGTATCACTGTGGCTTAGAAAATGTCCAGATTTGGTTTATTTTACAGCTTATTAATTCTCCTGAATTCTTGGACAACTTATTTTCATTTTAAAAACTCTGACAGTTTTCTCATGCATACCTAAACATCACATGTCTCATTTTGAGTGGAGGCCAGTGATGTCTCAGAATGAGCAGGCAAAACAGACACACACAGAAGTCATAAGAGCCACTGTGAAGCTGTGAGTGAAGATCACACCAGCATTTCCCCAGCTGCAAATGGCAAGCAAATGACATGCTGCAACCAAAATTATTCTTTAAAAAAACGCCCACGGGCACTTGATGAGCTTTAAACATGGATTTGCCACTTTATGCAATGTCCACATGTGTGTGGGGTGGGAAAGAACAGGACATCTCTCATCCTCTCTGCTACACAGCCATCAAGGAACAGCCCCATTAATCACAGGAGCCAGTGGGCAGCACCTGGTCATGTGTGAAAAAGAGTTTACCCCATAAATCTTAGGTTCAGAGGTCTAAAAGCCCTAGAGAAGCTTTGAAAAGAGACAATTTTCTGTAGTGAATGGACTCAATCAGATTGGCTTCCTGATGCACCTGGGAATATGAGCAAACAAAAGGCATGCGTGTGTCTGTGTGTGCGTGTATGTGAGTCTGGTGCGGTTTGAGGGGCACCAGAGAACTGAGGAAAAAGGAGCACCTGGTTTTCCAAAGGCAGAGCTGAGGAAACCCTTCAGTGGGGACATAAACCAGATCCTGCAGCCACTTGGGCATCAGAGCAGAGCTGCTCAGCTTCCATATCTACGGGCCCACGTGTTACAGACTGAGCTTATCCCAACCCCTTCCTCAGGTGCCAAGCTATGCAGCTTGAAATCTTAGCCTGGCTTTGTCACATCGCCCTGCAGTTGTTTGTGATGCTGCTCTACAGTGCCTCACCCACAAGATATATGATCTGACAGTCACATGTCATTTCCTAAGCTGGAACAATGAAGACTTTTGTTCTGAAGCTGTCAGTCTCATGGACTTTTCTGGTAATTTTAAGGTGTTGTGCACAAGCAGCTGTTTCTAGCTGTAGTAGATGTGACCTGTAGTAACAGATTCTGTGAAAAGAGTTGGGAAATACCATGTAAAAAAAAAGACAGTAAGCCAATACCTTTACAGACCCTATATCTGGCTCTGCTTGTCAAACATGGCAAGCTGCTCAACAGAGCTAAATAACTCACTTTCACTCTGAGGAGTGGAGGTAATAAGGGAGAATATTTCAATATCTTTCTCATTTGTAAAATACTTCAAGATCCCTGGATGACAAGATATTACATAAATAATAGCATTTATTTGCAGATGTACTAATTGATATAGCAGGTTTTGTAGGTAACTTATATTTTGTTCTGTCAAAATATAACTATGCTAAATACCAGTAGTTTTTTAAAACAGTGCTGTAGCCAGAATTTATATGTTTCTGCTGCTATTCTTCTTGTAAAAGTATGTAAATGTAACTAAACAATGTCTTTCTTTTAAACAGATAGAAGCATTTGTCTTCTGGATAGATGAAACATTGACTATACAGTTATTCCTGAAACTAGGTTGCACCATTCTTAAGTTTGGTGAGAAATACAGAGTGTCAGAGCATTTGAACATCTGTAATGTTTGGTGTGAAGCCCAGAGATAGCTCCAAAATCCATTGAACTTAATCTGAATCCTTTCATTTACTTCATTTTCTATAGAATAAGACCTATAAAATTTAGTTTATTGTATACACTACAATTTTAACATTTTGAATTAACATTGACGGAAGTAATGGCAAACAGCTAAAGTAACTTTTCTTCTGGGAAAACTGCTCTCCAGCTATTCCTGTATTCCTTGAAAATAAGAATCACCATTTTTCATCAGACTTTATATGTGTATGAGCAAAAGTGTTAGAGACATTTTATAGTGCCAGAATCTAGTGAACTAATTTTTTCAGGCACTGATACAGAAACATCATATGGTTTTATTTTAGTCAGTAATAAAATTATGTGGGTGAGTTAGTGTTTATGTCTTTGGCTTGCAAGATGCTGTCCATTTGAGATATCATATGAGGGAAACTATCTTGATGCTTTTCCTCTTTAAGGTAATCAATTAGATGGGGTGGGGGTTACATAAAAAAAAAACCAAAACACCAACACCAACAAAAAACCCCAAAGGGAAAAAAAAATAAACAACAACAAAACCAACAACAACAACAAAAAAACCCACTTTGGTTATTACTTAGCAACTTTCTGATAAAAATCCATGCTCCTAAAATAAGGATTTGAAAATAGAGCACTGTACAGCATGCTGAAAATCCAGCTTCTAGAAAAGAACTGCTCCAGTTCAGACATTTCACTACACTGTCACATTTTCCACAAGATTTATAACGAGCACTTTGTAAGACTCTGGCACCTGAGCTGAATACTGAGCATTTACAAAGTTGTCCCTGAGGATATTTTTGGTCAGCCTTAAGGGGCAGGAGTACATGAGGTTCAAACTGCAGCTCCCATACCACAATGAGCTCTGCACATGGTGGCTGAACCTGAGCAGAACTGCAGTCACTGAAAAATGGGACTACAAGAAGAAAACACGGGATAAAATGAAGCCTTGAATTTGCAGTGGTGGCTTAAGGCTGGTTCCTTATTCTCTGAATTAGTCCTGTGTTGCCTTACAGACTTGCAGGGGTACAGCCCAAATGAGAATTTGGGCTTGTGTGACTCACAGTGGGACTTGAGCTAACTCTCATATCAGTTCCATGGAGCAGATCCAGTGAAGTGGCAGGGGCTATCTTGGCCACAGAGCAAAACAGCTGGAAGTTTCCTTATTTCAAATAGTGCTTTGCATCAGCTGCACAGAAGGTCTGTACCAGTCTCCAGGAGGGTAGTGTCCCTGACTCCGACAGGGATGTTGCCAGCCAATTCCCCACTACAGTGCTGGAGATTCTACTAACACCACCTGAAATTAAAGCCAGATGAGATGTACAATTTATTCTACCCCTTAGGTGAGAAAAAAATGAGTGCTTAAACCTTTCAAGTTTCAGAGGCACTTGGGAGAAGGCTTAAGGTTTAGCATTATACGACATATCAGCACATGCCCCAGTTCAGCCAGTGTCAAATTCTGAATGAAAACAACTGTGCTCCTGCTCATGGCATGGATTAAGGACAATCCCTGACAAATTAAAAATACTTGGCAGTCACTGCTTTCTTATGGCACGGTTTCTTAAAATCTAAAGGAATTATGCCTGGCATAGTTTTGAAGCCACCAGTCTTTGAAGTGATCAAAAGCTTAGAGGAATAAAATCAGAAATACAGATAGATGAATAGCGGTCAGGCTTCTCTGCCCTGCTCTCAGACATCATTTGGGTGAGGTAACACCAGTGCAATGTGTTTTCTTCTATGGGAGGCACCTGTCACTGCAGTGCTCTGTGCCACAGGTACTGCGTGGCAGCTCAGCACTGGCTTCCCACAGCCAGAAAACACATGTGTGACACGCAGGTTGGCTGGAGGCATGCAGGCAGCGTCAAACACTGCAGAACCTGATGTTTTCCTTTACCACATCACCAGCTCCCTGAGTCCAAATCATTCTTCCAGAATCCAGACAAAGTAGAGGGATTGCATTTTTGTGAGAGGTTGCCTGAGAGCAAAATCTATGCTTTCTTGCTATAAATCTGAATTAACATGCTTCAGTTAAAAGTACTCCTAATTTCTCTCTAAGCAAGGAGTGACTCAAACTTCTCCCATTAATTTCAGTGGGTGGTGGGTATATACGTTAAAAATTGTAGTATCCTGATTTTGGCTTCTGTCTTTTCTGGCAGAGAAGAGAAAAAAGGAGAGAAAACTCACACTCGAGCACACTCCTCCATAGAGTGAGTCAGAGCAGGAGCCTCTCTCTGAAATCTGTGTGGCTGCCAGTGTCAGAGTTGCAACTTTTTTTTTTTTTTTTTTTTTTTTTTTTTTTTTTTTTTTTTTTTTTTCATATTGTGGGTCCAAATAAAAACTTGTTGTCTATATAATAGGACACAGTAAATTTACTGTATTTTCTGCCCTGGGTCTCTTTACACATTTAGAGAAGGAAAAAAAAGTCCCACATTCAGGAGACAAAAAACCATAGAGGTATGGAAAAAATGGTTTGTTGAAAGTTTAAGAGCTGAACTGCTGGTTTTGGTTTCAAAAAATTGCCTGAAAAAAGCACTGCTCTGTAGTATCTGTTTTTAGCATAGACTGTTTGGTATCTTCTTAGATAACATAGTGCTTTGCCTAACTAGGGGGAGCTGTGTGAAATAACATGGCCATGATGACATGGGGTGCTATAATGCAGTTATCGATAAGAGTCTGGAACACATATTCTAATGACTCATAATGATCTTCCCAAAGACATGGTATGTGATAAGAAACAATGCTTTAAGCAAATGTACAAGTTAGGGGATATTCTTCTGGGTTGAGACTTCTCATTTTATGCACAACCTTGCCCTGAATCTTGTGTTTCATGCTGTGCATGTGAACCACTTCAGCTGTGGTGCCTCAGGGAGGCAGGATGTCTCCTGCCATTCCCTTGAGTGTAGTCCTTGGGAAAGACTCAAACAGGTCAGCTGAAAGCATGCCTGGAAGGAAGCAAGACTGTACTCCTCCTTCCTCTCTGTTGTTCAGCTCAAGAAGTGTAGCCCAAGCATTCTTATGAACGTCAGAAACACAGTTCTGCCCCAGCCTGACATCAGCTAAGGGTTGCCTGCCTGTACCTCACTCCTGCTGGTCAAGGGCTGCACTCTATGGATGGTAAGGCTTAGTGTTCCACCTCAGACATTTCTACTTAAACATTTCTTCTTAAAATAGCACACACCTCAGAGGGCTGTGGCATTCTTTGTGCTAGCCTATGCTACTTCTCTTCAGATGGAGAACAGTTCAGACCTTCACCATTGCTCTGATTAGGGTTAGGTGTAGATGTAAACAGCAAAGATTAAATATGAGTATTCATATTACTATCTCATAATATGGGGCCCTTGTTGAGTGCTCAGGAACTTTCATGCTTGGTGCTGTCCAATACCTTTGTACCAACTTCTGAGTAGGAGTCAGTCCAGCAGAAGAAAAACCCTCTCTCAATCAGTTTTTCACTTTTTGGCTTTTTAACAAGCTGAAAACTGAGAATGGGGTTTGGGTATCTCTATCAGAGGCTTAAGTACATGGGAATATTAAGTATTCTTTAAGTATGGCCTTTTTTCTCAAACAGAGCTCTTAAAAATTGTACTTTCTTACCCAGTAGCTTGCTCAAAGCACACCTTCAGTCTCCCCTGGCCAACTTAGTACTGCTAAGAAGAAACACTTTTTTTTTTTTTTTCTGTGAGCTTTGGTAGAGGAGGATTCATTTCCTTTCACTGGTACAATGACTTGCTAAGACACATTGCCATATTTTGGTTCTGCTAATGTGATTTAAACATAAACTTGATAGATGACTTTTAGTTTTGCATTAAGATGCACTCTTCCACTAAATACAAATATGTATACCTCAGGACAAAAAGTCCTAATAAGGTTATTATTGTGGTTTTTACTGCCTGCAGCATTGTGCTGTGTCTCTGGAGTCCCCTATTCTGCAAGGCACAGAACAGAGACTTGTCTGAACCAAAGGTATTCCAAGTTCCTCAGGAAGGAGTCATTCACTTCTTGATAGAGGCTGAAAAGCAACAGCTACTTAAAATTGAGATTGCATTGAGTCAGAATTCCAAAAAATACCTGGAACTTGTTTCATAAGTAAGAGTAAAAGTAGGAGGGGGTCATGCAGGAAGGAACTAAATAAAAATCCACCTTAAAAATTACATGGATAATGACAGAGAGCCTAAAAAGAATGAGAAGAAGTCTAATCAGCAGAGAAAGCAGCATCTTAAGAGGTCAAAGTGCAGAAATAAAGTACATATTGCCAAAAGCCAAGCTGTGTTAGACCTTTTAGAGGAAATCTAAAAAAAAATAATAAAAAAAAAAAAATCATCCATGTAACTAGGAATTGAGCACAAAAGAAGCACGGGAACATCCATGCACTAGGCCAGGGTGGAGATTAATAATAATTTTTCCTAAAACTGACACACGGTGCCTTTTGTTTCCCTTTGTGCACAATGACACTGACAATGGAGAGAGACACAATATGCCCATAGGGAATTAGTCTCATGGTGCTAGAGATAGAACTCAAAATGCCAGATCAAACTTGCTTTGGAGGGGACAGGTTACTCTCCACTGCAGAAATTTTGGGGAAACAGCTCAAGAAATCATCGGCTCCTTAGAAATTCCCCCTCTGGGACACTTAAGACAGAGGACACAACTAAAGAACACCATTCCCAACTGCCAAAATGAAATAAGGAGAGGAGAAGCTCATTTGCTGATCATGGGGTCATTTAGTTTGCAACTATATGCAAGTCTGTAGAACAGATTTTGTAGAGAAGGAGAAAGATAAGCCGGAAAATGGAAAACACCATTTTTAGTCTGGTTTGGTCATAGTCTGGCCATGCCAGACTAACATAATAGCTCTCTTCAGGATGACTGCTTTCCCTAGACAAAGGAAATACAGTGCTCTGAATTCAGTAAAACAGTTGGTTTGGTGCCATGTGAGAAAGCGTCTGCATAGGTAAGGAAAAGGGGGATTAGGAGAGAAAATGTAAGATGGCTCAAAAACTGGTTAAAGAGATGACAGCGCTCTGTGTCAAGAGAGAAGGTATTGGGCTGGAGATAGGCTATTAATGGAGTTCCTCAAGGAGTGGTTTTGGCTTGAAATGTAGGAGTGGGCTTTTGAAATATGTTGATGACACAAAGTTGGAAGGCACTGTCAATTCAGAGGAGAACTAGAATACCATGCAGAGAAAAGCTGGATGAGCATGAGGACAGAAGTAATAGAAATGGAATGAAAGGGAATAGCACTGCAAAATCCAGCCCTTCAGGATGAATAACAGTAATTTCTGTTGGAGACAAAGGAGAAGAGGGACGTGTGTCTGAATATACCACTGAAATGTAGAATGTGATGGTCCCCAAGTTTGATGTAATTGTGATCTTAGGATGTAGCAGGTGAAATATTTGTATGCCAGTTGTAAGACAATTTCAAGGCTTCATCTGAAATGCAATATATGATTCTGATTACTTGTGTTCAAGAAAAAAATTATTAAATCAGGAGCAGAGTTGTGAAAATGGAGAAAAAGCTAGAGTACCTATTTCAAAAGCATGATTGTGGACGCAAACAAAAATTGTTGCAAAATAGGTCACTAGAGTGACCTAGTTTGAGAAGTGAAAGCTGTGCAGTCACATCAATAGCACACTCAGGCTGCTGGAATAAACTGTCAGAGCCAAATGCAACTTTATTTCTTCCAGGACTTCAGCTAGTGGTGTCACAGTGTGGCTCTGCTCCTTAGAGGACACACCACCTTAATGACATTGATTTATTCAATCCAGTAATTCAAGAACAAGGATTAATTATATTACTTCTTTATTTGCACTAGTTAGTGTAAAACTAATTAAGGTAAAGAGACTAGCCACAAGAGACTGTGGATATAACATGGATGTAATATCCATCAATTTAGTCTGTGAATAAGATTTCTAATAACCAAGACACTCAGACACTGAAGTAACAGACGGAGAAAAACACCCCACCTACTGATACATTCAGACTGCTTGGTAAATTGATGAGACTGTGAAAGTGAAGCAATGGAGTCTGGACTCAGTTATGTGTAAGAATTTTCTCCATCCTGACCCCACTCAGAACAATTCAGGCCAGAACATCATACAGCACAATTCTTTCGAAGCCAGTGGATCCACTCTGCTTTACAGTACCTGAGAATTTGATGGTTTCTTCTCATGATTTACTAGGATTTGTTATCTGGTGCTTCTATGTGGATAAATAGTGGCTCTAGCAGATGAAAAAATTCAAGTGTGGAATAAAGCCTCTGAACAGAAGAGGGGGAAAATTATGGTGAGATGTGCCCAGCCCTTACTCAGAAAAGTATACTGGGTTAGCAACAAATGACAAACACAGCTGATGTAGCATAACTCATCAAAAGCTCTCCTTTTGGGAGGCTGCTTTTGGACACCCAAAGAGCAGGTCACACTTCTGAAAAATCAGTTTGTCCACTCCCAGGACCAGCATCTTTCCCAAGGCATTTGGGGGGCCTCTTTCACCACAAAACCAAAATGCAGTCCAAAGACTCAAAATGTAAAGGGGCGGGACTTGTGGAGAAGTGTTCACAAACTCCTGGTGCTGATAGATCTCTTGGGTGCTGTTTCTGACAGGTGATGTTGTTGCTGCTATTCCTCTTGGCCACCTGCCTTGCGAGGGAACTTTTTACTGGTTGGTCTTATCCCCCCAACCCCTTAGTACTGAGGGGATGAACAGAGAATGGTGAAAAGAAAATAACTTTTGCCATGATTTCTACCATATTCTGATTTAGCTCGCATCATCATGAGAGATGGTGAAGAGGGGGTTAGCCAGCAGCACCCTCAACAGCACTTAATTCAGGCTGATGTGCTCACTGTTGACTTCTGTGAAATCAGCTCAGCAGGGCCATTCTTTACTCAAGAATTATAAAGAGGTCAGAATGACACTCAGTGAATAGGTTAAACATGAGACAACTACTTCTGATCTGTCTTTTTTTTCATTCATAGAGGCAAAAGGAAGGAACTGAAAGTGTTACTTTCATTGGATCTGGTGTTCATACCAGTTTTATAGGAGTGCTATCTAGTAATCCACCTGGATAGAAGGGTAGGAAAGCTCTGAAGCAGGGAGTACCCTGTGATTCTGGAAATGGCATCAGAGGACCTCAAAAGTCTTCAAGATTCTTACCCACATGCTAGAGAAAAAAAGAAATTACCCTTTAACATATAAAAAGAAGATATTTTACTGATAAATGTCAAGAACAGTTAAAACTCTGGGTCCAGCCCATTTATACACAGTCTCAAAGAGCAGGGAATTGAATCCATGCCATGTGCTGACTGGTCCCATGGGATTATCCTTCACCCGCTGAGGAAAGTTTTTTCAATTGTTCTGTGAAAGCATTTCATTGTTCTTTGTGGCAAGATGCTTTCTTCACTCTACATCTGCACTGAAATCCCTGAATACAGGTTTTCATGCCCAGTTATGTTCTCATGCTGTGACTTTAGTTTGGTTTCCAAAGTGCAACACATGCTGGGAGAGTTGGCGCAACCCCCTGCCTTCAGACAATAGGTGGATGTTGGAGTTTACAGTTAATTATACAGACTCTGTTCCATACCTATCAATTAATGAAATAGTCACTTACAATTAAGTCATGGTTGACATCATATAACCAATGATCCCAATGCTTCCTTAACTTCAAATAACTAAACCAAAGCATAGGGGGAAAAGAATCCTAGCTTCAGTATTCACTTGGGACACAATCCTTGCTAGACACTTCAGGACCTTTCCAAAGGTATGAGTGTTGTTCTCTGGAGTTGTTTTAGCATAGTTACCATAAGTGAGACAGTGAAAGTTGTTCTGTCATTCTATATAAACAGAAATTACAATTGTGGAAGCTCAATTCTACAAAGAAACTGGCAATCACCAGATCAGTAATGATCTGTACCTGGGTTTCATGCCCTTCCTTGGATCTTATGCCTCTGTCTGATATAGATCTAGGTCTCACTGCATCTGCTTGGAAAACAGCACTTTAGTCAGCCTAATAGTAGCACAACTGTGGTGCTATATGTCAAGACATAGAAAAAAAAAGTTAAGAACTAAGCAGAACCTGCAAGCCTCTAGCTGACACCTTGTTCCCATTACACAGTATTTATGAGTAGCATTTATGACAGGAGACAGCATTTTGGCTTGGCAAAAAACCTAGAATTTGTGCCCCAAAATAAATGCTTAGAGCTGATTTCCATCTTGCCATTTAACATGGTGCAGATTTTACGTGTTATGCACCTCTGGGGTTGTACAGTGAGTAATGGTGTTACAGTATCATTTCATTTGTAAATCAACATGAGGTACATCCAAATGGCAAACGAAGTCCACTCAAAGCATTCAGACCATTCAGACCATGGCCAGCCAGAAATTGTCAGTCCAAGAAAATACCACACCACATCCTCAGTTTTACTTTTGTATGGGCTGTGAATGCATGTTCTGCCTCTCATAACACTGCACTGACAGGTCTTTTTTCACCTGTGTGGGTTTTCACAGGGCCTTGAGACGTAGCAGGGAAAGCCATGTGCTCAACCTCTCTTGTGCCCAGGGTAAATTTCTTCAGACAGATGTCCCTTTCCTTTCAGGAGAACCTGGAGTCTAACAACAAGAGAAGGAGAAAATAAATGGGCAGGAAAAACTTGGCATTTAGTAATTCACTATGGATTGGTTGCATATGTATTAAACTGAGCAGTCAGTTTTAGCTGTAAATATTTGCATATGGATGAAGTCTCCGTATGAAGGGGCTTGAATAACCTTGCTGAGGTGTTTCAGTCCCCCTTGCCCCCTTAGAGTGGGGCTGTGTGGTCAACTGGGCATTGCAGGGTGTTAAATTTCCTCAGCTGCATTGACAAGAGCTCTCGCTAGATTCATAGGGCTGCACTGCTGTACAAGGAATGGTCTCCCACTGAAAGAAAGAGATATGAGCTATATCTTATCTTGTTCAAAATATCTATGCAGTATATGTAAAATTAACTCATCAAGGAGGAAGATTGTTGCAAATCACTTCTGCTCCAACTACAGAATGTGCCCTAGGTTCACTGTGTATCCTAACATGATTTAGAAGAGTTTTAAAGCAACCTTGGAGCTATTCTAAGCTACCCATCTGAACCCTGTTTGTAGACCCAGGAGACAAAAGTCTACAAGAAGTAATGGTTTCCTCCCTGCTCCTGCATAAGCAGGACAGCTGCCAGAATTTTCTCACTTTCAAATATGCCATTCTTACAGTTCCAGGATTTATGGAAATGGCTCTGTCATGTCTACCATGTCTGAGGATTTCAATAGTCCACCATTCTGCTTTTATTTGTGTAGTGGAAGGACAAAGGTGGGTTAAAGGAGAGGGATGCTTTGAGTGTGACAACCAGTCAGTATAACTGATGTAAGTATAATGCATATCAGCAAATTTTGTTGTGGGTCTAGATTCTAAGTATCCCAAAGCTTGAGGGATTTTAGGTGAGGGTGTTGGTTCAGATCATTCAAGCTATTGTGAAAGATTCATTTCCAGGAGATCTGAAAACAGGGCATAAAACCAGCCAGTTTTGGAGTGTAGAAAATACACTAAGGTGACTCTACCAATTGTTTAATTTGAAGGCAACCACTGAACTCAGGATGCCTGGTCAGGATGAGCTTGGACTGAGGTTTGGACCAAACCAGGACTAGCATGGACTCATCAGTGCTCCCTAGTCTACAATTCACTGCAGGTGAGAAAGTTAGTTTGAATCCAAAGTCTCAGTTTTGACTGCTAAAGTAATTTATATGGTTTAAAAATCTAAGCTCAATTACTCATCACAACTAGCTCCAAGGTGCTTTTCCCTCTTTGTTTTTCCCTGTTTTTCTCTTTGTTGTTTCACATTACCACAGAAAGTCCTTCTTTAACTGATAGGAAGGCTCTTTAAAAGTTCATGTTTTTTTCATTACCTATCATTGCTTGGTTTAATGAGTATATATTGTGGTATTGCAATATATTGCGTTGTGACATCCCTCCTCTGAAAATGGCCAAGGAGTTTGTCTCTGAAGACCATTAACTGGTAATATATTATGAATAAATAAACATACAAACAAGTAGGTCTGCAGTTTCTCACCCTCAAAGTTGACTTTTTTCGCCTTTTTTTTCTTAAATGACTCCTCTTAGCTGTTACATGGGCGGGTAGACAGATGTTTGCAATTATGTCCATATATGTGGTCCACAGGTATGCCAGAGCTGAGGAATCTGGTGCTTTGTTAAATATTTTCAAGTAACCAGCTGCCACATTTCTCCATGCAGCCAAACCACACCAAATGGAAATGTACTAAAAGAGATGGGTAAATTGAAGTACTTTTTTTAAAAACAGAAAAATGACTCATGCTCATAAAATATAATTACTGCAGTAATTCTTTAAATATACTGACCAATGACTGGGGGAAATTTCAACTGACCATTCATTAGAGTAATTCCACCCCCATCCCCACCCACTGCAAATTTCTGTAACAGTAATTGCTTCAGCATACCAGAAGGCTGCAACTAGAAAGCTCCTTTACATCCATGAATGAAGGAAGCACAGCCTTCAGGTGTACTCTGCACATTGACACATCATACACCAAGTTTGCCATCACCTTTGTGCAGCCGTAGACTGAGATCAAACTCTCTTTCACTAAATAGACCTCAGCAAGTGGTGGTGTTTGGTGTACCATCATGGTAGATGCTCAAAAAGACAAACATGCCATGAAATAATAAAAGTGGAAAATTCCCAGGTTTTATTAATGTCTACAAAGTATAAACTCATGACATGCTTTCAGTTTTGCTGGCACCACAGTAAGCTACATATTTTTTTTCCAGTATCATGTAATAGTTCATATTTCCATGAGCTATTTTTGAGAAACTACCTCAGAAGGCACAGGACATAAGTCCTGAATACTGAGATGTAACTCGGTTATTTTTCAGTACTCTAGGCATCATTTGCTACTGCACTGTGGACTTTGCCTGCTCCATTTGCTGGAGCCCAGAGCACTGGAACAGGCTGCCTAGAGAAGTTGTGGAGACTCCTTCTCTGGAGATATTAAAAATTTGCCTGGACATGGTCCTGTGTAACCTGATTTACATGAACCTGCTTTAAAGGTGGGTTGGTCTGGATTATCTCCAGATCCCTTCCAACCCCAACCATTCTGTGATTCTGTGATAGAGCAGGTACAAAGCAAGTCTAGAAAATGCAATTAGGCAGAAACACAAAGGTGCAAGTGCAGTCAATCAACAGAAGCTGAGATGCTTCCATGTCTTGCATATGTGCTTGCATATGTGAGCGCACACAGGGCTGCCTGGGTCATGCCAGGCTTTTGAAAGAGCCCTGAGTCCAATAGCTGTTATTGAGCCTCCAGAGAGCAGTACATATGTGTTTGTGGTTGAAAAGAACTGTAGACAGTGCAGAGTGTGTATTAGTTACATTTCTTGCTATGAAAAAGACATGTATTTATAGAGCACTGTCTACTCAACAAATAGTTCCAGAACCAAACTTAGCAAGCACTGGGTGGCAGATCTGTTTTCTTAGTTTTCAAAATAAATGCAGAGAAAGACATTAGGAAACTGTTTTTTTCCTGCGCTTTTAAAGTAATGCAAAGAATTTAATATCAAGAGAAGACAACTGAGAAAACAGTAGTGCACACAAGGCTGATATATCCAGAAGAGGAAGACTAGAGTTCTGTGCTTGGGTCCCTGTGCCTATACACTTAGAGGTCAAACAAATAGGCATCCAGAAGACACAGCCTGCAGATTTGTACAGTCTGTACACCTAGCTGAAGCGAGATCCATTGATTTTATTTTTTATTTCTTAAATTTTATTTCATGACTGATTTTAGTGAATGCCGAAGGTCCCAGCCCCAAGAGAAAGCTCCCTTGTTAAGCTCAATTTTATTCCTCAACTTCCATTCCTGAGCCGCAACATTTTGTGTAGCGGGTTTTGAACTCTCTATAAATGTTATCATTCTCCATAGCATGAGTGAGTTCTTTCAGGTGATTCTGACAAGAGTCTGAGAATCTAAAATCACCTTGTAGGAGTTTTCAAAAGTGACTTTAACAGAAGGGGGATCCATCCCACTCTGACCATAGGATTTTATCTTATTATGAGGTATAGGGCTTTGTAATTAGAGACCACATACAATGATGTTCATATTTAAATCTGGTAAGAGTGTAAAGAAATCATCCAGATTTCCAAATATTTCTTTTTTAAATTCTGCACTAGAAATGAGCCATAGAGGGAAATACCTAGGGAATTTGTGTGTCCTCAAATCATCCTGACCTTCTAAGTAGGGAGACAGAGTGCTCTCTTAAAATTGAGCCTTGTTACATTGTTTGGCCAGTTACCTGAAAACTGCTACTCTTCAAAAGCTGAGCCCAACAAACCTTAACTAAAAATAAAAACCACAAGAATGACCTGCTTTCTGAAGGCATTGTAAATCTTTGTGAAGCAGCCTGCACTTCCTTTAAGTAATTCATGTAATGACATAAGACATATGAAAGTGTTTGGATTATAACAATGCAAAAATAATAGAATTATTTACTTTCAATTAAATTTTGGTAAAGTTAAAAGCTCCCACTGGATAGTCCAGAATGTGCAGAAACCACATGTTTAAAATAGAACTTGAGGCAAAAGGCTTTGCAATAAAGCAATCACAGGGTGCCAAACAACCGACCCATGTCATAGAAAAACAATAAAATAATTTCATAGTGCATGCTGATGAAGAAAATATTTTTGGTGCAGATGGAAAGCTTCATTCTATCCTTTCTGTTACCCAATTTTTTCTATTGTTTGTTTGTAAGTTGGGAAGAAGATCTCTTTGTTTTTTAATTTTTTTTCATAAACAGAGAAGAACCAAGTGAAAACTATGGCTTTTCAAAAATTGCTTTAGGAGACTGGCACTGAGGTGTTACAAACACCCAGCAGACAGATCCCACTGCAGGATTTGCCATGTCTTCCAAGTAGCTACAAAACTGAACACATTTCAATGCCTCTGATAAAGAGAGCCTTGCAGCCTAACATAAAAATCTCAGTGGTTTTGTCCCTTTTGGGGTTCCCTAATAAGCCTAAGGATTGGCAATATTTCAACTGAAACATGAGATATAAAACCAAAGAACAAATAATTGCATTTTATTTTCATCATTTCATCCCCACTGATATTTTTCATAAGCTCTTAAACACACTCTGCTTAAAACAATCCAAACCTGAGTAATGGAAGCCTCATCAAAGAGTTATCATCCAAAAGATTTCCAACAGCCAATCCTCCTGAAAGCAGAATTGTTCTTATTTGTGATAGTTTGCACCTGTTTTTTCCACACATACATAAATGGTGATTGAGGCTCCCCCACTGTACTCACATTACACCAGAGGGAAAGGTCTGATCCATGTAGAGCTTCACCAAGACCAAGATGCTGTAAATGAATTTTCTTTAGCAGGTGAAATCTCTCCTTTTACACTCTCAAGGGCATGGGTGAATTTTGTAGGGAGAAGTTAGTCACATCTCTTTTCTAGAGGCTCACTTGGGTGGAAGATCCTGCTTTTATGGGTTTTATGGGTTTTGGTTATCTCACAAAGGGTCCTCCTTCTCCCCCTGCTTGCAGTAGGTGTGGGATTTCAAACAACATTGCCTGCATGTCAAGTTTTCACTTGCCTATTTTCTTAAAGGCTTAAGAGTCATCTGAGAGGTGCCATCTTAGAAAAAGATATTTTGTGTTGCCATTGTACATTGCAACTGTACCATGGTACAGAGAAAATTCAGCTGCTGCAGTAATAAAGAAATAAAGGAGGAAGTGAATTTCAAAAAGATGAGGGACATATAAGGAGCCCAGAAGACAGAGGCGAGCAAAAGCCCAACTATTCCAAATTGAACCAGTGAGCTCTGCACTCCAGCCACTGCCTTTGGGAACTGCTTACCCTCTTGGCAAATACTCCCCGGCCTAGGTCAGCTGGGTGAGGAAAAACACATGCTAGGATGGTTGAGACTCCTTGCACGAATAAAAAGAGGGAGGAAAACCCAAAAAAACAACCAACCAAGTAACCAACCAACCTTCTTTTTGGACAGCTTTTTGGAAAGCCATAAAATCAAATGCAGTTCATAACACATGCTGTGTGATCAAGCAGAGCTTTCCTTTGCTTGCCAGAACTCTGCCCACGGACCAAGAGCTCTTTTAAAAACTGCCTGTGGTATTCTAATATTTGCTTTCCTATGCATTGGAATAGATTATTCTGAGGGAATGTACCTGAAACACGTATGTATTTTAAAGTGTCATATTCCTGATATTTACACTAGATTGCTAAGAATTTTCTCCATCCTCTTTTATTTATCGGACAATTTATGCAAAATCCTGTAATTTTTCAATGACCCATTTCCTCAGCAAAACCTTGAAAGTCTCAGATGATTACAGCATTACAACCTTCTCAAACAAAGCTGCCTGCCAACACAGCAATTAATTAACCTTGTTGACCAGCCATGCCCTTTTTAATGTTTCTTCCATTCAAAAACTATCTTGTATATAACATAAATGGCTGATGACATATGATGGAAATGGAAATTTGCATTATTGCCTGCTTTAGTCAGCAACTTGTAAGTCTTACTGCTTTACTCATTTGGCAAAGCTATAAAACAAATGCAAGCTCATATCTAAATAAATCAATCTCTCTTGTGCCTGCAAGGGAGGTAGTAGGAGTGAGGGTCAGTTGGACAACTAATTGACGCCTTTTCCACAAGGAGCACTTCCTCTGGTAGAACATCCTGTCCAGACAGCAAATACAATGGGGAAGCAGGACCACTGTCAAAGATGCAGAGGCTCAGGAAAACCAAAGCCTAACATGTCCATGAACAAACACAGCTGACCTGTACTGCCCTGACAAGAAAATGCTGTGATATATATAGGCCTCTCTGCTCTGGAGTCCACCAGCAATTATAATTCAGTCTGATCTATGATTGTTTACAATACAAGTGAACCTGCTTGCTTGGGTGACCGACCTTGGAAGGCATCTTGCCATGACAGCCAAGGGAAGGAGATTTAGGAGGTCATTAAAACCTTTTACACCTTCGTCAAGTTGATGAATGAGCCCTCGCAGACACCCTCGCGCATAAAACTTGACATATCCTGTCTAGAAATAATACCCACCATGTTTGTTTACTGAAAACTGATGTACATCCTTGTCAGATTCAAGACTAAACAATTTCATATGTGTCAGGGCCAGCAATTAACATCACTTTCTCTAGTATTTTTTATTTAATTTTACATTTGTTAAAGAACATAGGCAGTCAAAGTTAATGGGTTTAGAACTGACAGATTTAAAACAAAGAAAATTAATTTTAAATGTGGGGTTTTTTTCCCTCTATGTTGCTTTAGCATTTCAATGGCAACTGACTTCCCACCTCCAGACAGCAATGGTAGTTATACCTATAAGGAAAAATGTAGTGATATAGATTCACTGAAACCAAGAGAGATGAAAATATGAAAATTAAAAATGCAGTCTTTAAAAATTGGTATATTTGATCTAGAACAACAACTGCATAAATTGTTCCAAAAAGTCAATGAATACCTAAGTCAAAGTTGTTTTGTGACCCATAACTGTGCAGGCTTGTACTGTAAAGTCTGTATTACCTTGAACCGGTAAAGTTTTTCCTGGGTTTTGGCAGTTAAAGGCAAAAAACATTGTGGTTTCACTAAGAAAGGTTTGCACTGGAATGTGCACATCCCAATATAGATTTCTTTTTCAAAGTACTGAGCTAAAAGCTTGCACAGCAGAAGAGTAGGGAGGCCAACTTTACAGCAGCAATCCGTGCCTAGGGTTTTTGATGTGCTTCTTTGAATGAGAGAACATTGCTTCTTTCTTTTGAAAAGGACCAGGGATTCCATTTCAATTGGGCCAGTAACTCTGAAGTTCTGCATTTCATCAAAAACCAGCTGATGAAGCTGAGCTTCAAACTGGCATCAGGGCTAAGTTTGAAGGACATTTCTGGTTAAGAAATTTATATTTCCAGGAACCTGTCTGGTTCAGAAGAAAAAGTGCTAGGAAATGAAATTGGATTGACAGCATGACTGATTTCTCTTCATTTTCTTGCACAATAAATCTAAGTTCGGAATCAACCTTACCATGATAAATCTTGTATATATAAACATCGCTAATATTTTATTAATACAGCTGGAAGACTATCTAATTAAACAAAATATTTTGCCTTTAAGATACTTTTCATCCTGGAGCAACCCACATGCTATTCCTACAATCTCCCTGCCCTTGGGCAGGCTCAGCAGATGTATCCCACAGCACCCAGTAAGGATGCAGAGTTCCACACACTTCACCCAAACTGGCAGACTTAGACACCAACAGAGGTGAGGAAAGTGTTGAGAAGGCATTTTGAGAAGGCTGAACACTCTTATTTTACTATTTGTTTGAGTTTTTTAAATGTAAATGCCAGTTAGAGAATTTTGGTGGAACCATAGTACCATTTGCATGGGACTACTTAGACTGGCACCCAAAGAGAACAGAACTTCTTCAGCAAGAGGAAGCCATGCTATCACACCATAGATGATGGTCAGCTGATATCTCCTTTCTTGTAAATGTGGAAATGAGAAACTAAGTTCATGTGACTCTGTGACATTGTACCTGCATGAGCATTGTCACCAAAAGCACTTACATTTTGACAAGGAGTGTGGGAGCCTGTGCACTCCAGAGCACTCCCTGCAGCATGTACGTGTCTTCAGTTCTACGGCTGGCAGTGGGAAGCTAGGATGGATGGATGTCATATCCTGCTTGTAGTATTTATTCAGGGCATTGAAAACAAACCCAGGACTTTGGAGCAGACATGAGCAAAGCAGCTTGCCTGTTCTGTCCAATGAGTCAGTGCTGTTCCATGAGAAAAAGGTTAGCAAGTGGTCATGTCGAGTTCCAAAGCACACCAGAAAAGCCCACACATAGTGAATTGCAGACAGCATAACCTGGTCAAAATACGGATCTTCACAATTCCAGCAGAGTTGCAGACATCAATTAGTACGACCCCAAGGTAAAGTAGAAGGGAGGTGTGCAGAAGCCCCACCAGCCCTTGGCATTGGCTGTGAACCATATTTATGATATGGAGGCCTTCTTTTTTGCGTTTGAGGCCCTTTTTCCCAGTAAGAACCCCCATTAGGAGAAGAAAAGCACCAAGTACCTAAACCTGTTGGATGAGCATCCCAGAGGATCGAAAGAGGGAGGCACTTCTGAAAACCCCAGTCAATGGTCTTTTGTGCATTTAGATGCTTAAACAACTTTGGGAATCTAACTCTTAGATGATAATCCACCTTGCACAGGCATTCAAGTATTCCAAATATAATAGTTTATTAGGCAGCAACACTCTGCTCCGAGTTCACGTTCATTAAGCAAAGAGTGGCTGGTTTCATGCAAGTGGCTATTGAGGCCTCTGGAAATGTGCTTCTTGGCAGGGAGGGGAGAAGCACAGCCCAAAGCATCGGCCGTAAGTGTGAGTCTGAGCTGTGGGTTTGGTCGCTGGCTTGGCTCTGCTCGCAGCACGAATCTGGGCAACTCATTCCATCCCCATGTGCTTCCTGGTTGGAGCCCACAGGCACTAACGGAACACAAATAACCACCGGGAGCCATTTATACCAGTCACTTTTAAATTGTAAATGAAAAGATTAGGAGGGCTTTTTAAAATTATGTTCCTGTTTCTCCTCTCTCATTGCTAGCAATGATTTGTAATCTTTAAAGGGTTACAGAAATGAGAAAATAAAAAGGAGTGAACGTAATTGAAATACTTGAAATCTCATTATTTTTACTTGGCTTTCAGACCAAAAGTGAAGAAAATCAAAATACAGAAGAATTACTGTATGCAAAAAGTAAGAGCAGTACCTAGGAAGGTGTGTGGGAGATATCCTGCATACGTTAGGATTACTTGGCAAAATGATTTTTTTCTGAGGTGATTTTCTTTAGTAAGAATTACTCATTGTCTTGCAGCTGTGACAGCTGCACTAGAAAAACAGGTGATTTTGAGGGAACTGGAGGAAATAATTTGTGTGGGACCTTCAGTCTTTATAGCCCATATTTACATTTTCAAAAGTCTACTTGAATAAAAGAAAACAAAGTCACTGGTGTCCATTAAGTGGTCATTTAAGTAAATAAAACTGCTTGGAGTCAGCATACTGGCACTCTTTCTCAGGCAGGGTGTGCTGGTATAAGTTGTAAATGGTCCTCAGGAACGAATGAGAGCCACCATGGAATTGTGAATTGGGAAACACGGGGATCCTGACTGTCACCACATAATAGTAAAAAATAAATTCCCCAAATTACACCGTTTACCTTACTTGCAGTGAGTGGCAAGCAGGATTTTCAGTATAATGGAGTGATTTTGAAAAAAACAAGATTATCCAAAAGGCAATTTTTCGTATTTTGAAGACACTGTCAGTTCTGCCTCATTACTTGTTCTATGAGAATACAGTGATGAGATGTAAGCTGCTCCACTCACAGCAGCAAGGCACCCCACGTTATCTCACAAGAGTAAAAAAAGAACAAATATATCATTCTGAGGATGCATAGTTTCCAACACTATGTCTTTTCTGGTGCAGTTATTTCTATATCTGTGAATCTGTAGATTCTCCAAAGGAAAACAGGATTTTCAATCTGAAAAGGGAAAGAAAAAGAGGAAAAGATAAATAGAAAAGACGAAACAGAAACAAAGAAAGGAAAATAATCAAAAAGATAAAGAGACAAAATAAAAAGGAACAATAGGAAATTTGAAAATGGTGAAAAAAGGGGAGGGAAGAGAAAAAAAAGGGGAAAAGTAGAAAAAGGATGAAACTTCCTTAATGAGACCAGTAGGTGGTAGTGTTGACTTTATCCCAGAGCACTCACAAACCTTAACGTGAACTTTTCTTTCCTGTAAAAGGGTAATTCCCAAGAAATGAGCATAATAATCTTATCTGTGTTTTGCTACTTTAAAAGATATAGTCCTTTGTGTCACATACCAAAGTAGGCCTTCTTCTAGAAGTACTGTATTGTCCATATATTGATTTTGGCATCATGTCTTGTTTGGGAGATAGAAGGAAATTCTGATTTGTCAGGGTTTCGTTAAGCCAGCTTTGACACTCACCATTCCCACAGATTAAGAGGAAACTACTGTTCACCCTGGAAAGTGCCCTTTCTTTACAAGAAATCAGAATGGTGGCAGAAAAAGGAAGAACATGAAAAGACTTAGGGGAAGCTGGGGAGGAAAATCAGGAGCTTTAGAAGTAATTTTGAACTTTAGAATATGTTCATATTGGCTTTGAGACTTAGGGATATTTCTGGAAACTCAGATCAATTTCAAACAAGGTAACAAAATAACACTGGGGAAGAACATAGGAAGGAGAGCATTTTATTCCAGAATGGGAAAGCAGAATGGGCTCAGAAATCTGTAATGTCAATGTCTCTAGCTTACCTCTCCTTTGGTGGCCAAGACATCTAGTGCCAAGGTTTCCCACTGTGGCCATTATTTTGTTTTGTATCTGTATTTAGGGTGCCCATATTTTGGTAGCTGGGAGATGCAGTGGGTACATGTGACAGTTGAATCTTGCCCACTGTGACTCTGCAAGCTGAAATTCAGCCATTATCCTGCTTTTGCAAGGCATAGCATCACTAAGCATATTCTAGCTCTGTAGCCTTACCAGGGCATCAATAGCCCTGACCAGCTCCTACCTAGGACCTGTGTACACACCTCTGCCTGTCATACAGGAGACCCATTTCTGCTCAGGTGTGTGCACCCAGATCCTGCCTGAGCAGCCTCATGGGTGTGTCAGGCTCTAGTCCTGTTTCAGGATGTCTCTGGCTGCACCTCAGACATGTGCTGTAGGCAGCTTATCTTCAGGATGGGCATCTCAGAGCCCTGCTGTATCTTGTCTCCAGCTCCATCTCTGGCCCTGTCTTTAACTGCTTTTGACTGAACCTCTGTGACTGACGCAGGATGTGACCCATTACTGCCCACTGAGGTAATGTGCACATCCACAGCTGCCATCACACCTCAGGATGCAGTACATGCTGCCCCATGGGTGAAACCCAATTGTCACCCAATTGTCCGGTGACAATCTGACCTTTAATGGCTGAATTCCTGCCTGTCATAAATTTTAGCACTGGCCAAGCCACTGTCCACAGCAGAGAGGTCTGCACAAATCTGTCACAAGTTGTGGCACCACTTGAGGCTGAACAGCAAAAGGATGCTTCCCTCTGGAGAAAGAGAACAACTTTTAATACCTGCGAACAATATCTCCTATGCACTCTGCATCTTTAGACAAAAGTTGTCACACCAAAGTGTGAGGAGAGAGACCTTTTCTCCTGCCACGAAACCAGTTCAGATGTTATCTTTGTAATGGGTCTAGTTCCAAGACCAAAGGGTCCACAGGATGGCAGGATGGCAGTAATGGAATTCTAAACCTCTTACGTCTCCTGTTTGCTGAGTGGGACAAGTCCTTCCTTGGCAACCGCACTTTGCAGTCTTGTCTTTCCCTGGGGTGGCTGATGGATACAGTACCTGCAGGGGTGCAGAGAAAGAGCAGAACTCCTGAAGAGCAAAAGGAGCGTATTCTGGCTATTTTGCAATTTCAGTGCAATTCAGTTGAAATTCAATAACTATTCTTTAATGTTACTCTCCTGGAAATTTTGAAATAACAAAATTCAGAGCATAACATTTCCATTTGCTCTAAAGGCATAAAAAGAAATAACTTGTGAGGCAGGAAGAGGAAGAGAGCAGAGAGCTAAAATGAAATGTTCTGTGAACAATGAACCATGGTGGCAGTTTCTTACAGTAAACAACAGGAGCCTTCAAAGGATTACCTTTTTCCTCTGGAAGCCTCCCACTAGTAAGGACAAACCAGCTTCTATCTGAAATCTAACCCACCTACCCCTCCAAGGAAGGGGATTTCAGCATTTTCACCAGAATTCAGTGGTGCCAGGCTTCTGAAGAACCTGTGCATTTCATGCCCACCACCTACCAAACTTCCAAGAAAGTTGGGGGCTGGTAATACCTCTGCACACCATTAAAGAGCTACAGTTTATTCCTTAAAGCCTTAGGAAGAGAGTTGCAGGAGCAGAAATCAACTCATATTCCCTGCATAAAATAGTTCAAACCTTTACGACAAATCACCTGAAAGAAAATATCACATATTCCTCAGCCAGCCTGTTGCTGTCATGAAAAGAAAATGAAGCTTGTAGTTCTTGTCTATATTTATATAAGAACCTGTTCAGGCCTAAATATTTATGCTTTAAATAAGTATGCAGTGCTTTTTAAAAAGTATGTAAATGATTGCCTTTTCCAAAAGTCATTTAGGGCTCTAAGACCACTAACTTTACAGCTGCTGGCCTCACAAGGAGCTATTTTACTGAAACACATTGAACATATGCTCCTAATTAATTTACACCATTTCAAAGATGCTTATACAAAATCCTTCTGTCTGGGGTAAGATTTTATGCTACCTCAGTCACATCTCAGTACTTTCCAGCTTCACAGAAGTGGAGTCTTCAGATGAAGATAACCTATTCAGTCCAGCTGGACCATCTGGGGTATTTTCCAGTCTTCTTTCCAATGCAGTTTGCTTTGACTTCTAAAAAAATTACTAATCCCATTTTTCATGCTTGCACCTTCAGTATTATTTCACTTTGCTACACCATTCACTTTAACATTTTTAAAACTGTAAATAAAGATTGTAAGGTCTTATATGGCTGGAAATGTTTCTTAATATGCAGTGCATATTGTGGGGGGAAAAATGTACTTATGAAGGCTTTAGTTTGACACATTGCTCTGTAATGAAATTCTGATTCAAACAGAATATATTGTCTCAGTAATATTCACAAAAGTGAATGGAAAGGGCTATGCACAACAACATATGGTTTTTAAATTAAGGATAAAATATGTTTCTCCACACATATCAGAAGATATTTTGTTACATATAGAAACTGCTACACATTTTTTCCAAATGTTATGAGTAAAAGTTTATTAATGTTTAATGACACCGTGAGTTTGATTTTTAACAGAATATAGGTGTTTTATTTTGACTTTTTTTGGTTTTTCTTTTGGTTTTAGTTGTAATCTTGAAAATCAATTCCCTAGCTTATCCTCTGAGCACTCTTAAAAATGAAATCATTAGTCACATTATTCATCCATTTTGCAAATTACAGATGTATAATTTCTTGGAGACCAGGAACCCACAAACCTCAGTGATCCTCTGAGGATTCTCAAGAGCTTTGCCAAATAATTACTGAAATTAAACTGTTATTCATTTAAATATTTAAAATATTATCAGTTGGCTTTGAAGACTGGGTATTGTTGGCAGTTTCTTGAAAATAAGTACAAGTTGTGCTTCTGGAGTAAAACTGCAATTACAGTTGTCTCAAATATCAGTCAAAATGACCTGTAAAGGTAAGCAGCAAGCACAAAAGGTTCACTAATAGAAAATTACACTTGGAGAGCAGTTTCTAGTAGCTGACTGTCAGAATTAGACATACTGAGTGGGTTTTGACAGGGATCTGCTGCAGAACCAGAGCTATTCAAGGTGTTCCCACTTGGTTTGCAAGACTAAAAAGTACATGTTCAAGTAGAAGCAGGCTTATGGCTGGGCCAGAGGATGCAGGCTGTTGGGGAGGATAAACAATTGCAATAAATCAGAGAAACAGTCTGGAAAAAATGGAATGATATTCAGTGGGTCAAGTGAAAGATGGGATACTATGTAGAGTACATCAGACACAGACAAACATACAGGATAAAGGGCAAATGACATGCTTTTCTTTAGAAAAGGGATGAAGAGCACCTGTGGATGATGAACCAAGTGAAAATCAACATTTTGTGCCATTGCAAAGCAGGAGAACATGGTGCTGGATTGCAGAAATACAAATACAATTTGTAATATACAAAGAGCAATCTTTCTCTCTAGTGTTAAGAAAGCCTGGAGTGAGTTTCCTTTACAATGTTAGCACATGAGTACTGAGGTTGCTGCAATGAGGGGAATAATTTCTTCCGTTTATCTGTGGCAACTAGAAAGGGAAACACTGAGCTTAAACAGCAGCAAGGGCATTCCAGCTGAACATTAGCAAACCCTTCTCTTCTGACAGAGTAGCACTGAAGAGCACAGCGCAGAGCAGGATGCAAATCCTCCATATCAGATCAGGTACTCATGGCAGGAATGTTGTACCTGCCATGGGAGAGGAAGAGGGATTTAGTGGACAATAAGAGCAGCACAGTTAAGACAGATTTTCTCACAAAGAATAGGGGTTGGTAGTCACTTAAAAGGGGAACTGCAAATATAGCTATCCAACCCCATGGGCAGACTGCAGAACAAAGTAGGTGCCTCATTCATGACATGGGAAGGAGAATGCAGGAAGGGGGATGTGCCAATTGCTGCCACAGAAGGAGGTACCAGTAAAAGAAGGAAGGAAAGATAGTCTGGAGATGAAAATTAGGGAATGGAAAGATATTTCATACTTGCTGCTACTCAATATTAGCAATAAAGAAGATACTGAACTGTCTTGCACCCAGCTTTACACCCAAATAATTCACTAGTCGGTATGCTGCAGTGATGCCTTGAGAGGCTACCTAGAACAGAGGCTAGACAGTGTTAAAGGAATAAAGTAGATATTTACTGAAAGGCCTTCAAAGGATACACCTTGGGCAGTACAAGAGCCAAGCCGAGGCTATACCCAAGACGGATGATGGGTCACACATTTTCACACTTTTATAAGTTTTGGTCCTTTTATATATTTGGGTTAATTGTCCAATCACAGCTTCAGGTTATGAAGTCCCACCCTCCCAGATTGCTCTCCTCAATTTGCTGTTTATACTTTTTGGGCCTGAAGCTCCAATGGTGTCCTTGGTTCTGGGGCTGGAAAAGGATTGCTTTGTCTAACTACACTGTGAGGAGAACTTGCTAACATTTTGTATGAAGTTCAGAGTTATATACTAATGCAGTGCAGAATCTGGATAATATGAAAGCTAAAACTTAAGGCATCACACTCAGGATATAAGCATCTATCCAGTCTACTAATTTTTGCAAATAGTAGAAATTTCTAGGCTTCCCAAACCTCAGTTTTTCTGTGCCATGGCTTCCAGTTCTTTTCTTCTATGACTTCATAGTATTACTCAGAACACTGAAAGTTTCAGCAAGCCTTTAATACTAAAAATTACAGCTGCCCTATCTCTCTGGCAGATCTTGGATGTTTTACAATTACTCTTTATTTCCACCTGAAAAAAGGCAAGGAGCAAATGCACAATACTCTGTGTGAATCACAGAGCTCAGTCCTAAAGGGGGTCCTGATCATTCTAAGGGAGATTTTTAAAACGTGACCTGGCCTTGATTCTAGAGTGAAGTCCACACCGAAGCAAGTGTTAGGTGTTGCTTATGTCATCCTCAATATGCTATGGTAGTAGTTTTAACACAGAAGTTTTCAAAGTAGAGTATCCTGTAGAGACCGTGGATTGGCACAAGTGGTGGATAACAAGTCTTCAAATATTTTCTTCACTTACTTTGTTGCTAAGTAGGTGGAACCACCATGAATGAATAGCTCTATAAATAAAGCATCCCCTTAACTTCTGGGAAGGCTTTTTATCAGGCAAATTCTGCCTTATGGCCAAGATGGGTGCTTAATAATTGTCACATAGTAAGTCCTTCTGAGCCTTTGAACAAAGTTATTGGAAATAAGGTTTCAAGAGCTGACTAGACCCAGGTGAGACTCTGAATTCTGATGGCTGCTTAAAAATCCAAGTTCATTATTTCCAGGGCTTCTTCTCTGTCAGTTTGACCTGGAAGATACATTTGGAACTATGACAGCGTGTATTTCAATATCTGCTTTGATCTATTTCATGTTCTTCTCTGTAGGGATCTTCTCTGTAATACCTCTCAGGTCTCACTCCTGAGTCAGCACATAAGCGATTAAGCAATTGCACAGCTGTCTGGCAAAAGTTACTTGGAAATAATTATTAAATTTCATGACTGGAGGTATTGAGTCAGATTATTATACCAAAGAATTTCTGGATACATCTTGCATGCTCCTTATGTACTGTGCTCTTTGGTTATTGAGCAGCCTTGCAACCCTGCCCACAAAGCCAGGAATTCTGTGAGCTGAATCCTGGGCTATATTTGTTTAAGCAAAAGGAAGGATAGGAAGTGGAAATTAATTCTGAGCCAATTTGTATTTGGACTGGATATCCAGCCACCTCAAACATGAAGCCAAACACAATGCAGAAGGGCAGTCTTTTTCCCAATGAAAATACAGCCATCCATCCACACCTACAGGCAGCTGAAGCTAGATAGGCCCCTCCAGCCTCACCAATGTTCTAATTAAAGGGGAAAAAAGAGCACCGCTTAAATTCCATTTAGGTTTGTGGAATTGGAAACCAAAGGGGACTAGATCACATGATGTAACCTCTAAGTCACAGGCCATTAAATTTTACTTAGTTGCTCTGTTGAGCTCAATAACTTTTATTTGGTTAAAGCACAGTTTGTGTTTTGGCCTCCAGCAAGGCAAGCAACTTTTTTTTTGAAAGACAAAAAGGCACAAAGCTGTTATTCTTATTTACACAATTGAGTGCATATGTTGATGCATACAGGTTCTTTTTTTAGCACCTGAGAACTAGGTTTTAGCTTAGAGGATATGCTCAGGTGAGCAAGGAGGTAACCTGCCATCCAGCTGTCACCCACAAGGCTCACAAGATGATCTTTACCTTGCTGAGGAGAAAGCATGGGGAAAGAGGAGGGAGGGGAATGCACACAGACACACACACAGGTCCAGGTTCAGCTCCACCTCATGCATGCACACTCCTTTCAAGGACTCCATTTAAAAACAAAGGAAACAGCTCTTTGTCATTAATCCCTTAATTTGCACAAATACCTCAGATGGGTAATGTTTTCCAAACCACAGTTTTAAAGGCTCACATAATTAACAGAGTAATATAAACCTCTTCTATTCTAGCTGAAAAAAAGATGTGGCTGGTGTTAAAATAAGATTGAAACTCAACAGACTGAAAGAGTGAATCACTCACACTTAGACATTGTGCAAGTTGATTTGAATCCTTTTTGTTTTATTAATACAATAAATTATGTTACATAGTAATTTGACTAGAAATATATTATGTGCTGGTATCCAGATTCAAATGTACAAACATCTTTTTGGCAGGGTAATTGTTCTTTTTAAGAGATTTAAAATAAAGACTCTCCTTTTAACAGAAATGGGATGCCTTATGCTTGACACTTGATACTTTGAATCTTTAATTTGCTGTTTTAACAATGTCTTATCTAGGATTAATTTTCAATTTTTTTTTTTAAATGCTTCACACCCTGCAGAACTTCCATGCAGAGTTATGAATCAGTACAACTGAACAGCCACTGGAGAACAGTCTTCAAGCTACAGTAAAAAATACTGATCATACTTCTGCTATATACTGATGAGATTTTACCTTGCTGTGTTTCCATTGCCCATATTTATGTATTTTCTCCTGGTCTGGCCAGCTATTGTTTTCTAGTTTCCTTCCCCACAGTGTGGATAGACTAAAATAGCCTGCAGAACTTCTGGAGGAAATATTTTATAGTTCTATCCAGTAAAAGCTTGATACAAAGCCATTTAGCATGGTGAATATCTTTCCATTGACTGGAGTAGTTTGCTTCCAACCTTCTGGTTCACAGGCTCAGCATTTAAATGACTACACTGATGTTAGGGTTGATGAAATGAGGTTACTTATTACTTCTTATTCAGCCTGCCAAACAGTGTTTTGGTTACTGTAGTTTTCGTTGATTACTTCTTTGATGAACTTGAGAGAGAATCTGATTCAAAGCTCATGGAGCTGAGGAAGTGATAAATCTGGACCACTGTGTTTGCTATATCAGGTGTGACATAGAGCCCAGGACTGCAATTCTTCCCCCAGTCATGTATGGGCACCAGAACCCAAAGAACAAGCCTGACTTGCAGCTATGTTGAGGATTGAGCCTCTTGGGGAATGAACCTAAAGGAGGACACCTTGCTGTCTTATAATGAAAAAGATGATAAGCATAACCTCATTATTTTCAGCCAATAATTTGATTCCTATTTTTTAAATGAGGTCTTCATTTCTCCTGCCAGAAATTTACTGAAAGAAAAACATGGCAAAAATGTGGGTGTGAAATCCTGTTTGAAAAAATGGAGACCACCAAAAAAATCTAAATAGCCTTTTCTGTGTAGATCCTGTCCTTTACATCGTTATAGTGTGCGTTGCTGGCCATCTCATCCTACTCAATGGGAAGTTTGGTTGGATATCATGATAAGGACTTTTCTAGACAAGTAATGCAGGCTAGCATCTGAAGTCCAACAGCTTAGAAACACAGTAACAATTTGGTTAAAAGTTCCAGGAGTCTCCTACAGGCTTTGTCAGACCTCTGTGGTTTGTGTTTGAAATTACAGCAGATTTTTTCCAGTGAAGCATAGCAGCAGAATGTGTGCCCCATGTGCAGAGTGGGAGGTTTCTCACATTCCCACCTTGCAGTCAAAAAGTTTTCTGGCAGCAAGAAGTGCTAATTTAACAAATTTCTTTCCAGTGCCATTTTGCCAGCAGGCAAGCAGAAACATCTCTAGGTGTTCGAAGCAGAGGTGATGTTGGGAATGGAAAAAAGCAAGATTTATCCAAAGAAGCGTGAGGCCACTCCTGAAGCTCTGTCCTGTGAGCCTCCACCCAATTCTGCAGAAAGCCAATATCTGACCTGACACACTTTTGCATTTAAATAAGTGCTAGTTCAGTTGCCACCAGGGAGAACAAAGTCTGTTTATAATTTTGGATGTGGTCCCTGTACGTGTGACAGAGAAGCCCCATCTTGGTTAATCAGTTTTCTCCTGCATATCTCTTCCTTTTCCTTCTTTCTGTCCCTCAGTTCTTGTTTCCCCAAATCTAAAACAGTGCTCATCCTGAAGTGGTTAGAGCAACTTTGTTGAAGTCTGGTGAAATACCTTTCCTTGTTTGACTCAGTGAGTTCAATGGCTTGGTTTGGAAGGCAAAGCTTGCCTGCAAAAGCACACCCTTCTACCCAAGCCATAGGGATTTCTGTGCAATTGCTCTTTGCCTGGCCAGAAGAGACAGATCTTCACAAACACTCTATAAGGAAACAAGAATAGGCTGGATGATGAGCAGGGTGGTATTCAAAGATTACCTACCAGAATTAAGCAGATGCTTCTATTAACCATCTGGCTCAGCCACACCAATGGCTAATTCGATCCAGAAAGCAGAGGCACTACCTCATAGTCCGTAACACATGAGTCAGTGGAAGCATCTGACAAAGATGATCAAGTAATTAAAGTCTCCAAAATTGTCAGTTTTGTTGGTAGAGTTGGAGGTGGGATGTAGATGATGCTGTCACTTCCTTGCACATGTGGGCCAATTGTGTCACCAGGGCTATAGTCACACACTTTAGCACCATGGTTTGCCAAGCAAATCTTTCCTCAGTTAACCAAGATTTTTTGTTTGTTTGTTTCAATAATCATATAGTGACTGTAAAACACAAATAAAATACTGAGCATTTTGGGCCAGATTCTTTGGTGGTCCTTTGCTGCTGGAGAGTCTGGTGGTCCTTTGCTGCTGGGCAAAGGGGCTGCAGCAATAAAAAGTGGTGACAATCTCAATTACACTCAGGGAGGTTATGGGTGTAGCACTGGACTCTACAACACAGAACATGTTTTGGAAGGAGCATTGTAATTAGCATATCTGGTCTCTTGAGCCCAGAGAAGCCAGGAATGAGGGCATAGAAATGTCCCTGTTAATCTGCCCTTTAAACCAAACCAAACCCAAAACAAACATAAAACAAACAAACCCCCAAACAAAACAACATATCCTCAGTTCTTATGGCAACAGCCTTGAGAGTATGAGCTGGTCAAAATCAGCCACTGAGGTTAAAATATATATTTTGGGGTTTTTTTTCTCTCAAACTGTGGCTTATCAGTGGCCTTTCTTTCATCACTGCCTGGCTATCCATTAAAATGCAGTATGGATCTGTCATTCTGAGTGGTGAAGAATTTGCTTTTTTTGGTGCTGTGGCAAATGTTTTTGTCTGTATTGTAAAGGCGCTGCCCTACCCAGCCTTTTGGTAGCTGGTCCCTGAGGTCAGCTCAGAGCTGGTGCTCTTGCTGAACCTTGGAACCCTGCTGGGTAAGGAAACAGGTGAGAAAAAGCTGAGGAAGTAGGGGTCTGATCCCCTCAGCTTAGGAGATGTGTTTAAGCCAAGACACTCACCCATGATCCCTGTGCCTGGCCATGTGCCTCCCTGATTTGGGCACACTCTCTAGCTTGCAGACTTGATATTCTGTCTTGTCCTTGGCTTTGCCTCATTGCTACAGACTTGCCTGGTGAACTAGACTTGACTAAGCCTGGTTACTATCACAGGACCTGCTCTGCCCCTTGTTTCTGGGTGCTGCTTTCCTCATCAGTGAAACTGCTGGTCAGCCAGCCTGGCTGTAGCCCTCACCTCCCAGCCTCACTCGTGCTGCTCTCTCAAACGGGTTGTCACATGTGTTTGTTCAGCTATCATATTTATGGCTGAAAAAGCAGTATGGTGTCAAGAAACAGGTAAGTGATGACCTGGGTGAGACAAGAGTAATCTATAGGACTCAGTCTCCCACTCTCTGATTGCAGCTCTGCTACCTATATGTAACCCTCTAAGAGTCCACTAAGAGCAGGAGAGCACAATAAACCTTTGGCTGCTGTAGGATTAGCTAGTGCCATTTATGAGAGCCTGTCTGGCACTTGAAGATTTGTGGAAATTCAGTGAAATTCTTTGGTATGGACCCTGTGGAGGTCAAAATCCCACTCCTATCAAAATACTGTAAGGCTGAAGGCATCCTTGAGGCATCAAGTAGAATGTCACTCATCCAGACTAGGGGCAACAGTTGCAGGTCATTCCTGATAAATCTTCATCTAGTGTGTTATCAGGGAACTCAATTGTGGAGCTGCCACAAGCTACCCATGCAGATCTATTTCAGTGCTAAGTAGATTCTTAACTTTAAAATTCTACTCTATCTTGCCCTATCCATAAAGAGGACAAAAAATAGTTTACTCCCTAACTTTTTGTAGGAGCTTCTTACACACTTGAAGACTGTCTTGGTCCTTCCTTCCTGGACAGTATCATTCACTCCTATGCTAAAAGACCCCACTTTTTTTCCAAACTTTGCTTCCAATTTCTCTAGGATTTTGATAATTTTCATGGCTTTCCTCCAGCTTCTGAACATCCTACAACAAACACAGTGCCCTATTTGAGACCCTAACACTAAACCATGCACCAGTATTATTTCACCTACTTATTTGCACCTGTACCTGTACTATGTGTTCTCATTTCAGCAACAATATGCTTTTGTTGGTTCCATTAAAAGTTTTGTACTTATTTCTATGTTACTGTTCCTTATCCTGTGTTTTTAAACTGATTAGTTCCACAACCTCCTCACCAAAATGCACGATTTTGAACTAGTCCCTATTGAATTAATATGATTTTTCCCACAGACCATTTTAGTGGAGATAATTTTTACTTCTAATCTAACTTATTTACATTCCCACTCAGCCTCACAGAAATCTCTCTATTCCATCTCCTAGACTGTTAAAGAAAACATCACCTTGCATAGATCCATTCCTTTGCTATGGATCTTAACTCTCACATTTCAGCAAAAAGACATTAAATGAGTTTTCTTTCGATGTCATTTGCTAATAATTACTCTTCCATTGAGTAGTTCATTAACTCTGTTTTTCCTATTATTAAAGCACTGACAGAAGAATTTCACAAGCAATAGTTGCCCAGACTATCATCTCACTGGCCTATCTGGTGTTGCTCTTGTGTGCTGTTGAAAATAATCTTTAGTACTCTGATGCAGTTTCTACTTCCTGTATAATTTCCTCCCTTGTTGGGGATCAAAGGGATATAACCAAGTTGGTCACTTACTCTGCTTCCTGACCATTGCCTGCACCTGGAAAGTTTGCAGTTGCACCTTTAATATAATTTCTTTCATGATACACGATTTCTTTTTAAATTCCCTTTTTTTTCCTTGGATCAGCCTTCCAGGAAATGTTACCTTACGACACTCTGGACCACTGAAATCTGTCCTCCTGAAATTCTGCTGGCTTTTACCATAGTGTTGCCCCTTTCTAGTCCCAAGGAAATGTGAATTCTGTCATTTCCCCATCACTGGCACCCACGTTCCTCTCTGACCAGCTCCAGCACGTTCTGTTTGTTGGTTCAGAGCTGGCACTCTTGGTGACAAACCAAAAGAAAGGCTACCAGGGTCTGACTCTGTCAGCACCTAGCAAACAGTTAATGCATTGTAATGAGGGTAATAAAGAAGTAATTTTGTGTATCATTCTTCTGGGTTTGGTCACAGCTAATCACAGAACAATTTGTCCCAGGCACACAAGGCTGTGGGACAGCTTTTACCCACTTGAAATATGTATGTTAAAACAACAGCATTAATTCTGACGTTACACTTAGCCACAAATAAAATGCAAAAGGATACATTAAAAGTGTGAATAGCATATATTTAGCCAAATACATGTGCTGCTACAAAACAACAGTTCCAGAAAAGCAGAGTCCTCTCTGGTCCATATCTTGTGTCTCACATTCTTCCACTCATGTCTTCTATGAGTGGGGAGACAATTTGGAGAAGCAACCACAGGTATTTTGACCCACCTTCTAAGAAAATAATCCAGATTACAGGACAGTGATTTCTTTTCATTTTCTTGCCAAAAATTTTTATAACTCACTTCTTTCTTTGCTCTCTGCTATAGCCCTGAGTTCAGTGACAAGGAACAGATGCTGACTTACCACCCCATTTCAGTTAATTCTTTGAATAGCTAATACTTGTTTAATGGGAACTCTCTTAACAGACACCATACCACTCTGTAAGTGCATTGTTTTTTTCCCAAGGCCGTCTTTTTTATAGTGTGAGAAAGAGAGGGTTGTTGTTTTCTTTTCAGATTAGAAGCCTTTTGGACAAGATTTGTGCAAGGATTTGGGTGTATATTAGACTATATTTATGTAAGGCCAAGAAAAGAAAGAACTTGTGTAAGAAAGAAGAGGACTCTGGTACTATGTTCTGATGTCTTTCCAGAGCAGCAGTCCCTGATGTCCTCACTCACTTTAGTGAGTGGACTAAACAATTCCAATGGGGGTACAAACTCTGCATTGTTGAAACTTACTCCCCATAAAGAAAACGTTTGTAATAAAAAGACAAATCTTGGTACACATCAGGGCCATGGATGGAGATGCATGGGTTTGTCTGTGTATGTGTATGAGTTGTGCCATTTGGGAAAAACCTGGCCTTCCAGTGGGTGCTCTTTTCTCTTTCTTTAGGCTGACTTTCAAGGCTTATCATATGACTCTTAGTTCCTTCTCTGACACTCTTTTCAGGAAAAAAAAGAATCCAAGCCCAACAAATAAGATTTTAATCACATTTTTAGTCACATTTTTATACTGATGTTTCTCATTCTCATCAGGCCCAGTGATTTCTGGTGGTTTTTCAAACCTATCAATTGAATGTTGACAGTATTCGTCCTGTATGGTGTATTTTCCTATCACTGCTATCCTGCTGGGAGCACTGTATATGAAGACCCTCACAGGGAGTTGGATATTTGGGGTTCAGCTTCTCTCTTTGTGAGTTTCTCTAAAATATGCAAACTTGCTTGTCAAGTCTAGCAAAATTATGCTTTTATAGTTTTCTGAACTTCGATCTAGGCTTCTCAAAGAGCTGCCAACCTCTCCCTTAAAGGTCTCATGACTCCTAGTACATACTGAAATAATCATGTTCGGCAAAAGTGTCTTCTAATCAGTCATGCACAAAGACTTCTCCTTCTCCTTCCAGTTACAAACCTGTTTCTTCTCTCAAGTGTTTTAACTCCAGTGGCTCCAGTCCAGTTAGCATCAGTTCACAAAGCTGTAAGGGACAATTGCATATGCTAACACATTGCTGGGCCTGATGCTTTTTGTATTCATGACTCTTTACTCCCTTCTGGGAATGAAAAGGGACATTTATTTGGTGTTTCTTACAGAAACAATGTCCATAATTAGGTACCTCCAGTGCTGGCTGAGATACAAAGGAACATTTGTTAATTATTTCCGTGTGCTTGAGGAACACATTGCACCAAGAGCTGGCTTGCTTGGGGACCACAAGCAGGGGGGTACTGGACTGTCACTGCCATGTTCCTTTTTAACAAAACAGTATTTCTTTTAGAGCCAAGGCTTGGTTTGGATCCCTGGCTGCTCTGTCCGAGCCCCAAAGGTATCCACAGCCCTGGCTGCCAACAGGTTCCTCTGCCCCTGCTCGTGGCCCAGAATCCCATGCCATCAGCCTCTGCCCAAAGGTGCTGCAGATGAGCCAGGCTCTAGCTAACCACAGCCCTGCCCATGTGCCTGAGGCTACCAACCACAGCCCACCAAGCTGCATAAAGCTCTGCCAGCATCCCCATTTCATCACGCTCATGCTGTTCCTGCACCGAGCACAGGAGGGACTGAGATTTGCATGCCTGGTCATGGTGCTGTTCCAGACTTGAGTCTCCCAGGCACAAACTTTTAGGATGGATATCAACAGTGGCACCAGCTCAGCCTGGATCATGCTCCTCCATCTGTTTTACGGCAGGGTAGCACAATTTCTTGGTAGTGTTGGAGACTGATGCAAGAGAGCAACATGGCACTGTCTTTGAAACACCAGACTTTGCAGAGTGCTGTGAAAATCACACCATGACAGCACCAACAGGAACTGGGTCTCTGCCTTTCAAAGGATGAGTCTTTGCCAAGAATTTAGCAAGTCTGACCAGTCTCACCCACCCCTTCAAAAGTAAGCAGCTGGGTCTTTGTGATGAAGAAAAGGAGGCTATTACTACTTTGTGGGCTGGGCACAGGCCACAAATGCTGAACACAAACCACTCCAGCTGGGAGTCAGTACTGCCAGGCATCTTCCCCCCTCTGTAATGCAGTCAAAGTACCAATGACTCAAGTTCGTTTTCCACTGGAAAGGTCCTCTTGGAAAGAAATTCAGCTTGCTGGGAAGAAGTGCAAGATTTGTCAGTCACAAAAGAACCACCTGAGGAGCAAGTGGTTCCCAAGTGCTGCTTATCTCCAGGCCCTGGCCTTGAGGCTCACTTTCCAGAACCATACTTGAACCCTCCTGTTTCTGCTCCACCTGCTAAGTCACCATGTCAGGGCACTGATGCTGTGAATCACTTCACATGCCCTCAAACCTTAAACAGTTAGAAAAACAATTATGACACTTTCCCTCCATTCATCCTCTTGTCTCTGCCCACTCTTCACTTCTCCTTATTTCCTCATATCTGTTCCTCTTATCTCTCACTCCAACATCTGCACTTTCCATTGTGATGGATTTCTCCTGGTCTCACCCTTCCCTCCTTTAACCTATGCTTTCCACAGCTCCCTAGCTCTGTGAAGTCAATGAATACAACTATTTACTGCCATCACTTTAAAACAGCGAAGCAGAAAAAGAAGCTATTTCTACAGTACTTTAGCATGGCAGGCAGACAAGCCTACCTTGTCTGCCTGCCTGCATAAGCCAAAATAGAAAAGAGCAGTGCACTTGGATGCAACCTGCTCAGAAAGGGCAGTGCACTTGGATGAGCAACCCATCCTCCACTGGCTCTGTTTCTGCAGTCCCCAACCAGCCCTGCAGGATTTTTGAACAACCTCTAGATGCCACCGTGGACTTCACAGCTGGGGACAGGATCCAAAGTATTTGGTAGATGCAGATAAGAAAAGTAAAATGCATTGTAGTCAGCATTCTTTTGTGATCCCTGGACACTGCTTTAATTGAGTTCACAGCACTATAATGCAGAAGTTGCTTAAACTATTGGATGAGGATCATTCAGAAGAACCCCCAAAAAAACAGAAATAGTCAGTTTTCCCCTTTGTAGCACTGAATGACTCAGAGAAAGAGGTCTCCACTCAGTCAATGACAACTTCTAACTCCTGTACAGAATAGAGTGCAGTGGTACGGTGTCGACTTTTACCACAGCCCTAGCATGAGTGATGCTATTATTGTAATAAAATTAGGGATACCTTTGTCCTGCAGTGAATAAAACCAGCATTTTAAATCAGCTATTTCTTAGTTCTGAAGAAGTTTACTTCTGAAGTAAGGCCACTTATTTCCTGCAAGAACTTACAACTGATTCACAAGACATTCTTAAACTACACATAGGTTTCCAAATTTCATAGGGAATGTGGTCACATCCATATTTAAATATTGAGATCATCGGGAGTGAAATATATGTGGTATTTATGTGTAATAAGATTTTAGTGCATAGAAGTTCTCTTCCCTTTTCACTTTCCCTTAACATTTAAGGTGCTGTTTTTTGCAATCTAATACTCTTCAATACTTTTCTCCTAATACCCCTTTCTTCCTTACTCTCAATGACATTTATTTTCTCTTCAGTTTTCCCTCTCTGCTTCATCTTTGCTCACTTTACATTATTTCCTGGTTTAACTAGCTGGACCTCAATTAGCTATGCTATCACCTTTCTTTCCCTGCGATACCAGTTTTTATCCACCAGTACCAAGTAAATTTCTTCACATCTGTCCTCTCTCTTTCCTCCCACTTCTTGGGGTGGGAGCTTTAAAAGTAATGCTGCACATGCTGTTCTTCGTGTCTCCTCAGACTTTGTCAGACCATTACCTTGCAGGGCACAAAACCTTTACTGAACACCCATGCTCACACAAGCATCTCCTGTTCCAGGGATCCAAGGGGGCTGGAGGTGCAGATGTGCATCAGTCTGCTGTCTCCTCTTTCCGTGGGGCCTTGCCAGTTTTAGAATCCAGAGCTGGGTCCACACAGACGTGTGAGAAAGTGATCACGGTGCGGGCAGACATGTCTCTAAGTAAGGAGCACATGCCATGGTACAGGTGCTGGAGGCAGCAGGGAGACATCAGTGCAGCCTAGCACTCAGAGTGAATATTAATCCTGGAGTCCCTGGGGGCTGCTGGTCCAGTTTTCAGCTGCAGTCTGACATAAATTGCTGTCAACACCAGAGCAACTTAGGTAAAATCTAGTACCTGGGCCACAACTGAGCCTTCAGTCTCTTCTGTAAATGTACTTTGGAAGATTTTGGTGACAGAACAGTCTTTGTGCATTAAACCTGGAATGTGCATGTGCATGCCAGGGGCAGACCTAGCAGGATTATGGTAGCTGGCTAACTGTGTCTGCAACTACTACTGCCAGACTTATAAATGGGACAGAAATTTAAACAAGTTAAAGGGGGCTTTTTGGTGGTGGGTTTTTTTTTTTTTCTTTTCTTTTTTTTTAGCTTCAGTCAGCTGGAACCTGAACTGGGCTACACCCTGTCTGGTTTCACTTGCCTGCTTCTAGTATTACGATTGACCGAAAGTCCAAGTTTGAACCCTGCTAAAGTGTTCTCAGCTAAGTCTGGCTGGGATGCTCCCTTACAAAAGTGACACACAGATTGCAGAGCCTTCTGTTCTGAATCACTCAGGAGTGCAGCCACTGAGCAGCAAGGAGATCTACTGCTCTGAATAGAGGAAGAGCAGGAGGTGTCTGTCACCTGAGAGCAAAACCAAAGCAAAAGGTATTCAGTCAACTGATGTACCTGATTAATCAGACAATTTACGAAAGGCATGAACCAGTTTCTCCCCTCAGTGGAGTGTTTTTGGCAATAACAAGAAGTCAAGGAAAATGCTGCATCTGAAAAATAGTTCTTGTGGGATACTGGATAACTCATGTAGGAAAAATTCTGTTTGGACAAAGTAACTAAAAGAAGGCTCTTAGCTGCACATGCAGGTCCCAGGGATGGAGGCTCCTCTATCATGGTTCCAGGACTTTCTCTGTCAGCTGGACTCACCAGTTTTTTGAGCAGAAGAAGAAAGAAGGCAAGCCAATGAATGGACTGCCAGGGAAAGCTAGAAATGGCAACCTTATCTGGCCACATAAAGGACAATTCTTAAGGCTGTAGCTCGCGCACTGTTTTATGCAGCTCAAATCTAACAGGAGAGTGAATGATGTACGTAAATAAGCAAAGAAAGGAAATTTGCTCCTAACTCCCTCTCATCTCAAATCTTAGGTTTTCAAATAAGGCTTTGTGCCTTATTTCTGGTATATGAAATTCTGAAACTCAGAACTCTTGATATCCTTTTATTCCTCCTGTGTCATTTTAAAACTGAGAAGGTGGCACTCACTTGTGGTGTCCCTCCTCTCTGAATCTGAGACTGTACATCCATAAAGCAAGCACTCAGTGGATGAAGTGATTTTGCACAAGTAGTAGCCAATGTTGCCAACTTGATAAAACTACATGTGCTTGTCGAGAAAAGGCTTCAGAAACAGGAGGCAGAAATGGTAAAAGTGGGATGACATCCTGCAACTAAATAACTATGACATAATACAAATTATCCATGGCACTGCAGACTGTGAGGCTGCAAGAAGGGAATTTAAACCCAGAAAGTGGGGAGCAGCATGCAAGAAAGTGTTCACAATTTGAGAGTACAATTCCATTTGAAGGGCAGGATGCTCCTTGACTCCGTTTTATCACGGGGTTTTTTAATATATTATGGATTTTCAATGATATTGAAAATTTTTTGATCATGCAGCATAATAGTAGAAATATTAACAGTATGATGGCCATCTGCATATGCAAAAGCTCCATCATCCAAACATGCAATGAGGGAACTGATGCGAAATCCTTCACGGAATTCTGCAGCAAATCCCGAGCAGGCACCTTCTTCCTTGTACATAGAGCGACCTGCCGCCTCGGTAAAAGCCGTGCAGGTCCACTGCCTCATCAGAAGAAGAATACGTGTTGTAAATCCCTTTTTCAGAAACCTCTGGTCCGTTTATGACCAAGCGTTTCCAGAGCGGGACCGCCAGCACGGTACCTCGGTGAGTCCTCCGCGCCGCGGGGGGCGCTGTGCGCGGCCGCGCTGCCCTCCCGAGGCGCCGCCGGCGCATCCCGCCGCCCGACACGCGCTCAGGAAGTCGCGCGGCCCCGCTCCTCCTCCTCTTCTTCTTCCTCCTCCTCCTCTTCCTCTCCCTCCCCCTTCGGCCACGCCCCTCGCCGCCTGCTCTCAGCCAATCACCGCGCCAGCTTTCGGTCCCGGCGCGTCTCCGGCCCCTTTAGGGCAGCTCCGGGGCTCCTGATTGGCTGCGGGGCCGAGCGGGCGGTGGGAGCGGTGCCGAGCGCGGGGCGCGCTCCTGGGGCGCGCGGCGGGAGCGCGCCTGAGGGGGGCTGCACCTGCGGCCCCCGCGGGGCGGGGCGGGAGCGCGGGCGGGCGGCGAGCGCGGAAATGTCGCGGCGGCCGGGGCAGCGCAGGTAACCCCGGTGCCGGCAGGCATCCTCCCCTCCGTGCCCGCCCCCAGCGCCGGGAGCCTCGCCCCGGCGGCCGCGCCTCCGCCCCGGGATACCTCCGCACCTGGGACGCGCCCGCCCCAGGATGGCACAGCCCGGGAGGATGGCACAGCCCGCGGCGGAGGAGGCGGGTGGCTGCGCCGCCGCCGCACCGGGAGACGACGGCGAGGAGATGAACGGCAGGAAGGTGGCTCTGATCACCGGCATCACCGGGCAGGTAACGGCGGGGGCTCCCCCCGTTCGAGGGAGAGGGGATGGGATGGGAAGGACCCGCCCCGAGGCGCCCGCGGGCATGGGGCCGGGCATGGCAGAGGGGCGGTGCGGGGTTCGGCGCGGGTCTGCACGGCGCCTTCGCTCCCGCCCGGAGCGCGTCCCTGCGGGTGCGTTCCTAGCCCGGTGCCCGCTTCCTTTCAGCGATGGTGCCGCCGGTTCCGCGCCGGGCTGGAGCTCCCTGTGACAGCCCCCGGCTGGGCCAGAGGCGGACAGACCGCCTCGTGGGTAGGGCTTGTCTGCCCCGGGGGTCTGTGGTGTTCTTCAGCTGGTGTGGATGAGGTGGGTGCAGTGCTTTTATGTCTCGTGTCTGGACTGTCTTATAGTACCAGGAATTCCTGAGAAATCAGCTAAACCTGTACAGAGATGAGGTGTGAAGTGAGCATCGCTGAGAAAGGAGCCGCACCTAGGAAAGGCAGTGCAAGGAGCCAGTGTTGGGATTCTTCATCCTGAAGGTCTGCAGTGGGGAAAGTACCGGTGCAGGGGTGAGGCAGCCAGCGTTGGTTGCGACCTGAGCAGGCGTGTCACTCAGAAAGGGTGTTTGTCACTTGTCACTGTGACACACTGGGCAGCCATGCATTTGCAGTCAGTACCTGCTTTATACTGAAACCTGAATGGATGACAAAAGTGTTTCCCCAGGCCGCTTATTTTGTATTCGTGTATGTTCATTGCAGTCTCCAATTTTTTTGGCTATATTACTCATAGGGATAATGATGCTCTCAGAGTCCTGGTGCTTTGAGCAGAAGGTGCAGGAGAAAGATGGCGTGGAAAGAGACAGAAATCACAATTTCCTTTGGAGCAACTTCTGCATGATGAAAAAAGATATAATGGTGGTGAGTTTTAACCTGGTGAGGTGTGTAGGAGGGTTGATATGTGCAGTTTGTGGCTTGTGTTGCTACACTTCCAGTAGGCAGCTGGGATAGTTGGTTGGACTGTTTGTAAACACAGATATCTGCATTGCTCTGTCTTTGCTGGCAAGTGGGTGCTAAATGAAAAGTTGTCCTGGACATGCTTACTCATATTTGAGGAACATCTTATTTGCAATGTAGATACCTCCCACTACCTGGAAAAATTTGCTCTCTTTGCACGTTGCTTATCTCCAAGAACATGCTGGTACTGAATGAGTTCTGTTTCTTGGAGGGTGTATCTCCTGTGATAGGTATAACTTTTTAAGTAAGTAATGTGTAGTAGCCATTAAGGCTCAGTTTGGAATCCCAGTGGAACAGCATTTTTTCTTTATGGCTTGCATTTTAGTCAGTGACGGCTTCATACATGGAAGAACTTCTTCCCCTTTGACTGTGACTTATCCTGGTATGCTTGCAGATCCACTGCAAGGTACTGGTGTGGATTGTTGAGAAGTCCATGAGCACTGTGAAAAAGTGTGTGTCAAAACAAACATGTTGCTCTTTTACTCTGAGACAGTCAATGCTGTCTCTCTTTTCCTTTTATAGTGGAAGAACCAGTGGGTTCTTTGTGAGGGAGTAAATCCAGAGACTAGCTTTTCATCTACTGTCTGAGGGAACCTGCACTGTGCTTTGAGCACTCACCTGCTGCTTGTGTTTGGCCTCATTATGCCTGCTCTTGTGTGTTCTTGGCACAATTTTTGGTCCACGTTCTTCCCATGGCTTAGAAGCTGTCTGCCAACAGCAGGCTGGGGAGAGCCCTCCGAGTGGCTGTCTGACCAGGAGATGTAACTATGTCTGAGAAGAGATAAAACTGATGATCTCTGTGTACTAACGCCTTTGCTTGATGTTCATTTCTAGCAAGAGCACAGTCAGAGCTTTCCCAAGGACTCCTTTGGTGCTGTGTGGAAAGTCTTCCAGGTTTTTGGCAGAAGTACGTTTCTCTTCATCAAAGATAGTAAGTTAGAGGCCTGTAGCTACAACACCATGATTCTTTCAGTACTGTGTTCTCTATATTAGTCTGTTTTCAAAGCAGCTCTTCCTTCTTAGCTTAACTTTTGACAGGAATATTTATCATGTGGAGAACCAGAGCTAGGAAGTTCTCCATAATTTTGAGATCTGCTGCCAGGATTCCTGGTCCATCTATTTTCTTAGATGAATTTTACAGGAAGTCACCATACTACTTGCTCCTTATCCCTATTTGAAGAGACCTCATGTGGAAATGAGAGACTTGGATTTTGTTTCTTGTGTGAGAAAAGCAGACTTGCATCTCCCTGTCCCTGAAGAAACAGAACAATATGTTTTTAATCTTAGTTGCTATGTGTAAAATGGACAAATACGCTGAAGTGGAAGCTAGACCTTAGGCTTTGTCTTTTGCAGGCAATTATTTTAACTGTGTTAAAAGAGTGTTGGTTGATTGACATTCTTCCTTTAACTGATGCTCTTTCAAAGTGGGAGATAAAGGCTTGGATCTCTTTAGACTGAAGGTGGTGTAGAACAGAATTGGGTGGTAAACTCCCCTTACTTAAACTGTGCCCTTTCAACTACAGCAAAAAGTGAGCTGGCACAGTTGTATTGTATAAGGAACTGCTTTTGTTTGTGTGTGGCCACTGTACTCTGAGAGTGTTTGCTGAAGTAATGTCCTGTAGGGCCTGGCACATAAGGGTAGGTGAAAGATAAGTACTGAGCTGGATGTGGACCATGACAGTTTTGAGCAGTTGTGCAGTAGGGCTTTTATTGTTAGAGTACCCTCAAGCCCTGCTTGAACAGTAGCAGCCCTTCCTGAGTTGAGATGATGCCAGAGCAAGTGTGCTTAATCATAGTGTTCAAAAGAGAGAATTCATTATTTTTCAGAACTTCTGTGAACATGTGGATTGTTCATCTTTTCCACTGACAAAAATTGAGGTTTTCTTTCTACGATGGGGAAAGAGTTGAGCTCAGATAGAATTATACTTTGATAATGGAGCATTTGACTGATGATGCAGCTTTTGACAGAAACATAACATAGAGGTATGGCACAACTGAAACTTCTGATTAAGGGACTTTTAATGGGGGTGATGAGAATTTACAGAATGCCAGAGAAAGATGGGCTGTCTGCACAAGTTTTTCTGTTTAGTGAGAGAGTGGAGGCACATGCCATTTGGCAGCTTAACTGCACCAGTTAATGAAATCAGTTCTGGTGACTTGCTTGTCTTCTAGATAGAGGACATTTAGAGGACAGGTATCTGCAAGGGTGAATGTGTTACTGATAGGAAGGTGAGTTTGACCTTTGGCCAAATAACAGGAGGAATTTGCTGTATGCATGGTGAAGCCACAAAGGAGAGCAAATTTTATAATTGTATGATCAGGGCTTAAATGACATTCTGGCTCCAAGGGCTGAACCTTAGTTTCTATTAAATCAAAGCAGATATATCAACCTCTACCAGTTCTGCATTTGCCCTTGGAGTTATGGTGAAATCAGTATCATTGTACCACTTGCGTTGCTGATAAGAGACTTCAAGCATGTAGGCAGCGGTGTTATATACTCCTTTTGCAGTATTGAGGTTTTTCTTATCTTTCTCATACCACAGCAGTGGGATGAACCACATTTCACTGTTTTGCTAAAATGACTTCCAGGGTGAGGCAGTTGCTGTGGTTAGATGGATGAAACATTTCTGAAGTGTTACGTAGGTATTGGTCCGCTGGCAGACTAGTTGTGAGTAATGCATAGCACTTTTTTCTTCGTTTAAAGAGAAGTATTTTAAATTAAACAGGCCTGTTGTGTGTGTTTAAATGAAAATACTTCTTTAAAAAATCTCTAACAGCTTGAACATGACTTGCTTTAAGAGTGTTTTCACAATGCAAAATGAACATGCTGGACTTTTCAGACCTTGGTAACTTGAAGAGTTACTCTGTAAAAATGGGAGTTTTGAATCAAATTCTAGTAGTATTAACAATGTAATTTTAGATGTGCAAACATGGCTTGTTGCTTATATCAGGAAGCTACTAAAGCAGTACATTTTTAAGGCATTGTTTTCTAGATCTTGTAACTAAGTATCTGTTAAAATTGCATTTAAATATCTATTTAGATTGTCTGATTGCACTGCAGTCAGTCAGATTGACTTTCTTATACTGATACTTGTAGAAATATTCAGATATTTGACCTCTTGGAGAAGTACCAAGAAAAAATGTCTGAGCCTAGCTATGAGGTTATATGTTGATGTTTCTACTTTTCCCACTTGGCCCCTGGATTATGAGCAGTAAATAATATCTGTCTGAATCTGGTGCAGTAAGGTAGACCAAGATAGCTCAGCAGGCGCTTCAAAGCTCAGTTTTGTAGGAAGCAATGCATTAGAGCTCAGTGTCAGTACATGCCCTGAGGCTACTGCAAACTGTAGATGAAGGGAGCAGTTGTGTCTCTGCCTTGTGAGAGTTCTTACAGCAGCAATATCAGCCTCAGCCTCTGCTTCTTTGCCTGCAGCTCTGTCAAATACAGCTTCCATTTGGCAAAACTTGAGGCAGCAACCTCAGAACTTCCAACCAAGCCTGAAGAGAGCGTAAAGCTTGGGGTCTGCCTCTCTCTTTGGTATGGGAAGTTCAGTTGCTCACTGCCTTTGCTATTCCTCTAACACACCAAACCCTTGTACATGTGTACTTGCAAGTTTCATGCCACAGTTACACTTCACAGTTTGAAAGTGTTAACTGTGTCAAGAGAGGGGGAAAGATACTGAGAAGGCAAGATTTGCTGTTGTAAATTGAACTCAAGTTGTTTGGTTTTTTAAAATTTGGCTGTTGAGATGAAACTGAGCAAGACAGACTCAGTGGGGCAAAGTACAGTAATAACAGAACCTGAGTCATTGCTTAGTATTAAAAAAAAACCCTGAAATGAGTAGCTGGTATAGAGTCACATACTAAAAAACTCTTTAATACTCTGTGGCTAAAATAAAATAAATTTTACATGGAGAAGAGTTGTAGAGGAAACAGTTGAACAATGTTTTTGAAAGCTTCTTTCAGTATTGTGATCAAATGGTGAAGTGGGAATCTGTGTCACTGGAGAAGGTGTATATATCTGAAAAACAGATGTAGAGAAACATTATAGCCTGTTGTACCAGAGACAGAATGTTGGTTTGCCGGGAGAAGGATAAAATCGAAGGGATTGGTTTTTTCACATTGAAATAGGAGGATAATCTTTGCTGAAACTGCCTAAAGGTAAATATTAGCATTGCTGCCTTCTCATTAAAACAAATAGTCTTGGTTTCTGAGTAAAGCTAAATATTAGTATTGCTTCCTGTTCATTTAAACAAATATTGTCTTGGTTGAAGTCAAGTACTCTATTTCAGTTTCTGTCTCTTAAGTAGCCAAGAGTTGTGTTGAGTGAGGATTTCACATGCATTGAATATCCTTATCATAGTCTGAGGATGCAGAGATGTAGGAACACTCAATTTGGCCACAAACTTAAGTGCAAGAAACTTCTTTTAAACTTGGGCAGGTATGTGTTGTTTTAGGGTGGTTTTTACTGGATTGTTTTGTTTTAAATGATGAGAGTGTCAAAGACCAGAAGAAACTGCCTATAGAAGTTGAGTGTCTGTCCCTGGAGGTACCCAAACCAAACTGGACACAGCCCTAGGCAACCTGCGCTTGTTAACTCTGTCTTCAGCAGGATCTTGAACTGCACAAAAATCCCTTTCAATTTAAGATTGTATGATATTATGAGCATTTTCACAGGATTGGAACACCTGCAGTTTGTGACAAGATGGCATAAGGGACTTGTTGAAAATAATTTGCAGCAAATGAATAGTGACTCTGGCATGAAACTTAAGCTTTCTTAAAATATAATTCCAGGTATTTTCCTTTTAAAGGATATAAATAAGAGGTGCTGCTATTGATTGTCATCCAAAACTCTTGAGGAAAAGGTATTTTACTCAGTATAAAGTAGTATAACAAATACTGAAATGGGAGACTAGAATATTTTCTGAAACCAAAGATCTTATTCAGATCCTATTTCTGAACCACAGATGCTTGAATTTTGATTGCCTTGACTCCCTTTTGGAGAAAGGAGGGCTACTAGATAGACTAATTCAACTTCTGCATTTATAGCCATTTGTAAATACATGGTTCAATGCTTTACTCTTTCGTATGGTTTTATACTCAGCACCAGATTGACAGGGCTTTTGTCTTTTTCTAAAACTGGGAGTCCAGGACTTTGGTTGCTCTCTGTGCCTGCTTGGGGGAGCCCATCTGTAGTCCACTGACTTTCAGAATAATGCAGTTAGTGATGGCATTTGAACATAAGTTATCTAGAAGATATTCACAACAAAAGATATTGCTGATATAGGATTAGCTCATGTGTGCCTTGATGTATTAACTTCCTTTTTTTCTTTCCACCTTTGTGCAGCTTTGCTCAGTGTTTGTGACTGCCAGTGAAGTCTGTTCTTTAGTTGTGTACTGGAGAGGGAAGTTCTGGTAGCCTGGCTCAGCTAGCAGGCTTTCAGTTTGAGGACCAGTGCAGGCAGTGTGATTCCTGTGTTTGAACATGAGGTATGCAGGATGTGGATCCAAAAACGTTGAGAACAGCAAGTGAATCATAAGGTACTGTATACTGTAATGTGTACCTGCTGTGAACGTAGATAAAATACTGAAAGTATCTCAGGAAAGAGAAGATGCTGCAGTTCATGTTAATGGTGCTGAGGTATGAAACAGATCTACACATGGTAATGAAACAGGGTTTGGGAAGATGACTTTCTCCAGGCAACATTTCTCATGACATTTTCTGATGCTGTGATTAGGGGGCTATTTGCCACTACTGCCTGGACTGACAGTCCAGGAGAACAGAATACCCTGTTGCCAGCAGCATGCAGCGTCTTTAATCTTTAATTGTTTGGAGATTTTTAAATTTAATTGAGACTGGTGACTGCTGGCATAGACAGAACCTGTATTTCTTTATTTCCTAGAGTTTTAAAGAGCCGAAGCCTCCTCTCTTTTATGTATCTACAGCCAATCCAGTCTGAATAGAGAACTCTTGTAAAAATCTTTTCCCTGTGACTTGATCTTCTGCCACTAAATTTTGGTCTTTTTTTTTCCCCTCTGATTATCTCTTTCAGATCCTTTTGTCTGTTGAGGTTTCTGCACAAGGGAGTCGGTTTCTTAGAAAATAGATAGCTATGCAGAAGGGCAAGGAAAAATGGAGTACTTCAACCTGCTGATGGCCTATGTGAGAAACACATCAAAAGCTACCACTGTGGTCCTTATAAATAATAAATAAAAGGTTGAATAAAAGGCTTTTCAGTGCAGTTGTGATACTGGTGTTCATCCTAGTGGTGCTTCCTGTTGCTCATACCTTGTCTTTGAGGAGTACCAAGGCTGGGTTTCTTTGAACTTACCTGTGCTTTCATTCAGTTTGGGAGGCAGGAGGTGCTTTCTTTCTCTTGGCAGTTCCTAGCAACCTTATCCCAACTTCTTCAGACTTCTGGGTCTGGAATAGAGTCCTGATTAAGTGACTGTTCTTACAAGCTTGTCAGCTCAGTTTCTCTGAAGCTGTCGCAGCACAACTCAGGCTTATTTTGGAAAGCACAGCTTCCTTGAAGGGCTGGGTGGATGACAGCACAAGAGCAAGGCGGCAGTGTGGTCGATGTCCAGCTTCCTCTTCACAGGTGTTCTCTCTTGCTCTAAATCTCTTCTTGCTACTTGGGTTGCTTTTTAGCCAAGTGAGCAAAATAAAAAGATTTTCTTTCTCTTAAATATTTTTGTCACCTCCTGCCTTTTTCATATAAATACACTGATCGTTTTTTCAGAACCTCAGCTAAGGAATTTCTTTGGGTCATATGTATGTGATCTGGGGGATGCAGTTATGTCCAAGTTTTTCAGTTAAGCAAAACCGTAGGAGGTGAGGTGAAAGAGTGGAATTCTCTCCAGTTTCCTGTTTCTATTACTGCAAAGTCCTTACGGCTTGTTCCTTTTGAGGGTGTTCACCAGCTTTACAACCTAAATCCACAATGAGGCTTTTGTAAAGCCTGCCAAACGAATTGATCTGAACTGGCTTATCTTTTGTCACCTGTGCTTTTCACATGTGTTAAGCAACTGAACTTCCTCATATGGAACTTGAATGTTGTAACAATTTTAATTTAGTCACAAATACACACAAATCAGTATACCCAAGGAAGGCTTCCTTCTTCAGGAGTATTTCTTGTTAAAGTCTCATTTTTATTTTTTTTTTAATCTAATGGGAAACATGAACTTTTCCTTGGAACTTAGTGTCATCTGACGGTAAGCAAATTAAGTCTAAAAAACACATCTATTGACTGTGGTATGGTTGCAATTAGTTCAGTGATCAGTGCCATTGAAGGGCGTTAGATCCTGTGTACCCTGTGACTACTCCATTTTGATGAATAATGCTACATTTGCATTGTGCAGTCAAAGTTACTTGTGATATTGTCAGCTATTTCATTACAATGCTCAGCTAAGCACACTGGTCCAACAGGTATGGTATGTCAGCTGCATAGATATGCTTGCCTTGGATGTGGAGTGCCATAGATCTTGGCCTTTTGCAAAGACTGTCCAGGTAGATAAACTAGCTTGTGCTGCATTTGCCAGACTTGAACCCCTTTGCAATAGCAGGAAAAAATATGCTTGTTCTAGAAAAATCTGGCTAACCACTAAATCTAGCAAGATATAGTTAAATTTTAGGAAATGTTTCTGCAGGGTTTTGCTTCAGCTGTCATTTGACCAATTTACTGCTGCTTGGAAGTTCTTCTCAAAGGAGAATTCCTACAGCCTGTGTGGTGAATTCTAATGCAGAAGGAAAAAATTATACCATGTTAAGTGTCTAGTTGAGTGCTTTTTGTGTAATGAGAAGATTGGAGGCACACAGTTTGTGGTGATTGGGAATGGGGGCTGCGGCCCAGCCTCATCCCTGATAGGCTACAACTGTGTAGGGCAGGTGAACAGTATTGAAGGTAATGAAACGTGGAGTGCTGAGGTGTACTGACCAATCACAGAAGGGTAGAGAGGGCACACAGGTGTAATGCATATAAGAAGAATAGTATAAAAAGTTGTACTGAAGACTAACAAAGTGCTGAAGCCTTCTCCAGTGTCAGTCGTACTGCCTCCATCAGAAGATGCCTTGTTTCTGCTGCACGTCTGACACCTGCACAGCGATTAAAGAGGTGCCTCTTGAATATGCCTCAGGTAAGTGGTAACTGTTCCTGTGTATTCAGAGGTACTCTGAGGTAGCATGTCACTATACTGCAAAGGAAGCCTTAAACTCCCAATCCCCAATTTAGAATACAGTAGATGGTTCTTTTGTGTGTATCCTAGATTGTCTGAACCTGTGCCAAAAGTACCTTGAAGACATTTGCCACTTTAGGAATGGAAATAAGCCTTTCCCAAGGCATATAGATTGGTATACATGTCTTACAGAAAACAAAACCCAAAGTCAAGAAGAAAATAATTCTAACTGCTCCTATATGTACTTTCCCCTCTCCTTTTTTCCTGAGTTTTGTGTTTCTAGTTTGATATGCTGCACTTCCTTCTGACTGTGACTCTAAGTCTTCCTGTAGACTTCTACTGGTGCTATTCTGGAACTGGGTAGCAATATCTGACTGTTAACGTTGCTACTTGTCAAACTACTGGCCTGCTGTCAGGAGTGTGGTTATTTTGTTTATTTTTTTTTTCCTTAGCATTTGCTTAGTCAGTGAAGAATCTATTCAGATGCATTAGCAGTGGGTGGCTTCATCAATGATACTGGTGCTGACCCATAGCTTCCTCTTAAATGAGATTTCTCTGTTGAAAGGATAAGAAACAGACACTATATCTTTGGCTGCTGATTGTTGTCCTTGCCTTTTTTAGCCGTGATATCCTTTCTAAGAGTGTAAACATTACTGTGGAGCAGGTTTGGTTTTGAAAGCTGAAATTTCTGGCTATACTGTCTGGATTTCATACAGCTAAATAATTGTGGTTTTGATGTCAATGTAATTCTTTCCATGATTGCACAGTAATAGTCTGTAGATGTATTCCTGCCAAAATTTAGCATGCTGTTTGCCTCTGAAGTTAAATACTATTAAAATACTACAAGATAAACAGTACAAAAGCAATACAGAACTCTTCAAGCCTGCATGCAAAATACTGTACTCTTCCATCTTCTAGGTGTCTCTTTGAGGTCTCTCTGCTCCATGGGAATGCTTAAAAAAGTACATCTGTGAAGCTTCTTTGTGGTGCTGATTTGACTATTACTGGTCAAGCATTGCTCTGCTGAAGCCCAAGCCTGGTCTGTGTGAGCGGACCTTTACAGCCTCTTTGCCAAAAAGTGGTTTTGCTCACCTTAGTGTTTGCAATGGTACTGGAAGCTGCTGTTCCAGAATCTCACTGCTCTTTGAAAAGCAGTGGGGACTCTGTGGTTGTAGATCTGCAGGCTCAGTAAAATATGTAATTTTATTTTTGAAAACAAAATAAAGTTGGAGAATTATTCTGATATGTGAAGGCAAGGAAGTTGCAAAGACTAAGAGTTAAACTTTGCTTTATGCCTTTGCTAGTCAATTTTAGGAAAACAGTCATAGTTGCAGCTGATCAGTGACTGAAGAATTGTAACACTGTGGTTTTGCTTCATGTGTTTAATTTCTTGTGGATTAAATGTTTCTATGTTTTTATTACAGCAATTTATAGTTGAATATATAGTGTAACTGTTTAAGTCCTTTTTCTGCATTTTAAAGTAAGAAAAGGATTTTTGACTAACTTGAGAGATTTTCATTTTTCAAGAATAAAATAAGAATCTTATGACTGACTGTGTCTCCAAAATGATACTTGCTGTATTTTTATTGGTATTATCCTTAGGTTTTCACATTCTACTATTTATGCTGGATCACTGTTTAGTCATGTTATAGGAGCCATCTTTGTAGAAATGTATTATTATGCTGCCTTTTTGGATTTGTGAAGTCTTGCTAGAATTTCAAATAATTTCATTGCCTATAGCCTTGCTTGTTTAGCATTAGGAGAGATCAGATTTTTTCTTAATATTGGAGAGTATCTCAAATGGCGAAATACTAATTGCTAATTACTTTTAAAGTGCAATTCAGCTTTATCATACACAAACTCAGTTTTCATCGTATTCAGGAATCTCACATGTGTCTGTTGATCAGTTAAGGACAAGTGCAACACAGGTTGGCAAATTGAAAGCAAATTCAAAACTACAGAAATTCCCTAATGATGCCGTGGTTTTGTTTTTGATAAATTGAGAGAACTGTAATATGATGGTTTAAGTTATTTTTAGAAGACATGAGGGTGTGTAAAGCAGGAAATAAGAGTGTGCACATGCATTTGAAATACATTAACTGATGGGGAAGCTGTGTGACAAGTCCTTACAGTGGTGACCATACACCTTACTCTTGACACTGGTTATGTAGGCTGAGTTTCTCAGAATTACTGGGTGTAACTTCAAAAGGTGACCGTGAACTTCCATTAATTAGTGGAATCTAATTAATTTCTTTTATACAAGCAGGTGTTGCTGGTGATGGATTCTGTCATCTCAGCTGGGAACCTTCTTGCTGAGCTGTTTCAACACCTGAGTGTTGTCTAGGCAGCTGTTTCAATGTTTCAGCCCAGGCTTGTTTAAGCAAATGCAGGTGCCTGCTTAGGCTTATAGCCAATACAGTTCACAGCTCCTGGCTCCCCACTCTGCCCTGCTGAGTGTGAGAGGTGCTTAGGGTGGCTACCTGATGGGACTTACACTTCTGCTGTCCTGAGTAGCACCTCATCCTGCAACAAGGAAGCATTTATTTTATCCAAAACACTTTACAGGATAAACAAAGCTGATAGAATTTGGTTCCCGGAATTGTTTCTTCTAGTAAAAAAAGCATATTGTGCAGTAAACGTGTTTATATGCAACTAAAGATATGGGGACTGAGTACTTTTACAGGTACTAGAAGGTTGCTGCTTTGGAGTTATCTGAAGAGGAATGGTGCTTCTAAATCCCTGCTTGCCTCCTGTCTGCACAGCCTCTCTGTTTCTGATCCTCTTTCTGTTTTGAGGGACTGACCAGTGTGTTTCATTTTGCCTGGCCTCAGAAATGCCTTATGTCACTTTCACATGTGTGCTGTGACTTTGATGTTAAACCAAGTTTCTAGGCAGGAATTGAGCAGCCTTTCTTCCAAAAAGTTTTGGAGAGTTGGTTATTGGTTCTTGGACACTGTGGTACTTTGGTGTATAAGTGACTGTCCATCTTCCCCTTGTAAAACCTCCCTGTGTTTACTTGCAAATGTTGGCAGCTACTGTATTGTCTCTGTGTTGAAGGGGCCAGTTCATAGCCCTGGATGGTAAGAAAATTGAATGAGTGGTCAAAAACCATTTAGGAGTGATTCTTTTGAGGGAAGTAAATGCCCACTTTCCTTGTGAGGATTTGTGAGCCATCCAATAAGCTGAGTGAAATATCCCTGTTTCATCCAGATTAGTTCTTGATATTTCGGTGCTGGTGGCTTTGAACTGTGGGTTTTTTTGTGTTGGTGTGTGTTTGTTTGTTTTTAGTTGCTTTCACTAAGAAATAATTTGAACTTATGAAAGTGGTATTTGCTAATTATTTAGCTTTGTGTGTATGTGTTCAGCTTTCCCTCTCATATATTTGGGACTTGGGAAAGATGAAGAAGGGGAGAGTTTATAAATCTACAGAATTTGTCAGATGAATTGCCTTCAAGTGTTTCTAGTTCCACATGTTCTTCTGATTATGTCAATAAGGAGGCTTTATTTGTGGGATAAAGAGAAAAATATGTAGGAAAGGCCAGGATGAAACACTACTTTGTTTCTATCTTTACAGCAGGACTGTATTGCTTTTGACATTAAGCTTGTGGAGGAAACATAGCTCATAGTTTTTATATGAGTGCATGTGAGAATCAGACTGTTAAAATTCAGTATTTAATTAAATTACCTTATTATTGCAACTAAGAGACGTTACACTTGTCCGTACTGAGGCAGTCAGGAGCATTAGCCTTCTAAGCTAATCTGTAATGTTTTTTGTAATTTAAATTTAATAGTAAAATATAAAAAAATTCAGGATTGCTGGCAGTGCCTGGAGAATCAAAACACACCGTGAAGAAGTTCTTTTGGGTTGTGGTTGCATTCTGTTTGGGGTTTATCTCTCTCTTTTTTTTTTTTTTTTTTTTTGTTTGTTTGTTTTGTTTTGTTTAAAAGAATATGCTGTTTTATTGCAGGATCTTTGAATAATGCATCCCCTAACATGTGTTTGCAATATTGTGTTTTTCCTGCTTGTTTGGGTCAGATGTGAGTCTTGTGTTAGCATAAGTGGGGTTTTTAATTTTGTGCACACACAGGGCTAATCATGGCTTATTTGGTTATGGATTTCTTGCGTGAAGAATCTCAAACAGTGCCCTTAGAAACATAAATCTGTTAATGCCATTCTGTGTTTAAGCAAAAGTTGGCCAAGTTATGAAGATCTATAGCTATGAAATGTGCATTAGCAGGCAACTTCTTTGGTATACCTTTAATTCTCAAAGAATGTATGCCAAAACGGAACATCACACGTTCTTATTTCTCTGTTTCTTGTGCTCTACCAAGTTTCTGTCTCACAGTATTTATCAAACTGTCTTTCAAGGTGTAGTCCTGTTTGGAAATGATTATTTCCCAAAACAATTTGAAGATCATGTATTAAAACACACTTGACTCTTGTGTTTCACCCAGTGAAAGCAGAAACTGCTCCTGTGGATACTGGTGCAATATGCTTGCCTCAGCTGAAGGCCATTTTTACAGCTGGGTGTTAAAGTCATGAAAACCAAACAGCTGACACAGCCTTAATCACAGGGCCACAAGTAGCACTTCTTTGTTTTTGTGTGACAGTTTCATTGGTACTGTTAAAATAGCTGGTTCCTTACAGGTGTTGGTGTATAATAATTCTTACAAGACAACACTTGGTAAGTTTCCAAATGAACCACATTAATTCCAGGATTAATTTTTGAAGGGAGACCTCTTGACTCTTTCTTTTTGAGATTTTTGGTCATAAAAATCTGTGTGCTGAAAATGTTCATGACTTTTAATTTTTCAACTCCAGCCCTGTGTTTGGGGGAAAAGCAGGAAGAAATTGGCTTGCCTGTGACAGTGGGCAGCCCCACTTTGCGATGTTGTCAGTCTTGGAAAAAACATGGATCTCTGCTTTACTGCTGTGCCCTTGCTGCTGGGCTGGTGGGACAGTGTAGGAGGTGTAACTGCAGCATTGCTCCCTTTGAGGAAATACCAGGTGTAGCAAAACTCTGAAGAAAAGCTGGTGTGCTTCTGTTTAGGACCCCAGTGAGGGGAATCTGTGTATAGTAGTAAAGTCTTTCTCCTGTTCTTGCTGGTGTGCGTAGGGATGTGTCGTGCTTTTAGCAGGGCAGGTGATGGAAGACAGAGTTCCCCTTGCAGGGCTTTCTGTTGCTCTCCTTTGGGTCTGGTGTGTGTGGTGGGGATGGGAGGACAAAGGAGTGACTGTGTATAGAACGTGAATCTGAAACAACTTAGGTGGCTATAGTCACTCTTCACACAGCTTGGAGAAACACCCTCCAGGGAGCGAGCTGTAAAAGCTGTTGTTCCCTTGTACTGTTATCATTGAGCCTCATTTTAGAGCAGCTGAGGGCTGGCATGCTGCCTCCACCAGGTAGTGCTGGTGAATGCAATAATACACCAGGACATAATTATCTTGACCTCTGGAGAGACTGAACTGAGAGTAATTTGTTTCAGAAGTGAGCAATTTTCTGTGTGTGGCTCCTGGCATCTATAAAGCAAACAAGTCAGTGTTCAACTCCAGTTATAACCTCTCTGGGACTGCTGTTGAAATGTGGCTAGCAGACATAGTGGGGTACCGATACACTTCTTTCTTCCTGGCCTCTACCTGAGCTTGTTGGCATTTGGAAAATATATATGAAGTTTATATGCAATTGATAGTCCTTTGATATGGATTTCAAAATTATATCAAATACTATACTATGCAAGTATATATAGCTGCACCTTTAAACAGTTTAGGTAGTGAGGAACTTGATCTGGAGTTAGCTGGAAGGTCTTACTTGGTTTTTAAGGGATTTTGTAGGAGGAATGGCTTAATTAGCAAGGAGACCAGCCTTGTAGAACTAACACTCCTTACATTGCTATCTCATTAATACATTTAGTCACACTTGGTTTGTTAGTTATGAGGTAAAAGGCTGACTAATCCAGTGGAAATGTTGAGGAGATGGGGGGACTTAGAGCCTGAGGAGGAGAAATTATAAAGTTAAAGGCTTCTGGTTCTCCTGCCTCTAGTTTTGGCTGCTTCAGTGGCCTGTTAGTGTTGCTGCTGTTAAGCCCAACCAAAAGAAATCCTCAGCTCGTGAGAGCTGGTTTTGCATCATCTGTGTCTAGGGGAGGAAATGGAAGACTCTGTGTTCAATACTGAAGGGTGCTAGTAAACTAAGAGCCAGGAAAAGATGAGGACTCCTAAAATTTGCTCCAGCTGAAAACCTTTCAGGACTTTTTGTTTGATCTTCAGCTGTAGGTGACCTTGATTGGCCACACAGGTGTACTGAGTGCTGGGAGAATGGCAGGAATGTATAGCTGGCAGTGGGAATGGAGGGAAGGATGATCCCTTTCAGTGGAAGCATGCAAGAGTGAAACTGTGTTCATGAACAAAAAAGTGTTTTTCAAGAAAGCTTGTTTACAGGTTTAAATAAGTGAATTGCTTTGTCTAGGTGTTTGCAGTATGCTGTGGATGAACTCGATACTCCTGAAGGTAATGGGTAAAGGTGAAACATGACAAGCTGCCTTAAAGTAAATGTTGCTGCTCTGCTTCAGCAGTTCTGGAATAGTGTCATTAAATTCTGCCTTGATTCCTTGGTTGCTTTGTTACCATGATTTGATCATCATTCTCAGTACCTCAGCTGTATCTGGCTGGTTTTAGGATTCCACTTTGGAGCGATTTCCTGTGAATTCCTCATGACAAAGTATGAACACTGGTGGCTGAGCTTTACTGTGCGTGTTTTAGTAAGCAATGAGACTCTGTATAGACAGAAGGTGCTTTGTGTCACTTCCTTAACCACTTTCAAGAAGAGCTGCTGTTCTGGACAGCTGTGAGAGGACCCTGTTGGGTGTCCAGACCTCTTGAGAGTGGAGTCTGAAGTGGAGTAAGTTGGGTCCATGCTCTTTCCTCCTTCACTGGAAACTCTTAAATGCAGTGACACTTGAGATGGGCATAGAAACTTCTGTCACTTTTCTTTGTGATGGGAAAATAAACTTTGTGTGTGTGAAGAATCAAGGTGAGAAATTGTTGTCATCAAGGGGAGAATGCTAATAAAATAGGGAAAAGAAGAAAATCCCAGATCTGCATGCAGAACACTGTTTGGAACAGGTCTTGGGCACTGTTTCCCATCTTTTCCTGTCAGGGACAGGAGGCTCATGACCCAGAATCTGATAATGGCTGCTCTCCATTTCCTGAACTTTATTTCATGTTGGTGTGAAAATTAGCAGAGAGTACTCTCCATTTTTCTATCTTGATTTTTTTTCTTCCTGCAGCATGATGCAGCACAGATACTCAGTGGAGATTATGCTCCTGGTCCTTGTAAGACTGATGGTGCAGTAGCACTGTACTGCTCTCCCCCTTCCCACCTGCGTGCAGGGCTGTGCACAGCAGTGGCACACCAAAGTTTTCTGCCTTGAGGATGGAGACAGTGGGTCTGACTGGGATGCCTTGGAAAGGAAAATGTGCCCTTTGTGTGAAGGAGATATCAAAGGGAAAGATATTTTTAATAAGAGGGAAAATAAAGTAATAATCACTTTCTTGGTGCTTTGTATCCAATAAGTCCCCTAACCTTTCCTAGTCCATAAGGGAGAATGCAAAATACACAAACTTGGTCATAGTGGTCCTTATATTTTTCAGGCCTCCTTATGTTTTTTTTGTGACTTGGAAGAAGTCACTTGCCTAGGGTCATTGTCTTTGCTTTGTTCATTCCTTGGTTTGAAAGAAGGCTTTTAAAGAGTGGCTGCACATCTTAGTCTGGCTGAAGACAAGACCTGGATGAGTGCACTTTCCCACAGGCTGCAAATGCATGGCTGTTCTTGCAGGAAAGATCTGGTCATGCCTAAACCTGAACTTTTTATCACAAGTAAAAGGTTGTATTTTTGAGCAGCAAGAAATGTCCCTCCAATATATAAGCTTTTGCCCCCTTTTTCCTCAGATCTTTTCTCCTACTCTGTCTTTTCTGATTTGGACTTTATCTGTTTTGTATGAAAATGAGCTGCCCACCTTCTGTGCTGTTAGGTTTTGGTTATTAGGGAACCTGTTGCCAGAAGCACTGTCATCGAGCAGCTGTAGCTGCTACCATTCCCCCCACTCCCTTTCCAAGCTCTCAGAGAACTGATGGCTAACTTTGCAGCTGATATCAGCCCTTCAGCTCTCCAAGTTGACTGGGAAGGGAGGAAAACTCCTCAATGGGCAGTCTTCTCTCCAGATATAAAGTTGTGGAGTATGTCTTTCTAGACAGAGTTTACTGTCCTATGCAGTGATGTAGCATTGGGCAAGGTGCAAAGCAATTAATGATATTTCTGTCTGCCCTACTCTGAGACTTGTGGAGTTGCCAGTTTATTCCCAGGCTTGACTTTTTCGCATGCTTAAAAAAGACACAAAGTTAGCCAACAATAATTTGATTATTTTCTGCTAACAATTTAGCATGTCCAGATGTGCAGAGATTTACATATGTCTTCCACCCATGAGCAGCTGTGGGACTGTTGCTTCTGAGTGTAGTTTCAGGAAGTGATAAGGTTGCTGTTCCAGCAGAAAATTGTACTTATCTTCTGGAAAGAACATTTCAAGTCATTTGCTGAATGTTACCTATTGAAAATTTTATATGTATCTTGTTCATCTGGATACAAAGTAGGTTGCTGCAGAAGGTAGGTATTACTTTGGCATAGAGGCAAAGACTTTTTTAAAAGTCTTGGACTCTGATGAAGAACAGAAATGTTTGTTTCTTTAGCAAAAAGTATATTTGCTGTGGTTATTGTAGAAAATGTGTTATAAAGATTCAAGCTGTGTAGTCTTGACAAAGAAAATTTAATTTCATTCTTTTTTAAAAAAGAAAAAAATTAATTGTGAGTAGGATGAAATCCTCATGTTCTTACATATGCTTGGATGCATTTCAGTTTTCTTATGTGTTCAATTGCCTTACGTTTTACAGCACTGGCATTTGGATTTTCAGATTCCTCATGTGAACTGAGCTACTTTCCTGTTCCTTCTCAGTTTCTCAACCAGGAGGGTTTGCTTATGGATTACTGTTACGGAAACTGAGTACTGAGAAACCAAAATAAAGTAGTATTTTATAATTTAGAAGGTCTAAAAGGAACTGCTGGAACATGTGTGTTGTTTGTTGATGGGACTTAATGCTTAGTTATTGCTGTTATTGATTTTGTGTATTCTATTTGTTAAATACTGTTTTGCACTAAATCAGCTTAAGTTGCTGATATCTGAATTAATGCTTCAGGAAAGAAATGGTTAACACAGATTATATTTGGCAACACAATGTGGTATGGGATGCAGAACACTGGAGATCTTCTTCAGGGTTCTGCTACCACCATGAGTGGTGAGTTTGGTAGCACTGTTTCCTAGAAACCTCCCTAGGAACTTTCCTAGAAACTGCTGTATGATGGTCCTATTTTGTCTTCTGTGTTTTGTGCTGGGCTTTAGAGTGCATCCTCAAATTTCCTGTGTTGACTGTCTGTTTCATAGCACGTCAATCAAATGACTCCACTATGAAGAAAACAGTGTGAGGAAGACAGAGAATGTTTTACGGTGGTGCATACTCTTCATATCACTTTAGGGTGAAGTGAGTGATTTGGAGTATTGTCTCAAGGTCTTTTTTGGGACAAGAGATTTTGTCTCTGATTTGGTTATAAACTCTTAGAAAAGTCTGTTCATGCAGACAAATAGGGAGTTTGTGGTCTTTTTGTCAGACTCCTGAAAAGGCTTTCCCTCCATGTTGACTGTGTTCCAGTCCTTATAGCCCTTTTCTTCTGTGGGACTCAGAATCCTTGTGGGTCTGTGAAGTATTTTCTGGACTATCAGAGCTAAGGCTTGGCAGAATTTCTCTTCCTCACTAAGCTATGATGAGACTGGGAAACAGAAGTGAAATTTAAGAGCATCTCTTCTGGTTTTTGGTGTTCTTGATAGTTTGGGTCGGAAGGCAGAACTGTGCTATAATCTAAATAGGGCTGTTAGAAGCAGATCAGCATTATGTAGAAAAGAAATGGGGAGAGGTAGTTTTGAAATAAAACCCAGGCAGAAGCCATCTGCCGAAGTAGATGGTTAAAAGCCCACCAAGGAGCCAGGTAAACAAGAGGATGGGCAAAGAGGTTGGTTCTGGATGTTGGCTAAGTCGAGGCAGCGGATGGGGAGAGAGGGCAGAGGACATCTGCCATGGGGACCAGTGCAGCTGGCTTGGCAGAGCAGTGAAACTAGGGAGAGTTCAAGACCCTTTTTGTGGTGCTACTGAAATCTGTGAAGTACATGGAGAAGGAAATGGCAATTTTTGGTATTTTAGAGGAAATTTACTGCAGTATGCTGATTCTGGTATCAAAAGTGTGGAGTTTAATGTTTGAAGTGAGTTAGAGTTTTGTTGCCATTTGTATTTGACAGTATAAGGACACCTTGTTAGTTATTAGTTTGGAAACAAACCCCTCAAATTCTTTGTGGCTTGTCACTGTGGAGACAGGTATGTATGTCTCTGTCAAATGAATAACCTATGTGTTTAAATTCATCTCTTAAATCTTTGATATGCTGTGACTGACTGATGCTCTGTTTTGATTGAAGTTTAAAATGGAGCAGCATTCTTTCTATCAAGAAGTTGCCTGGGATAGGCTGTTCATATGACTTTTTGGTTTCTCAATAACAACTTTGTGACAATTTTTTTTTGTTATTTTAAAAAAACAATTACTTATTGCTATTTGTGAACTATTTAAAAAATGAAACAGACGTTGTTTATCGCAGTTCAAGAATAAAGGCTCCACAAGTACCACATGTGCTACAGTGATAACCTTCCTTCAGTTCTGTATAGGAGTATTATGCCAAATGCAGTCTTTGTGCTGTAGTATAATGATTGACATCTTTTGTGTTGGGGTTCTTAGTGCTAATCTTTTCAGTTTTGAACATAAATAGGTTGGATATATTTGATTTCTTTCAATTGTAATAAATGGGTATCTCTCAATACTTTTGAATTCTGAGAATGCAAAATCACTGGTTCTTACATATTTTAAGCATGGAGGATAGCAAAAGTCTCCAGTACTGATGTAATTAAATCTGGAAGTGACTTCTTAACATGCTAGATAGATAGAAACAGTGAGTGCACATTTATTAACTATTTAAAGAAGAAAAAATAGTCTGTGCAAAGTACCTTACTCTTTATAGGCTGCTGTTTGTGTGGTATGTTAGCCAGATTCATTCCTCTAATCACTGTCTACCCTTTTCATTGGTGAGAGAGGAAAAGGTGTGGAAGAACCGTGTGAGAAGCAGGGCCTGAAGCAGCCCAGGAGTGCTTTGGCAATAGAGGGTGCTGGGGCTGATGTACTTGGTGCTAGTGTTGGATAAGGAGCTGAGAGGAGTCCCTTTGGAACCAAATGTGAGAAGAGTAGAAGGACAGTGCATTCCTTTTCTCTAGCTCCAAAATTGAGGACCCTCTTTTCCGGCAGTTTCCAGCTAAGGTGCATTTCCACCACTCCAAGGTGGATGTTGAATGTAGCTAAGGCTTTCTCCCTCAGCTTGCCTACCTTTGTTCTCATCCTCTCAGCAATGAGGGAGGTATTAAATGCATCTTGGTCCATGCACTTCATTCTCTCCTCCATCCTTTGAGAAAATAAATCATAACCTTTGTCCATCTTCCTTGGAGAGCCTTGGTCAGCGAGACAGTCCCAGTTTGGGGGCAGTGATCTACAGGGTCTTTCTCCCTTGCATATCACACAAGGGGAAAAGACCCTGTAGATCACTGGTGTCTGTTTCCCATGAGGCTGTAGTGTGTGGAGTTATTTGGGGTGCAATGTTTTTACTCCAGAGCACTATGAGAAGACAAATGCCCTTGTCTGGAAACTTAGCCTGCCACAAATGGATGGAGCTGTGTTGCTCTGAGTATGAGCCAATGTCAAATGGGAGGATGGAGGGAGCCTGCAGGGAACAGCCTCAATGAAATGTGAGGTATAGACTTGTCTTCAGCCACAAATATGCCCAACTTTTGGTTGAAGCTTTGAGCTGACATCTTAGTAGCAAAACAAAAACCTTACATTTAGGCTAAAATTGACATTTAGGGTGACCATTGCTTATTTCACTGTAACTGTGTGCAGATGGAGATGGGGATTTGAACCCCTCTCGACAATCACTGCAAGCTGAAAAATGTGAAATAGAGAACTCAAGCTAATCAAAAAGGCGTCAGTCAAAAATGATCTTGTTTTAAATGAGCACAGATTTTAGCCACACAAATATTTGAGGGCTCTGGACTGCTACAGGCATTTCTAATCTAAATGAAATGAGGTGTGTGTACAGGTGTCTAATCAGTTTTGATACTGTTCAGAAACTTCTTGTAGATTTATTATGTTGAACCAAGTGACTGCAATATGTTGAGTGTGAGGTAGACTTTGTGTAACCACAGAAAATGCCTTTGCTCTAAATCTTGATTCTCAGTTTGAGATTGAGATTGAAAACTCTCCACTGAACTAATAAACCTGAACAGCTTTTTCATAGGAAATGATCTCAGTGCTTTAATTGTAATTAAGATGACATCTTTAATACCAAAACTTATGCACATGTTAAAGTTACTGATTATTTTTCACTTTTAGTAGGAGTCAGAATTCTAGCTATTTAGATTTATAGCAATTTTTTTTTTTTTTGTGGGGCGGGAACTTCATATAAAGGCTTTCTTAATTCAGATCTTAAGTGATTCTTACACACATGGTATATATAGAGTGAACTATGTATTACTGCTTCTTCAACAATGCTCCATTTTCCCCATGAATGTTACAGGATTCCTGTCAAAAGCCAAGAAATGGATGAATCTGCTTAATGAACTGTGTGAAAACTCAGTTGAGTTAAAAAGGAATAAGAAGAATATTAAAGAGAAAATATTATGAAGTCATTACTTTTTTTTTTTACAGTAGAAATGTCTTTAGATTAATGGAAAACTAGCTGTTTTCAGTTTCTTTCTGGTTTGAAAAGCTAGTAGTTTCCCAAATCAGTTAAGTATGTTCCTGCTGGCAAGGTAACTTGAATGAGATATACATGTAGTGCTCTGAGTACAAGAGCTCTTAGCAGAAGAGCTGCATCTGCAGTAATGATCATCCCTGGTCTTCCCTTCAGAGTTCTTTGAACTTCTCAGAACTTCTGTCTTTGTTTTTTCTTTGCCCTTTTCTTTGCATCAAGTCATCTCCACTCTTCTCTGCCTTTCTTTTCTTCCATTCTTCACTTTGTTTCTCTTCCTTCTTTGTCCATTTTTTGCTCTTTGTACTTCTCTGCTCTTCTTCTCTGCTCTTTTCTGCCTTTTTTTGCAATATTGAGAGAATCAGGAGCGTGGGTTGTTTGAGGTTTTGTGGGCTAATTTTTTTTTCTTAACAAAGAAAGAATTCTGGCTTTATTAAAAACAAACAAAAAACTTTTAACCTGCTCTGGTGGACTTGTCTTCCTGCTGTTGCTGAAGCTGGTGTTCCCCTGGCTTGTTAAGCTGTGCAGCTGAGGCTGCCGCACTCACCGGAAAGCAGGACCTTTATGATTGAGTTCCTGTTATTGACTGGCTCTAGAGAAAATGGCCAAATTCCATCAGACAATACAGTAGGTCCACTGTGGGAGACTTTCGTGAATGCTGTTGTGATGCATTTTTAGAATGGGATTTTTATTTTTTAATTATATTTTTTAGGGTTATTTTCTCAACAATTTTTTTTTTCCCCAGGGTCTTAAGCAAGTTTTGCAAGCAGTTCAGAGAATGGCCAACTTTGTCCAAGTCTAGACAGGCCTGAGTAATGTGGCACAAGGAATGCATTTGCACATCTTTTTGCAACTGTATTTTGGCTATGCCAGTTCTCATCCTTTTTTATACACTGAAGATGTGTGTGTTAGGTGAGTGGTTCTTATTTGTTTGGGCTTGGTTTTGGTAATACTGGTGCACTTTTAAAACAGGTGGTCTGCAGAACAATCAAAATGGAGTGTAAAAGCAAAGTACGTTTGCTGCAGGTTGGTGACGTTAATTTGCTTGCCACAAATTATTTATAAGAATAATTTAAACACTTGAGGATGGGCAAAACCACATTTGTATTAACTGTAAAGATAAAATCTGTGGCTTTTCAGGAAGTGTTGAAGGCTTCCTTCACTCGAATTCTTTCCCATCATGCACAAGGCATTTAATTTGTCTTTGAGCACTACTTTGAGATCCCTGAAAGCTGGAATTGTTTCTTCAAAAGGAAAAATTGTTCATTCAAAGCTTTTCCATGTGAGAAAAATTTATACTGGTGAACTAAGTCTTGTTATGGGCAACTGTGTCTCAGTTAATGGACATGTTTTCTTCCAAATATAAATGCCAACAAGTTATTCTGTGCTGTCTGTACTTTACTTTCCCCTTATCTGCCCAGTGGTTATTTGGGAGATAAATTGAAATATCTGTTCCTTGAAATTGGAGGTGCCAGGACCCTTGGTTTTTAAGTTAATTAATCTTGTTGGCTTTTGATGGTATTTCTATACAATTCAGTCCTTTAGAAAATGATTTAATTTTCAAAGCCTACACATTATGAAACATGCTGACTATTAAATATAGGTTAAACATATAGGTTGTGTGTTTCCTTTGGTATTACTTCTTTTAACCAGGAAAATGTTACTCCTTTTGAAAAAAAAAATAGATATATATGGTTTTATTTATTCTTCTTAGCATTATGAGTTAATAGTCCTTTGCTGGTTTACTGCATGGTAATATTTTCCTGTGGCTGGGTCAGCCTGTACTCAGTTAAACTGACTGAAGCACCAGCAGTTGGAAACCTTTCTACTTAAAGCAGTTTTCACTCTCTTAGGGGAGAGAAGTGGAGATGAGATTGTCAGCTTGTGAGCTGGGCTACAACCAAAAACAACAGAAGGGGAAGGTACCACCCATCAGGCAATCATCAGTGGTTTTAAATGACATAAGCAGAGGCTTCTTTCATAGCTTGCTTCCTTTCTCTGCACCTTTTAAAGGTGTTCAGAGTGGAAACCTTCCTGCTATCAAGTTCGAGATTCTCTAGTTATGCTTTATAGATTAGAAAGCTTACTTTTCTTCCAGAATTTCTATTTAGAGCTGCTTTCAGCTTCATAAGAACTATTATTCAATTTTACAAGTGGAATAAATTCAAGTGAAGTAAATATTATCTGTGCACCTGCTGAGGAAGCTGCTGTTGTGGAAAGTTTTCAATAAAATCCTATGTGTCTAGCTAGCAGCTTCCTCTAGTTCTTTCAGGATTTCTACCCTTTCAAATGTGTAGCAGCAATATCCTGCTTTAATTTTTGCAGACTTAAGTAAGTCTGGTAGTACAAATAATTTCCAAGGTCTTTAATTACATGGAAACACTTGGTATATGAACTTAAATAGTATTAAAATTACAACAGACAAAAATAAATCTACTAAAAATCTGTCTTGGCTGAAATGTGAGAAGTGGCACATACATTTTCTATTCAGAAATATTTTCTTCTTCTTTAGAGATAAGGTATGCATGTTTGAGGGGCAGGAATTAAGGCAGTAAATAATTTGTTTTGTCCTTTGCTGTGCAGTCGATTAATTTACCTTAACCAGACGCTGCACTCTAATTAGCAGTGTCTTACAGCCAGCAGCATGCAAGAATTAGAGCAAAGTAGTTTTTCAAGCAGATTCATCTTCAAAGCTGGATATTCACACCAGAGCTGTTAAGAGTATCTTTCCCTCTCTTTCCTTTTTTCTCCACCTTGGAAGAAGTAATTTCTCACTCCTCAACAGAGGCAAACAAAACCTGGGGATAAGCTAGCCAAGTTTGAAGAGCTCCTGGTGGCATTGCTACACTAACTCAAAATGAGTTTTATAATGGCAGGTGTCTGGTACTCCTAATGATATTTTTGTTCACGGTTTATTTTAATGGTTTCCAAATATACAGCAAAGGGAAGCAAAATTAGGGCTTTGGCCACCTGTTCAGTCTTATGGGGGTGGGCTGTAGGTTCAAGTGGTTGGGTAACACTTTGCTCAGATAAGGAGAGAGAGGTTTAGTCATTATAATGAGCATATAATTTATAATGATAGTAGTATTTTAGGGTAAAGGCTTTAATTTATAATTAAAAATGTGCATATAAATGTGCATATTTTTTAAAAATTATACATAGCTTCTTTTTGTTTTTTTGGAAGACCTTTGTTAAATAAAAATACTTTGGTTTAAAGCACTACCTTGTCTAAAGACCATTGGCTGAAGTGTTGAAAGTTACATTACCAAGACTGGGAATGAACAACACCCAAGGTTCATGGGTCAGTTTACTAGAGCTATGAAATCAGAAATATAATAGCAGGACTACTGAATTATTAACTTCACTCCCCTGGGGGAAAAAAAACCTCAGTTGAATTCCTGATTGTTATTTATAAACCTGAGAATTGTAGTAGTTTTCCTAATCTTGCAATATTGCTAAAAGCAGAGAAACTTCCTGTGGAAAATTTGCAAAGTGTCCTGGAAATTGTCACCAGTGCTAGAATTCATTTTAAAAAAAGTTAATTAAAAGTGATTTTAGGTTTGATTTTCAGTCTCAATAAGAAGCTGGAGCTTCAAGTCTTGCAAAGGTATATTTTGATGTGAATAACTATTAGTTTAGAAATGGAAGTATTCTGAAAAATGCTCTGTTGTCTGAAAGGAACACCCATATAAAATCGAGACCTTCCAATTCCACTTGAAAGTATTGCTTTTCTCATAGTAAAGGATTGGTGTAACAGAACAAGGCAATATTGATTAATACAGAGAAAAATGTCATTGTATAGAAGTTGTGATAGGAGACTAATAGTCAATTTGTTTCCCTTAGTGAGGTTCTTTGCCTCCTACAGTAGGGAGCCTTTCCCAAGATTTGATTTGGCTCACAACTGTTCATCAGACCAACTCACAGCCCTTAATCTAGAGATTGGAAAGGGAGATTTGATGACTTTGTTATTTCCTTTTATTTCCCTTGATAGTAAGACTTTTAAATAATCTTAGTTAGATAAAATATAAAACACTATTTAAAATGGTATTAAAATAGAGAAGGCATATAATTTGTTGGGTGTGTTGTAAAGACGTAAATAACAGCGAGCTGGATCCAGAGATTTAATTTAGTCTTTTGTTTTCTGGAAGTGCTGGCTGTGTGGACTGATTTTCTTTTGTGATTTGTTAGCAGATGTTCATAGAGGAACTTGTTAACTTCTGGGTGCAAAATGTATTTCATAACAGCCCAAGAATATAACAAGGGGAATATTTAGAGTATGATCAAGCATCAGTTGAACAGTCTGTGTTTGTTGCCTTGCCACTATTGACTGTTATTTTTCCAGCCTTCCCCAGGAATGAAAGTCCTGCTGTGCTGGTTACTGATGTCTGATTGGTTTCTATTATTTTTGCTTGCAATTGATATTATATGCATAGGGCAAGACAGCACAGGCTGTAGCCGATAAATTCATTTATTGTACAAGTTTTGCAGAAATATAAACGGCAAACTTTTGATTAGACAAAACATTGGACAGGATCCTAATAAATTCTTATAAATAATACTTAAAAACTGGCTCAAATGTTGTAAGTTGAAAATTTTTTTCTGATTTAAATTTCATACAGTAATTGAGTACTTTGACTAGTTATCTGTTAGAAAGTCTTGAACCTCATTGCATAAGTTGAGCTAAGTAAGTTTTGGTTTTATTCAAATAATATTGAATTCTTGTATCGAAATCATGTCCTGAGAGGAGTTATTGATAGCATTTTGTAAAATACAGCACCAAAGGGTAAATGGTTTTGAAAAGCAGGTGGTAGCTTCGCAGTAAGGCTGACTTGTGTATGTTAAAAGGAAAACAAACTTGCAGAATGAATTAGGCTTCTATAGTCTAATGTTTTCTTACTGTTTTTTTGTATGCAAGAATTCTTTTGTGTTTGTCCCCTGATGTTTCTAACAAGCTGTGTATTTTTCACTATAATGGGATGATAAATGAAGTGATGCCACATTATTTGGTTTCTCACATCTTTCTTTCATTTTGCTTTATCCCAGAGGTCTGTTTTCAACTTGAAAACATTTTATACTGAGTTGAGGACATACTAAGTGTACTATTTTCAGTTTTACAGATGTTGAAAGATTCCAGTTCGAGTGAAAAATGGTTGAGGGATAGAAGCTACCTTTGGAAATCCAAAAACACCAGGTGTCCAGCCTTTTTCTTCTATGTTTTTGTCTCTTATCTTGCCTGTGGTGTGTTATGAATTATGGAATGACAACTCTGTCCTTTCCTATTGGATGGGTCCTCTGAGCCTCAGAACTGCTCTGAACTGCTCTCTGGATTGAACCACGTTTCTTTATTTAGGTTATCATACCACTGTGTGGCATCACCTTGAATCATGCATCTTGGTGTAATAAATTGGACTTTGGAATTCCACAGTCCAGGAAAAATTAGATATTGTGAACATCTTCATTATCTTCCTTAATTTGTTACCCTCCTCTACAGGGAAATGCACTCCTTGCTGCAAGCCCCCACAAGATGGGAGATATCTTTTGCTGTAGACAGTTACTGACTTGTTTAAAGCTATTTTCTCTTGCTAGCTGAGTAGCAGTTTCTGTGGCAACAGGTAGTCTAACGTTAAAACAGTGTAAGTTGTGTTTTATCTTTCAAGTGTTTGAAGAGATTTGTGGTCTAAGTGATAACACTTAGAATAAACCTATCATAGTAAAATATTCTCTGTATTTCATAGGCAAACGTGGTGTCATTAAAAAAAAGCTTTTTTCTTATATGCAGTAATTTTGTTTAATAGACCTTGATCTTCAGTACTGTTGTCACCTTCCATATGCTTACATTTTACAGGCTTTTAAATAAAAACTTAGCACAATAGTGGGTGTGAAAGTCTAAGACTGCTGTTTATTCTGTGCTTGTAGTGTTGAAAAATGTGTGCTCAGCACCTTCCCTTGATTTGGCAGCACATCCATGTGGGAATACTTCTTCTATAAGCCTGGGAAATTCCTGTGAGCTAAGGGAATGAAGAGCTTGCGACAGCAAGGAATATTGAGGCTTCAAGTATGTTGTGCTGGCTGACTGTCATCAGGAAGGAGGGGGCTTTTGCAAGTCTGCAAGGTCAATTTGTTCACAGATCTATGCAAAAGAAACTTATAATTATTTGAGAAGATGTGTATAGAAGGAGCATAGAATTTTATATTAGAGAGGCAACGCTGCAATAAATACTTTTTTTGGTGGTAGCTGAGATCTCTAGCTGGTAGTCTGACAAGACAAGATCCTAGACCTGCTTGAGTGTGGTTGCTCCATTTAGCTTTTGATTACTGTCACAGCATCTTCCTCTGAGAAAGTTCACCCAAGAAGTGCTCACCTTAAACCAGAGCAACATTTCTTACAGTATCTCATTAATCTGTAATTGCATGTACTAGGGCTTGGGTTGGAACAGAGTGTAACTGTGAATCAACCTTGATTAAACCACAAGGAATGATGTGGTAGCATCCTCTCTATTTTTATGCTTAAGTGTTCTTGGCTTGTGTTGTGATAAAACTGGTGACATTTGTCAACTTCTGGCTGCTGAAGTGGGGGCAGCTACTTTAAGGTAATGTAATCAACTTGATAAGATTCAGTTCTTTTTTTTATTTTTCCTTTATGTTTCCTTTATTTTTCCTTCACAGGCATCTAAAATTGTAATTTATTTGCTTCTTGTCTGCTCAGTGAAACTGGCAATTTGGTTCTCATCTCTCTGACAAATGAATCTCTGAAATAAATTTTCACTTAATCATCCAAGTTGTTTTTCTTGCCCTAGCTGCACAGATTAAACAAATAAATGTTGTGTTTACTGGTTGTCTGTAAAGACCATAAACAAATGCTCCCCCAAAGTCTGGGAGTGGCTAACACCCAAAGCAAAAGCCCATGTGCTCAGCAAATCACAATGTTTTTCTTAGAAGAAGTTCTGCCTAGAATAGTCCCATGAAAAGTTTGATTTACCTGGAATTTTCCTTGTAGAAGCTTTGTCAGAAAAGTCCTAACTAGCTCAAGACTCAAGCTGTTTCTATGCCAAGTAATAATCCTAGTAGAGAAGACACCAAGATGAATGGTAGTCTTTCACTTAATTGGAGGATAATTCTATAATTTTTAAAATATCAGAGGTTTTTCTGCATGAGTACAATAGCCACTCAAACTAAATGACTGTCTCATGGTTAGAAGCTGTGGGCAGCTTTAATTAGAAGAAAACTTTCTTGCTATGAGATTATATATGCCAGAAAATGTGACTGCTTGATATTCTTGCCTGAGCTATCTTCTATCAAATATAGAATGTTGTTCAACAGACCTTTTTAACTGAATTTTCTAAACCATTTGGTTTTGTTGGGGGTTTTTCTGGGGTTTTTTTGGGTTTTTTTACAGTAAAACGCTTCTGAAGTTAGACTGTGAAAATGGGCATATTAAAAGCCTTCTGAATAACACCTAATATGTGCATGAGAACACAAACTCTGTCTAGTATGGGGATAAAACAGAATAATTCTATCTCCCATTCTTCGTAGGTGATTGATGCTGGTTGCAAGATGGAGTTTTTTTGTTGGTTGGATCTGTTTGTTTTTTATTCTCTTGTTGCAACTGGTTCATTGGTTTTATTTCTAGCACCAAAGAACACTTCAGCCTTAGGAAAATTCTTCCAGTGTGATCCATATCTGTGGCCAGAATTTTGTTAGTCTTTGAGTGGTATTTTTTGTTCTTACCACAAAGATGCTCTGAAATTTGCTATTTTTAACATTCCTTAGCAGGTTTGTTGTGCTGTGTCTTAAAGAAACTCATCTGGTAACCAGCAGTGAAACAGATACTGCATAAAACTTTACACCAAGTATGGTCTTAATAATAAAATGTCTAGTTTACATGCCATATATAGTCTTAGAAACATTTAAGATGCTTTTAAAGTAATTACATATTTGTCAGCTCCCTTGTGGGGAGATTTCATTTTGCAAAAATGTGTCCTGCCATTCATATTTTATAAATCAGCTTGTCTCTAGTTTGAGCTTTGTTTTATTAGATTTATTGGCAAAACAATTTTACAAAGACAAAACTGTTGTAATAAATGTGGTGAATTACTTGCTCTTAAATTAACTGACTTGGGACTGCACCACAGCTCCCTTGCTGAGTCATGTCAGTTGTAGTTGGATAATCTAGTAAAGGGAAAAGTAGTTTCTGGATTCCTGTATTACTTACTGTAGAATAAAAATGATTTTCAGTGTTAATATGCTCTAGTTGAAAATAAATGTGTATGCTAATACAGGTGGCTTCTTGAAAATTGTACTTGGAGAGTAGGAATTTAAAATATTTCTTCTTTTCCTTGAACTTTGCATAAATTCAGTAGGTACATTAAAATGAAAAATAAGAGATATGAAAAACTTAAAGGAGCTGCTAAAAACCATAATAATAAAATTTTCTATCAAAGTTCGTCTGCAATCATGTCAGAGTCTAGAACTGCTGGATTATCTTCCTGTTGGTGGACAAGTTAGTAAATTAGTTTGGTTCTGTATTTAGTGCTACTTTTCTGAAGCATAAACTTGAAGCAACTGTTGTGGTGTGTCATTCTTACTTCTATGCTTTCATAAAAGCCCAAACCACTACATGCACAAACAGATGTGGAGCTCCCCCCTGCTCCCCTGACTTTAGTGTTCATAATCTTGATGAGATTGCTGAATTTAGGGAATGTGATTATCAACTAGATTGCCTTGCTGTGGGAATGTACAGTTCAAGATACTTTCAGACTATAAGTTTCTTGTTTTTTAATTTCTGTTAAAAAGAAAAAAACAGATCTAAATCATTCTAACAGTGTCAATAGCTTTTATCTGTTGACTGTTAGCCTTGTGTTGCCTGTACCCCTCTGCAGCTGTGGAGAAGTCAGGGTTAAATGCACAGCCATAGGAGCTGCTGCTTTTCAGGTAGTCCCTTGGCAAGCTATGCCTACTTTTTTCCTTATTTAACCCTTCAAAGCTGAGAGTTCATATTTCTCAACCCAAGTGCAAATGCATGCTGGTATTAACATGTCAGCCTTGAGGTAACCCCAGCTGCTGCCAGCAGAGTGTTAAAATCCAATCCTGTTTCAGCATTGCAAAGAATTGTCCAGTTTGAAGTGCTCCTCATGGAAACATGACTTTCCATCAAAGGGGTTCTTGGGAAAATCTTAGTTCTAGAACAAAAGTAAGAGTTATAGATAATGTATAATATATAAAACGTTAACACACAATAAATTTATTGGGATAAATATTTATGTAACTGTGAACAGCTGGAGCCTGCAATATAGAATCATGTGATGTTTTTACACGAAACAGGTCATTAAACTTCCTGTTGCTGTTGAAGGGAAAATAAATAGTTGGTTTGTATTTACAGGTTTGGTTTCATGAGTAAACTACTGTGTGAGTTTCAGAAATTTTAGATAAAAAGTTTCTGGTGCATGTGTTCTTTAATTGAAAGCCAAAAAGTGTTGCTCTCTTTTTAAATTGGATGTCTAGACAGGGGAGGTGCATTTCCTTTTATTGAAGAGCTTTGGATATTTTCTAAATATAGATTAGAGAAGTTGCAGGCAGCTGAGATGTGAATCAGCTGTTTTAGAAAAGTTTAACAGGCATTTTTGTGTTGCATCCTTACTGGTGTGCAGAAACCTTGTGTGTATATGAGCCTTTTTCTTCCTGAGCAATAGTGCTGAGTTACAGATCTTAAAACAAATTTCTCACTGTGTGAAAGCAGCCCTCACAATGCCTGCCTGTGACTTGCATTTTGGGAAGTGTGGGTATATTTTGCTTGAAGATGTTTAAACCTAATTAAACCTAATCCTAGTTTTTGGTGATGGTTATGTAGATTGGTGAATATCTTTTGTGGTGATTAAGTCCTGCTCTGGGATTCAAAGTCAGACTGCTTAAGAGTTTTAGTTTAGGCACTCTAGCAATGTTTCAGATTTTTTTTTTAATTGTTATTGAATATTTATTTGTTTTGTCACAGGCCTCATTCAATCCACTCTGAAGAACAGAGTGTTGCTTTGAAAATAGTAATATACTAATATCATAGTATTAGTATAGAAAATAGTAATAGTCTAATGTTCTAACATTTTAATACACTGGGTTTTTTTCTAAATGTGCCTTCTATCAGCATTCATTAATTTTTATTATTTTAGGAACAAGAGCAATGTAGAATCCCATGCTGATATGCAGTGTTTACTTAAATGAACATGTATTGCTATTTTTAAGATATTCTTGGGCTTTTTGGATACAGTCTTAAATGTGAGAAAAGTTGGCATATTCAGGTTGAACTTAAACATTAACATCTAAAGCTGACTAATCATTGTAATGCAATTTACACCTCTGCAAAGTCTGGATCTTAACAAACATTGAACTTGTTCACTTCTTAAAGTGTATTCATTCCTGTTTGTATGAATTTGATGTTTTTAACTTTTATTAAATGTGAAAATACTGTGTTATTATCAGCTGTAATCTTTATCCCACATCATTGCATGCAGGTAGAGATGTTTCATAGAATGCAGCAGACATTGTCTTTCAAGCTAAGTGATTGTGGTGATGTAAAATGTCAATGATTTCTGCACAAACTCCAAAATTCATGAGGGAAGATAAAAGGGGAAATTAATTTTAAGATTTTTTTTCCCTCGTTTTAATTGTGTGGAAATTAATCTGGATATTTGCTGCAAGGAAATGATGCATCAGTTAGTCAATGTGTTAGTGTTAATACTTGGGGACTGTATTTTTTAAATTGCATTGATTCAGGATGTTGATGGTAATTGGAACAGTCCAGACTGAAAACGTAGAAACACGTGTTTTCCAGCCTTAGGAAAAAGCAGTTCTTTAACGTTGCAGTTAAAACCTGAATCCACAAACATAATACAGATGCTTTCCTCCTATTGAAGCACAGCACAAAGTAGTTAAATAGCTCAATGGTTTTTGTCTGGAGTGTTTTCATCCCATGTTTTGAAATCTGTATAGTGGGATTTGATTTGAATTTTCCAAATTAGTAACCTAAGTGAGATTATGATGCAGAGAAGGTTTTGAAGAATTCCACTAATGTAAATCAAGTATGTCAGAAAGGCTTTTGGAAGCAACGGGGATAGGGCTGGATATTTTGAGACTGAAAGGTGTCTAGGACTGCCCTCAAGCCCACTCAAAGACCTTTCCCTAGTTTTTCTTTTCAGCTGTTCATTTAACAGCTTTCAAGCCATCACTTGAGAGAAAAGCTTTTTGAGATTGAGCTGATTAAGCTGTTCTCTTCAGTTGTGGGCTTCAAGCCAATTTGTTTTGCAGCTTCCAGTTTGTGTCTTGTCTTGTCAGTACCAACTCTCATTGCTTTTTTTGCTGCAGAAGTGGGAAACCTGAAACTTTATAAGCTGTGGGAAGTTTTCTTCCCGTAAGGGAGGGAAGGAAGCAGGCAAAATGAAGATGGTGGTAGGAAATGAGTGGGAGCCTGTGTTAAAGGATCTCTGCATTTGTGCTGTGGTTGTCTTCATTCTGTCTCTCTTAAGCTGTTAAGGAACTAGAAAGAAGGTTAGTATTTGTGGTTTTGTGACCATAGTAAAGGATAGAGTGGGAAACGATTAAGGCAGTAAGTAAATAAATCATGATTTTTACTTTTCTGTCAATCTGGGTGTCCCGGTGAAGTATCTGGTGTGCCCTATCACAACAATGCTACTTATTAGCAATTTCCTAATGTCTATGAGAAGAGTAGAAAGCTGATTAAAGCCTTACAAATCCTCTCCATTACTTTGAAACTTTTAAGGGTGATGGAGAGACTATGGCTTCTTGGTACTCTTGTACTGTGTTGAGGTTGCCTGTGTTATTTATCTGTTTATAAGTGGTGTCTGTCAGGGGTCTTGTGTGATGAGTTTTCCTGTGTTTTGAGGCTTGGAACTCATTTTTTGTAAGTTTGTAGTTAGCATGTTGGTATTTGTTTATGCCTTATATGTGGTATGTGTACAGAAACGATTTATGACCAGTCTGGATAGTATATAGCACTAAACAAGTATCTAAAATGTCCTTAAGTGTGCAAGGTGTTGGGTTTGTTGTGGTTTGTTTGGGTTTTTTTTAACTCTTGAGAGCTACTGTCTTTCAATGGTGCCAAATGGGGCAACAATGTAAAACTGTAATTATTCCAAAAAGGATCTCTTGAAGTAGTGGTTACGGTGGAGTGGTAAGAAGATTACATTACCACTGGTCACTCAATGCTCATTTTGTATAGAAGCCACACAAAACATGTGTTTTGGTACTGTTTTAGGGTGTGGAAGTGGAAATAAATCACTGTGGAATGAAATGTTACATGAGAGCTGACTTGCAGTAACCAGTGTTGCCCTGGCAGTATCTTTGCTGGTTATCCTGTGTGTGCAGGGGATTTGGAGAGGTCGTGGGTATGAATTCAAGTCTAGGGATCCTCTGCAGTAAAAATGCTTTCCTTTTTATCTCACAAGACCCACATTTACTTTCTGTCTTCGATTCACTTAAATTACATTGGCCCAACAATTTAACAGTTTCAGGGCAAACCTTGGATTGTAGGACTTTGTTTTGAAGATGCTATGTGAAAGTATATGAAAACTCTTGCATGTGAAAGTGCTTTGCAGTCAGTCCTCAGAAAACATGCTCTCGTTTTTCTTTTGGGGGGAATTTCATATAACTGAGTATTTTTTCAGCTGATATTATGGCTACAGTTGTCTCACCCATGAGGTATTATGTATGTACAGACCGAATGTGGCCTGTAAGAACCTGCCAAGCAGCTTGGTTTGTAAGGAGCTATTGGTTGGAATACTAAGTACTTTGAAAAGGGTTACTGGTCAGCATCACTCTGGTGGTCTTGTATGGCTTAACTTGCAGAATTCATGTTTTCCTTACAGAGGGGAACGCTGCTTCGCTGGGATGCTGAGGCTGTGCACCTTAGCTGCTTAGATGTTTTCCTGCGTGTTTTGAGCAGAGGCGGCAGCTCGGCAGCCCTGGCGGTGCTGTAGTGCGGCGAAGGTGCCACGAGGTGGCCCAGCACTGTAACACCTCGGAGTGTCCCGGCTCCCTGCGCTCCCCGGAGCGTTCGGAGCCACCGCGATGGATGCGGAGCGCTGCTGCTGCGAGCGCCGCAGCCTCTGCGCCGCATCCCGGCAGGGCGAGCCTGCTTCGGAGCATCCCTGCATGGCTCAGGGCTGAAAACAGCAAAGTGGCCTCCACACTCGCTGTGATGTTACGGGGGATTTGTAATTCCATCAAACCTTTTGGAATTGACTCGCCTGAGGGAGATTTGTTGCTTGCTTTTGAAGCTTTTCGTGAAGCTTCATGCTTAACCCCTTCGAAGTGGAGGCTGGCTTGCTCTCTGTAGGGAGAGAAAATGGAAGTAACAGTGTTTTTATGACACTGGAAGGTGAACTCTTTACAAAAAGTAAAAATGCCATGCAGATGCAGAAACAAACATGAGATGTGGGATCCTTATCTTTTTTAGTAAGCCTAGGACCAAAAAGTAAATATAAAAGTGTCGCCTGGTTTTGACACAAAAATGGGAAGTTCTCAGAGAAAAAGATGATTTTCCAGCCCACACAATTTCTATTTTGATTTCAATTTAGTTCCTAGTAAAACTTACTATTAATTCTAGCTTAGATACCAGTAGGAATGCTAAACCAGAAGTGTCAATGGTGCCTGAGCTAGAATGGAAGCAGGTTCATCCCTTATTGATAAGAGCTAATACTTCCTAATGCTGCTGGTGTGGGATGAAGGAAAGGCGTTTTGTCAACAAGGTGGGGAAGAGAGAATTCTGAAGATTTGGGGGGGAAAAAAATTTAACATTTCCAGCATTAAAATGCAGATCTTACGGATCGTGTGAAAACACAGACCTATGGTGGGGAGTCCTGGGGTTTATTATCTCTCCTGCTCCTTCATGTTGTGACCGCATCTTGTCAGCACAGTAGTAGTAAGTACATGATGGTCTGACTTTCACCAGCTGCTGATATTTCTGGCACTGGGAATGCAGGCCAGAACAAGATGAAGAAGGTGGGCATCATACAATTACCCCCTAAATCTTGAACTGCTCTGGTCTGTAGTAGTCTGTTTAGACTTCATAGAAAGAAAACTAGTTTTTCAAGTAGCTATGGAAAATAATGAAGTGATTATGCCTTATATGGACTATCAATGTTAAGGACTAAAACTTGTGGTTAAAATTGAGAAGAGAGAAGGAACAGAAAAGGCACCTTGGATACTGAAATGCCATGCTGTTGCTCTACTGTAAGATGATGATCATGTTTCATGAATCACACTGACATAGCATGTTCAGAAACAAGCACTTACTAATCTTTTTTGAATTCTGGTTCTGAGTGCTCATAGAGTTTATATCTGGACTTCATCCAGCAGTAATGAGTAGTATTTTTAAAGAGAAGTCTTCCTGCTGTAGTCAGGATTTAAGTATGTTGGCATTCACCCAAATATTCTAGTTTAATTTTGTGCCTTGAAATAAATAATGAAGTTTTAAAACTATGGCACTATCTTAAAATACACAGCAGGCAGCAGAATTGGTGCAGCCCTATACCAGTGTGCTGGCAGGACACTGTGGTAAGTGCAACCTTGCAGCTGGGGTGGGTCAGCACAGCAGTCCCTTGCGAGGTGTGTTACCTTGGACTTTTCCTCCCATCAGTCCAGGACAGCTCAGCTGAATGCAGGCTGTACAAATTGCTTTGGCACTGGGGATGTTACAGTGGTCAAGAAACAGGTGGGGGCCTGAGAGGACCTGGAAGTGAGAGCAGTTCAGTAGAGCTGGAGCCCTTAAGGTGGAGCTTGTTTGGTTACACATGGACGTTTGCCCTTGTAATAGACTGGTTACAAAGATCTCCTTTTTCAGGTCAGTGTTAGGGGTGGTTCTGGGATGCTTAGTCCTACCCTTTTAGTCACAGGGAAATCTGGTGAACACCAGGCTGTACCAAAGCTGCTTTGTCCTGAGATCTTCCTTTTTTGAATTGGCATATTTGTTTTTGCTTTCACAGCAGTGTGCTCTTTTAATCTCCTGACTAAAAGATCTTTGCTGGAAGCAGGACCGTGGTAAAGGAAAGGGGAAATGCTGTGTCTAGACTAAACCACAGCTCTTCCTTCTCTGACGTGGCCAGTTCTACCCAACCCAAGCCTGTAATGAAGGTAGTGGTGGGACAGTTAAAGCTATTTTAGATGCCTGCTCAGGATGCAGGCAAGGACAGCCAAGTCTCCTACCTGCACCCATGTAACCATGTTTGTCCCTCAGATGAATGGGTCTTGTGTTATTTGCCCAGGCAAGGGCAAAATACAGACGCTAATCGGGGTGAAGGCAAGGTGACTCTCAATGTAAGTTTACAAACTGGGCAAGGAGCTTCAGCTGAAACATATGAATGGTAAATGGTTTTATATTTGAGTCTGATATGGAAGAAACCATTTCCTGCCCCACCCTTCCAAAATGAAATATCTTCAGCTGAATATTGCTTGGCATTGGTAGTGCTTACACATCCAACAAGGCAATAAATACCTTTTCCTTCCTATTACAATACATAACAACAGACCCTGATGTGGCTTTACTCCATGTAATGTAAGTGGAAATTTCATCCTTCCTTTCCTCCCTTTTCCTCCCCTTCTTGATTAGCAGCCACTATGGCCTCTTGGTACTGTTCTTGAACAGACTCCTACTTGAAATTCATTACGGGACTGGATGGGAACATTAATGATGTTAACGTGTCACTTCAGTTTCTGCACTGGCAGTATATCAGTATATTCCTTAATCCTTGCTTGAAGATTTTGGAACCAATAAGGAGACTTACTTGATTTCAGTGCATCAGTTTTTCTAAGGAAAAAGTCACAGAATCAAAACCTAAAGCTTCAAACAACAAACAGTTTGAAAATTCCTGACTTGTAAGGCTTGCCAGAATAAGTTTCTGAAGGCCACTGGTATCTTCAGGTAAAAGGCAGTATTGTTGTGGTGGCAGCAGACCACCACAACTGACAGAAAATAGCACACCAATGAGCAAATGATGACTGGAGATTTTTGTGCCATTTATGGAGAAATACCCTGAATCTGTGAATAGTGTTGATCTCCTTCAGTGCCTTTATTCATTGTACTTTAATTGCAAGTGAAAACATGCTTTTATTCTCACATTTATGCAGGGCGTGCATCTATTTTTAGTACTCCTATCAGTCTTTTTTGCGATAGGTATGTGTGTAAATGTTTGGGCATATATTTATACATGTGCTATTTAACTTTCTTTTTTTTTTAATGAGGCAAAAACTGGAATGTATTAGGGCCAGGAGGTGGTAGGGTTTATAAGGTGTGCCTAGTTTGTATGCCAACTCCTGGAATGAGAAAGGAAATGCTTGAAGTCGTCTGGCAAACGTTTTAAAATTACTTCATTTTTTTTTTTCCTCAACCACAGAGCCTCATACTTGAGTTCTGCATTATAATTGCCTTTTTCTTTCTCTGTTTTGTAAGAGAAAAAAAAATGCATCTCATGCACAGGCAACTGTTTAATCATACCTTCCTGCCTTGTTATGGAAACCTGAAATGTTTTGCCCCTGGTGAAATAACTTTTTTTTTTTTTTGTCTCCTTAGATTGAAGACCAAGAAAGGTGACAGGAATGATTGGAATCTACTTTCTTCTAAAACTGAAATTGTATTGTTTTGGATTTTAATTTTTTAGATCTGACTGGTTTTTTGTAGCCTAAAGTTTTGATCGATTTAAATCTCATGTGAGTGTGGCATGTTCTTTTGCAACTGTGTAGGAAGGAATATTTTCCAGTCTCTGCTCTGTCTGCTAAAGGAAAACAAGTCTTTTGGCAAAAAGAGAAAGGAAAAAAAACTGGCATTTAAAAGAGCCAGTATTAAAATTATGAGACTTGAAAGGATGCTGTAGGAAAAGCTGGAGTGTGGGAGGGAATGGGGATTCCCCTTCCCCTCCTACAAGGAAACAGTCACTGTTTATTAAATATGGTAAAGGTGTTTCTCATTTCAGATAAGCAGGTTGACATTAGAGCCCTGGTAGGAAAATCTGGCTGACTCACATGTGTTGCTTCTGTTTTGCACAATATAAACTTCTATCATCACTATCGTATGTCTATAGTCAAATAATTGATATCTGTCATCATCTTGCAGGAGTACAAGGTCTCCCTCCAAACTAGCTTGTTTCCATGTCTCCTGGGAAGTATTTATCACTTGATAAATGCTTATGGGGTATGATCTGATACAGTAGAGTGATGTTGTGTTTATATCATCTTCTCCTAGCTAAATGGATAGTGCTCTGAACTTGTGCTCTTTTACTTTCGTGTGTTTAAAATACAGAAAATACTTTGCTGTTTCAAAATAATGATGCTGTAGATGTGCTAACCTTACAAGTAAAGTTTTGCTTTACTGCTCATGGTTGAAAGGTACCCCAAAAAATTAAAAGATATGTAAAGTACAGAGTTCTGTGCCAAGAACAGAAACAGCCAAACTTGATGTTTGACAGGAGTGGGTTGGTTATTTTTGTCTTGTGTTTTTTATGGTTTGCATTGGTTGTGAGTTTGTTTTTGGGGTTGTTTGTTTGTTTTTAATGAAATGTTTAAAATAGGTTTTATCCCTCTTTCTCCATACTCCATGGTCACCAGTTTTATTAAACTTTGAGTCAGGCTTTAAACATTACCTGGGGCCCTGACACATCTTGCCTGTGACGCTACTCATAAGTACTTCGTGTCTTGGGGAACACATTCTTGGTGTTTGTGCTGTTTCATTGTGGTAAATAATCTAACCTGGTTTGGGACTAAAATATGGAAAATGCTACAGCTTTGGCAACTTATCTGAAAACCTGTAATCCTACTTGACTGACTTTAAGTAATAAGGGAATTTACGTATTACGGATTTGAGGGTTTTTTTAGTCAATGTGGACTTTGTTAGGATGACTTTCTTGTTTGAGACATGAAACAATATCAAATGGGTTGATTTTGCTCTGAGCTGTTCCTCTACAAGGAATTCTCATATGGATATATAGGTAGATAAAGGGATAGTTCTGGGTTCTGTTATTGATATATACTTAGAGTTTTAAATCTCCTGTACTCACATGAGACATTCTGACTAGGGAAGGATAGGAATCGCAGATTTCAATGTCTGTAAAGTGGTCAAGAACACTTAGGCTTGTGGAAAGGAAGGAGAACCTTTACTGTGAATAGGGAAGTTCTATAATGACCTTTGTCTTGTAGGAACTGGGTAATAGTCCTCTACTTCGCTTTAGCTATAGGGAAAGGTTGTCTTTTCTACTGCAGCTCTAAAGAATAGTTAAATGTTGGGTGAAGTTTGGTGATGCTATTGATAAACCTTGTTGTTGTCTGCAGCTGTGAACAAGGCATAAGAGTTGTATGGATGCTTTGGAAATAAGGATGATGTTTTCCTTGCCATGTGTTAGCAGACACCAAAGCAGATTTTTAGATTTTTTTTTTTACAAGTTTTATGTGATCTGTATTCTCCGGAATAAGCTGGAAGGTGGCTCATTCAACAGGGCTAATGTGGCTATAGCAATGTCAGTACCTTGTCTTACTGTCACAGGAAGAATTTGGGGAAATACATTCATGTTAGGAGCATGAGAAAATGAAAAGGCAGAGAAGGTTCAAGGTAGCTATTTTTGTGTGCCTTTCCGGAGCTGGTGTTCATATTGCAATGACCTACAACTTGAATCTGCGACCATGCGCTGCTCCCATTCTTTTCATGCAGCAACATTTTTCAGCTGCATCAGTTCTCTCCTTTAGAAACAAGAATTAAGAGTGCTTTCACTGACATTCCAGATTTCTAAGGATAGACTTATCCCAAAATTTCATTGTAACTGCCACCCATCTTTTGCTGGTTTGTAGCCACACTAGGCCTTTTGGTTTTTTCCCCTTTATTCTTCTGGTTGTGAGGTGGGTCAGTTCCCTGGAGTTCCTCTGGATGCCTTCTGACTGCCTCAGCCCATGCAGTTTTGAAGGGCCAACTCTTGGGCTGTGAGTGTGTAAAAGTTTTGACTCTTCTGGGAAGAAGCATCACTTGCATTATGGCTTGCAGAAAAGGATCAGCAGCATAGAATAGACTTACCATCCCTGCCAAGTGCCCACTCAAACTTTACGATGTCTGTTTGTACCCTGACAGTTGTCTTTGCCCATTGGGGCTGCATGAGAATTTGCAACTTCATTAGTAATGCTTTGTACACCTGTTCTTGGGAGGGAATCTTGTTTTCTAGTTTGAGTTGACAAATGTCTGATTCCTTCCCACCCCAACTCATCTCATTCGCTAAAGAAAAGTAAAATATTTGCTTGCTGTTACAAAACTGACCACTACTGCTTGATCTCCCTCTTTGCTGGTGGGTTTGAGCCTTCCCTTCCTCCTGAGCTGACTCATGCCCAGTTCTTATCCTGCAGTGTGCCACACTGAAAACTGTCCCTTGGAAAGATCAGGTGAAAACTGTAGGCTGCAGTAAAATTAAATCCTGTCAAGGAGGACTGGCAGTAGGTTTTCAAATACAGTGACTATTGTAAACCTGGTAATTAAGATTGAGAATAATACAGATGAATTTATGAAGTCCTTTTATCTGGCAGTCTTTCTGACGATTTGCTGTCTCACTTTTTAAAGCTTGTGATCTTCCAAGTATGATATTAGTGGCTGTGAGTCACTGAAGAATTGGGTGTTTCTGTTTTGGAGCATATGAACATGTTCTTGGTGTTTCATTGTAACCTAACCTCTGGTTGCTTAAAAGTGAAGTGTTTCAACTTTCATATTGAGTATAAACACATTTAAAAGATGATATTCATCTGCTTATGTGTTTGAGAATTCTAGTTCTGACATTACTGTTATATAATTGTATATTAATTTTATTTTGCTTTCTTCTCTCTAGCATAAGTTTTTGGTGAAAAATTAACTAGTAATATTTACATTAGTCTTTTGTCAAGACATGGGTTCAGTAGTTTCAGAAACAATTTCTTCCTTTGTCAAACAAGTTCTTTTATGTAAAGATAAAAAATTTAATTTGGTACGTATGCTTCTTTAAAAAGACTTAAGTTTCCTAATTAAATGTATTTTTTTGGTCTTGCAAGATATAACTGCACTTAAATTTCCATCTAAAGCTGTGTCTACAATCTGCCTTTAGTCTTCTGGAAACTATTTGCTGAAAGCTGCTGCTGAGTATTTTTGTTTTTAATATTCTTAGCATACACTTACAAAGCAGTCTGATGATTTAACTAAATTTCATTAAGATAACTCAATCTGCTAAACTACTATTTTATGCCAGTGCTGGCTTCCACTTTTGATATTCAAACAATGGCTACTATGTGTGCTGTAGCTTTTTTTTCTCCTCTTTTTATTCCAATTCCGCTGGGGAGATATGCTTTATACCATTTATAGAATAGTTACAGTATTTAGGATTAGCAACATGGAAGTGATTTGCAAGCTTATGTTCTCAAGCAGTTTAACAGTAAACTCATTGGAAGAAAATGGTTCTCATTTTGCCTTCTTCAAAGGATAGCTCAGCTTATTTCAGTAATGTAAAAGTGCTGAAAGTTTTGCTCTGATAAAAAAATTTTGAAGCTGGCTGTGAAGTAAGTTTTAAAATTCAACCCTTTTGCATGGCAGCAGGCATAAAATTATAGAGTCTCTTTTCTGGAGCAAACAGATACTATTAATTGCTAATGGTTAATAAATAATTATGCTAATTAGCTTTTCTCAACATTAGGGTTTTTTAGGACATATCAAGCTTTGTCTGAAGGGAAGAATAATATGGAGAAAGAAATTTGGATTGTGTGAACAGCTCAAGCATGTGAACCTTTGTATTTTGTGGAGCCCTGAAACAAAAATAGTGAGGAATCCTCTTCCTCTGGGGTGGAAGCTGAATCTGCTTCATAGGATGACTTGGTGTGCCTGTATTAACTAAATTAATGCAACACCCCAAAATCTTGTTCAATAGATTGTTCTTAATGGCCAGGAGCAGGTTGGTAAATTGTATTAAATTCCTTCAAGAGGACTTGTTTTGTACTCAGGAGTAGCTGCTGCATCAGAACATTTTGCATGCTGCACTGGTGTGTGGCTAAGTCAAATCAATCATATCTTTTCAAATACTGCATAAATCAACTCTTGCCTAACAGATAAACCTTTTAGAACATATGCCTAATAAAATGATTAAAGGTTGAGATTTAGTTGATGTCTATGCTAACACTAATTACTATGGATGCAGACTGTATTCTAAAGATGATAGTGCATGTGGTTGAAAGAACTGTAAATTTTCTTATAGGAAGTGTAAGAGGATATTGTACTTTGGTGATTCTAATCAGTTATCTAAATTGAATGCTAAAAAAAGAGAAAAATAAAGACCTGGCATCCTTACCTTGCAGATTTCCAGCTGTTGTTGCCAAGAGATGGTGTGCTTGGCAGTTTGTGTGTTAACCTTGATTCTTATTTACGGTGAGATGAAATGCGTTATCATTATAACTTGGACTCTTCTTTGGAAATTAAGCCCTGAGCAGCATAAGTCCCTAATGATGCTATCTGAAGTCTATGGATGGAGACATCTTTCATCCTGCTGCTTTTTGCCTTTCCAAAGCCTGAAAGCTTTGTGGGATTAAAGTGGCTGCTGGTTTTGTGGGTAGGTGCCTGTGATGGGTTGGTCAGGGAGGTACTGACCCTGATTAAACCACTCCTGCCATTGCTGCCTGTGAAAGCAAACAGAGTTCTCTACTGGAGCTTCTAGCTTGGGTAACAGGGTTAGAAGTGAAATGTGGAAGTTTTCTGCTTCATTGCTGTGCCCCTCTTCAAGGGAAGACTGGAAGTTTGTCAGGTACTTCTGGTACCTTTGAATTAAAAAGGAGTAGCTGGAAATGGATTTGATAGCTGCTTGATGCATTTTCTCAATTATAGGATGGTTATTTTGGAATTAATGATTTCAAGCTAATACTGTGTTCTTCTGCACCATGCAGATTTGTTTTGAATCACACATTGGGGAGTGGAAGTTGGAAAGGTCAGTGCTTACTTGTGATTTACCTGTTGGTTTAAGGGGTCAGTGCTTGAAACCAGAGAACCCTGACATGCAAAATAAGAGCTTGCAAAGAAAAGGAAGGTACTAGTGCCTTAGAGCCTGTCAGTCTTTGTCTGTCTTTTACAAATTGCTTGTTTCCTTTAGAATTTATATTCCTGAAGTCTTGGATTCAAAGACTTTGAGACTTGTGGAAACTTCTGTAAACATTCCTCTAACAAATACCAATGACAGTAAGGTGTGCAATTTTTGGCTCTCCCTTTCCCCTTGTGATTTAAATCCTACAGTCTTATTTGTCTTTGTTTAGGGCTAAGAACAAAAACCCCAAAAGTACTGAGTACAATTCAAATCTGATACAATAACAACTAGAATGCCTTTTTTTTTTTTTTTTTTTTTTTTTTTTTTTTTTTTTTTTTTTTGCTATGACATGCTCCACCAACAGCTCATTTTCATGAAGTAAGGAATGTCCACAATGTGGTATTTTAATTCAAAGGCCAGTGTTATTGCATAGGGTTTTCTTAATGAAAAAAAGCAAACAAAATCCCAAACGTGTTTACTGTCAGAGACCAGTCTCAGCTGTGCAGGCTGCGTTCAGGTAGGGTTGACATGTCATTCAGGGAACAAGAGGCTTCCTTTTAAATGCTGATGAGTTGTTTGCTAGGAACATCCAGATTCTCACTGGTTTGTAACTCAGGCCATCCACCCAGCCTTTAATTACTGTCAGCTACAAACTGTGGAAGTTCAGCTCTCGGTGGAATAAATAAAATATATTTATTTGCTTGACTGATTGCCAAGTTAGTGAAAAGGTTTTGCACCAGGTTAGAGCTCCTTTGCTCCTGTAGTTTTCCTGTCCCATCCTGTAATTGGAGCAGAACCATATTAACATTTTCAGACCTGCCTTTTGTGCAAATTTGGTTTCTTTATATGTATATAGATGCCAGCAGAAGAAAAATATTTAGAAAAGATACTAGTGTAATCAGTTGACAGCAAAGTGATGGTGTGTAAGTTCTCCTGTAGAATCTCAGTATTTCAGTTGTGGTGGGAGAGGAGGGATTAGGTCTGGTTTCTCCAACATCTGTTGTGTATTTTATATTTGCAGGTGTGAGAAGATGTCTACAAGAGAGTGGCTTAGCTGATGTCATTATTTTAAAGTTATTTTTTTATTAAAGTGAGTGTTAATTTACAGCTGAACTTTGACCTGCTCATTGTTTTGCTGTAATTTTGAACAGTGGCTGCAAGATTGTTATATTGTGAAAAACCAAAAGTGTCACATCAAGTTGTAGCCAAACATTTCCTGTTCTGGGGAGACATTGGTGAAGAATGGCTGTTTCTCATGGTCTGGTGTTCTCATTGCAGCCTGCACCACTACCACTGGTGAAGGAAAGAAGCTTAAAATAATTTACAAACACCAAAAAACCAAAACAAACTAACCACCCCCTAAACAACCACACAAATGCTCTTCAGATGAGGTTAAGGAAGAGTAGCTGAATGACTACCTGTGGATGAATCATCATGTTGGTGAATTATTCAATTAATCCTGAGTTTAAAGATGAGAATAAACTGTAGAACATTATGAGGGTGGCTGGTTAAATTGGAATCTTGGGGGAAGTTTCCCTGCTTTCAGAATGGAACAATGGAGCCTTCATATGCATCTTTAAAATGCTAACACCTGTTTTTTAATGCAGTGGATTGTCTGGGAATTGTTTTAGAGTGTCTGTGATCTGACTTTGGTTCTTAAGTCTAAGTCTCCATGGTATGTGAGAGTTTTTGCCAAGTCTATTCAGGTTTTAAAATAAATTAATAACTTCAGGTGTCTTGATGAAAGCTTTGCAGGAAGTTACTTGCAGGTTCTGCTGCAGCCTTTTAAATTGTGCAATGCTCAGTAGTTCCACCCCTGAATATTGGTGATGGCTGTAGTAACCAAGGCTATGCACTCAGGGTGTTTTACACGATGGTCTTTTAATTCTGTGTTATTTCAGATGTGGTCCTATATGTGTCTATAAAATAATTTGATTTACCATGGTACTGAAGGATTTGGTGTTATGCTAGCAACACATTATACTTTGAAATACGAGGGAAAGGCTTGATTAATTTATCTGAAAGGATTTTTTTTTTCCTCCTGGACTATTAACCTCCTGTAACTAAGTCTTAAGACTTCCTCTAATCTGAAGGATTGCATTCCCTTAGCTAGAAGGGGAAAGACACATAATTGTGATGAACTGAAATGTTTCTGAAGAAGTACTTAGTACTGTCCTTGTGTTACCTGGTGAGCTTTGAAAAATTACTGCAGTCTGAAGGATTGTATTTTTAGTTATTATATTGTATTATACTGTGTAGTTCTTAGCTGTTTGAGGTTCTGGTATAAAAACCTCTTTGTATGCTTTTAAAAAACAAAGCATAGTTTCCCTTTATTTTGTGCAATGTATGTGAAGTAAAATGAAACTGAATAGCGCATACCATAACCTTTTTACCCCTGATGATCCACAATGAAGTATTACCCAATTCTTTCTGTGCACACACAGTATGGCACTCTGAAGCTTGAAGAATTAGAACAATTCTAAGAATAACACATTCCTGCTCAGTGCCCGACATACTTGTTGCTTGTCTCCTTTTACTCAAAACTTGCAGCCTTTTATGTGTGATAAACAAGGTTGTTAATTTTATTTTTATTGGCATAAGAAATGTAGTGCACCATAACATATAATAGCTATAGAGATACATAAGTTTTAGCTGCCTTATTTTTCTTAAGTATTCCTAATTCCTGGGCAAGTTGCTCAAAAGAGAGTTCAAAAGAAGTTTTTTTTCTTAAGAAATAATGATGAAAACCCTCCAGAAATGTTGCAATATTTCTTTATTGGCTTGAACTCGAGATGGAGAAAAGAAACAGGGAGCTTAATTTTTTAGCCTAGTTATTGTGTGTCTGGTGATATCAAGAGGAAATAATTTTATAAGGGAGAAGACCAGAAAAAGAACTGATGAGATGCAATAGAATGTCTTGCCAGCTGTTCCACAATGTACTTGATGATTGCTGACAGGGAAGCTGAAGATCTTTCTGAGCCTTTCAGCTGCTATTGTACTGTTCCCTGAGCTGGTTACCCCATAGGTCTGTGTTTGATTCCATCTCTTTCTATAAAATGTTGTTAGTATCAGTAAAAATCATCCATTAAAATGATGAATTGATTGGAAATGGTTCCACAAAAACTTTCAAAGATCTGAATGAGCCATGGTCAGTGGATCTGATAGAGGCTGGTAGGACTTATGTTACCTTAATAGCTTCTTCACTTTTCTTTTTGATTTCAGCAAACCTTTTCAATTCATAATGTGTTGGTGCAGCTACCACATGGTTTCCAGCAATCTTAACGTCAGTGTGTTCATTCTTATCCTGTAAAACCATATTTGAATATGCCACTTACCAGTATTTTTGCAGTTAAAAAACCTTTCCCCTTTTTCTCCTTCTCACAATAAGGTAAGCTTTCCTAAGAATTTCTGCTGAGACTTGTGCTTGTATTCATGTTTCAGTCAGTTTTCATGCCTGATACCTGTTTTCAGGACTGTTTGGATATGTTGCTATAGTGTTTTATAAGCAACATGATCCATAATTGTTCATCTTACGCTTTGGCAAAAAAGGCTTCAAACCAAGTTCAAGTTGATTGGGTGAACTCAAACGAAAATATGCCAGAGGCAAAAGTCAAGGCCCCAAAAGACTGCTCTTTTCATGCTTTAAACTAGGAGGGACAGTGCAACTAAATTTCTACCTCTTGTTACATGACATTTTTAGAGTTTTAGTCCTTTACATGAGAATGACACAATAATTGTGGAAAGTATTTTGCAATTTGCACTTTAGCTGCATGGTGTCAACAAGAAAAAATTGTTTTATTCAGCCTTGGTATGCATTAAAGACAATTTCTTTTGGTGTCTGGCAATACAAGTCGGTACAATAGTTGTATTGTAGGGATGCATTTTTATTAGGATTTTCCTCAAGCTGTGAATAAACATAGCCAAAGTAAAGAACTGCCTTATAGAGATGCTCTTATTAACTTCTTGTTAACTTTCTTGTTGTTAACTTCTATGACTTTAGGAAAGCACAGATATATGGAGATGGGGATGATTGTAAAAGAGAGTGCATATAATACAGGTGTTCTGTTTTGTTTTTTCAATACAGCAAGTCCCTGTCTTCCTGACCACCTTCTACAGAATGTCTTTAGGATCATGGAGCTTCAATTCTGGTGAACCCAGTTTGATTTAAATGTTAAAGATAATTGAAGTGTTTACAAATCACTAGCTTCCCTCAAAGAGGGAAGGAAGCACATTATACTATGGAATCATTGTGATTCTATGTCAGTGAAGCATAGAACAATTAACCCATCAAGGACATGGAGTGATCCAGTGGGGGTTCTCACACATTTCTGTTGTCCTTAAAGGAAAACTGAATGGTCATAGGTTTGAAACCTGCGTATTTGAGTTCACACATGAAATGTTTGCACTCAAATGATTCCTGACAATGTTCAAGAGCTAATGGTGAGCCTCGCTAGTGCTTTATCTAAAAAACTACTAAGTTTTGTTTTGTTTTTTTTTTTTTGCATGATGACGTAAAATGCCCTTTACTTGATGAGATATGGTATCTTCAATGTACCATATGTATGTTAGCATGGGCATATGAAGAGGAAAAGAAAAGCTTGGCATTCTTGTAGTACAAAATTCGTTAATAGGTAAATAGGTACCTGCATCTTTGAGGAAATAGTTTCGACAAGAGTTTTGGGAAGACATAGTGTTCATTGTCTGAATAGATCAGCACAGCAACTTTCACTACAACTGACAATTTTGCCGTTCCTGCATGCCAGCTGGAGAGTTACAAGCTCAATCTTTCCTGGTCTCATCCCAGCAATTTTGGAGTAATTTTTGTTACACTTCATCAGGATGAGTACCTCTCTATTCACTCCCTCCCTGGGACCCCTGCTGTTCACCTTCTGATCCAAACTTTAGTCACTTGATGGCTGAACACCAGGTTGAGGTTGTCCTACAGAAGTACATGAGAAAACTCAGGAGTGTTTCTTTGAAGTTGAACATTCCTTCATGTGAACCTTTGTCCTGAGTAAAACAAATATCCAGGGGAAAAATGGAATGTTCTCCACGTGTTTCTAGAACTGTTGTCCAGTTTAGAAACAAACAAACTTTTTAGAATATCTAGAAAAGTGTTTCCCTCACAGATCATCCAGATACATGTGGAATGCTTGAATTACAACGTCTGGGTATCCTGCTGCAAGAAGCAGCTTTGCACTAGCAAGGATCCTTGGAGCCTGTTGGTTTGCCAGGTTCTTGGAGAAACAATACAATATTGACAAACAAGATGTGTAAACATGGAGCCACAGTTTCTGTTTGGAAGTCTGCCACGAGAGCAGTGTGGGTGTGGCTGGAAGGCTGCCTGTGCCTATGGATGGTCTGTACACAGCAGATGGCACGGATCACTACTGCAGTAATCACAGCTCTGAGTGAATGGGATGTAGTGCTCTGTGTCAGGCAGCATGGCTGAAGGGACAGGGAGAGAAGGGGTTGTACCTGTGATGCCTTAGATCATGCAGGGGGAGTTTGGCCATTCTCTCAAAGCAATTTGTTGTAGACTTCTTTGTGGGTCATAAGTCACGTAGCTTCCTCCAAGATGCCTCGTGGTGCAATGTCATCTGAGCAGTTTTCTGTGAGGATAGAGCAGAGTAGTTAAGCTGTTTGGTTGTATGCATCTACTGCTTGCCAGCATGTTCACTGGTACAAAAGCATTCAGTCAAACTTTTGAGGTCTTGTTCAGTGTATTTTCTGATGACCCAAATAAATGCATTCAGCTGCTGAAGAGTAAGGATGCTCATCTAAAGGGTACCTTGTACTGTGAAGTTTGATCAGGGCACAGGTGGTAGAATCTGGTAACAAAAGTCCTGTTATGATGCCTCTTCAAGCTTTCTAAATAACAGGTAAGGAGAGGGAAGAATGTGAGGGAAACAGATGATGCCCCTTCTCTTGGGGTGAGGCAGAGGGACAAGATAGATGGTTTGATGCAGAGTAGCTTACTTGATGTGATGATAAAGAACTCCTTAAGCGCTGCTCAAATGATGTATGATGTAGTCCAGTATGGAAGCTTCTTTTTCTGTTTACTTGGAGCATATTGTAGTGATTCAGTGATAAGCATTTAAGAAGATTAATATGGTATCAGGTGCGATTTGTTGTCCTTATTTGATGGAGGCGTTGCCTCAGCTCAGGCAAGAGCAAGAGGGTAGCTGGAAATGTGAAACCTGAAGAATATTCCAAATAGCTGTGTGGTGGTGTTAACCTGCAATTCTTGACAGCATTTAAAAGGAGCACCTGTGTACTTAATTGTAGAAAAATAGATTCTATATATACACACATCTGATCATTTCTCCTGGTGTATTGTTCAAAGAAACATGCTGTTTCTGGTCCCTGTTTTTTGAAAATGAGGCCCCCTTACTCTTTGATGTCATGTTCGCATTTATTTTTAGCAAAACCAAGAGTTCTCTTACTGGGCCTGCTGTGGAGAGTTTAAGTGTTTCTTAAAAAAAGATAGGATGTTGCCATTTTTAAGTGGTCGTGACTTTGTAATAAAAAAGTAGATACTATTTTCTTCATGTTGGCCTTTTTGCAAATGCTGGTGTGTTTATTCAGTTAAAGCATACCCTTATATCCCTTGACAATTAAAGAATTTATGAATTTCAAAGAAGTAACACTGATCCTGTGGTGTTTGGCTTTTGGTAGGAGTAAATGTAACAGAGCAGTTTACAAAGTCAGTGAGACAGGGAGGTTTCCGTAGAATTTCCTGTAATTCCTAGGGTGCAAAGCCATTCAAATGAACTGCAAAGAAACCTTGAGATTAGAGGAAATCACTATGAATATAGACAAAAACGATTAAAATGTATCCCATGTATTCCATCTCTCCACAGCCTGCAAAGACAGTTAAATTTAACTAGGTTCAGGTTTTGTGCAGTAGTAAATGAAAGAAGCTTGTTTGTGTGAAGGTGTTTAAAAGAATCTGTTTTGATGCTTCTTAAAAGCTTCTTCATGAAAGTTTTTCATAGCTTTTCTGTTTTCAGAGGTTTGTGCAAAACTGCATAATTCATTGGAACAAGACTGATGTGGAAATATTTAAACTGTTGTTTAAAATGTGGAAATGTTTAAACTATTTAAAGAGTTGCTTTACCTTGATCTTGCTCTGTTCTTAATTAGGAAGCTAATGTTCATGAAAACTACCTTGCTGAAAGAATTCTTTTGATTAGGGCACTTGAAGATGATACAAAGGATTTTTGCTAACTCAATCTGCAGGTGATTTTTTTTATACTGTATGCATTGAAGGAATTGGTGTTTTGCTGGTGGTTTTGTGGTAGTCGTCTATTCCAAATCCTGCTCCTGACAGATAGGATAAGCAACTGCGATTTCTCACTTTCCCTTTTCTAGTTCCCTTAGACAAGAACCTTGGCAATTAATGAAACTGGGTGGGTTTTTTTCCCCCTTTTGTAGCTGACAAGGGAAAACTGTGAAGCTGGGTACGCAAGGCATTGTATGGTATCTGTAAATATAAGGATGACCTTCTGCAACCTTCTCTGAAAAAACACTGCATCCTTTTGCTATCACCCAGATAATCCTTATCCTGCTTGGCTTCTCGCCACCAGGAAGCTCAGTCCATGTGGCATCACAGCACTTGATTAGCAAGAGCAGCCACGTGGAACAGAGGTATCGGGTCTAATGTCTAATTTCAGTGAATTTATATTTCTGTGTTTTGAACGTGAGTGCAGTTATTACATAGTTAAGCATCTTCACTAAGAGTTGTCTTTGCCTAGAGAGGAAGCTAGGCACTGTTTGAATAAATACTTCTGTTCATTCAATGTTTTACTACAGACTTAATGTTTATTTATGGTTGTAGCATAGTACATATATTGTGTGTTAAACAGAACCCCAGAAATTAAGTAAATCCTAAACTGTGAAAAGCCCAAAACCACAAAACGCAACAAAACCTTAAAAGCATATTTACTCTTGCTTAAAAATGTCCAACAAATGTGAAACTGCTCCTTGGCATAAAAAGATTTTGCAAAACATGGAATTCTGGCAAGTGCTACCTGTGGAAAAAATTTGTATTCAAATCTCTGTAGGCCATGTGTCTTTGACTTCCCTAAATTGTTTTTTGACATTTATTTTTTGGAAGAACAATGTTTTGGAAGGCATAAGAGCAACTTGTCATCTTAAGAATCTTACCATTTTGGTGGTGTTGTATGGTGTGGGTGGGTTTTTTTGTGTGTTTTTGTGGTGGTTTTTTTTTTTTTTTTTTTTTTTTTTTTTTTAATGAACTAAAGTGTGGATTTATGTAGAAAGGACTCAAAATGTGTAGGAAAAAGTGCATGTATGTATAGTAAACTCTGGGGAACAACTCCTAAGAGCTCTTCTGCTAAACCTCTTCACTGTTACTGTTTCTTCTGAACAAAAGGTGTTACAAATAGTTAAGTAAAGATAGTAAATGAATATGTAGCATTTTGGTCCAAATATTTATACTTTTCTCAAGAATCTAGCTTTGGGATTTCTGTAGGGTTTTTTCTTGTTTGTTTGTTTTGAAATTTCAGTCATATTTTTCCCTTTCTGTTCTGTTGCAGAATTATTAGGAAGTTAATTGCTGTGATAGCTCTTTGGGTTCTTTTGGTTCTTACTTTATCCCTTACTGGGGTAAAGAGAAATCTGAGCTGCCCAGAGCTCAGGGTGTTGATGACCACAATTAGGTTGTCTCTTGGTCACTCTGAAAAGTATTGGAATCCATCTTTTAAAAACCTCTGTTGAAAATTGGGAAGTTTGGGAATCTTGAAGTAAAAAGATTTGCATATGAATATTGCAATATAATATAATATAATTGCATATGAATAAGATGAGTTCCTGAAAATATTTATTTATGCTTCAGAAGATGTCAGAACAGTAAAAACTGGGCTCAGACCATGCAGACTGGGAGAGGCAATGCCAAAGAGAGCTACGACCAGTTGTAAGGCAAGCTAAAACTTGAAATGTCTAGAAACAGAGTACTTGCTCCCATGGTTTTCAGATCATATCACTGCAGGATTAGCATTTTTCTTTTTGCCCAAGCAAATATTGCAAGACTGAGAGCTGATAAAGTTGTAACAAATAAGCCTTCCTGACTGAATTTTCAAATTTCTTACTATGCAAACTTTTAAGAAAATAAGAGTTGGGCTACTGTGCAGTGCTTCTCTCCTCCAACTGGAACATGACTTCTGCTTTTGTGTTTAACTATAAATAAACCACATTTCAGACAAAATTATGATATCCATCTGTAAAGCTAAGTACAGAAGAATGAATTAAAAAGCTTTTTCCTGGTCTATGCTCATATACCTCTCCTTTATTAGGCTTTGATCTCATGGAAACTAGGTAGCAGGTGGGGTGTTTATTTTGTTTTGTCTCAAATAACTGACCTTGCACTCTGTTAGGAAACATCTTGGGCTGAACTTCAAGTAAACTCAGTAGGTGAGCGAGCAGGAAGAAAGCCTGCTTGAGCCATCAGTCTGAGAGGAGGCTGGTGCTACAATGGTGAAAAAATTTAACCTCAGCAGCTGCATTAGGCTGCTGCAGAAAGGATAAAAAGAAATAAAGAAAAAAGAAAGGAAAACAATATGGCTCTATCTAGGAGTGTGATATCAGTCCATTATTTCTGGTATGATGTGTGTTAAGCTCTGGTCATAAGCTTAGGTGGCCTCACCAAATTGCAGTGATAGCCATGGTAATGCTGCTGTTATTGGCTTTCCACTGTAAGATATTAAAGGTGACATGCCAAGATTTCATATTTTTCCTTGTCACTTCGTAGAATTACTAATTTCCTTTAAACATAAAAGACACAGAATGCCTTCTGAACCCAGAATTTCAGGGCTTTATGGATTTTTACTGTGACAATTCTGAATTTTGAAATTTTGATATCCAAGTTACTCTTTTGGAGGCATAGCCTGCAGGTTAGTCCTGGGTTTTCTGGTTTCTTTGCCCTCTGCACTAGGTTTTGTTTGTTTGGGTTTCCACTGTGTAGTGTTTGGGGTTAGTTTGCATTTGTTGCACATTGAAGCGTTTCCCCATGTGTCACTTAATGGGGATGTTGGCTTAGTCTGGGTCCTTGAGGATAAGGCAGGTCCAAAAAGGTTGTAGCTGCTGCTGACTGGAGCTGCTCTTGCTACTTTGGAAAGGTGAAAGACCATCTGATACCAGTACCTTTCTGAAGGCAAGAGGAAATAGGGATGGGCAAAATAATAATCTCCTGGCTTTTAAAACTGTTTTGGGTTTCCTATTATATACACTAGAAGTAGACATTTTAATTTTCGTCTGGAGTGTTGCCCATATGATTTGCATTTCTGTGTTTATAGACACATTCTTCTAATCCCTATGCTTTTGTTAGTGAGACACAAAAGTATAGGTAGTTTTCTCTCAAATTCAGAGTTCCTTAACTGGTTTGGTTCATATTAGTGTACTAATATTTAGTATGTGGTACTAGACATTCATATTTGAAGAAAAAAACTAAGGTTTTGTGGCTCATAACTTTTATAAGCTTTAGAAGGCTCTCTACTGAGGCTATTCTTCTTTTTAGTAATAGTTCTTTGGATATGTCTGAGAGCTAGCAGTTATTTTGAGTATCTTGATGCCTGAATGTTTAGGGGCATAATTTTTAGATTTTTTTTTCTAGAAAGCTATCAAGTGCTTGACTGTCATCACTGGGGAACTTGTGGTGTGCTTGGACATGACACACTATGTGCTACAGGTTCCTGCAATCAGGGAAAAAACCTAAACCTTATGCACTCAGTTTGTTGGTGTAATTTGTTTTTCCCAAGCTGAGATGTTGGGGGGAGATTTGTGTGATAGATGCAAGCTGTTCGGTTATTGTAGAATACCGTATGGGTTTAGATTAAAGGTTTTATGTATTTAGATATCAACACTTAAAAAAAAAATACATCAGCCCCATTTAGGTGCCATACCTTACTGTTGTTGGCTGAAGTTAAGCCAAACAGGCTGGGAAGGAGCAAACTTGAATTACAGAGGTTTATTCTGTTCATGTCAGCCTTAGAGTGCTGCAAGGTTTGCTCTTTAAAGGAGGGGTCTGTGTTGAGGTTCACAGTAGGAATAGCTGTAAATATTGATGTGACTAATGTTGTTTTAGATAAAGACAACTGCAGGGAAGGAGAGAGGAGGAACATGTTGCTCTTTTCTGTAACTGCAGTTGCAGCTCTTAATATAATTTAATAGTTTACCAGTGAATAGTGTGTGAGGTCAGATGGAGCTCAGACTAGGAAATAACACAGTGATTCATTTTTCCAAAGCAACTTTGCTTCTCTTTTGCCTTTAAACAAATCTTAATTGGAAAAGAACAGAGTAATGCAAGTAGAATGCTTTCCTTGTTGCTAACTTGTCCTCCTGCTTAATTTTATTTTGTTGCACTGCGGTTAATGAATGACAAAAACCTTTGATTAAGTAGACAATCTTTTAAAACAAAGATTTTTTTTTTTTTTTTTTACTGCCTTTTGACTTTTTCTTTTGACAGCAGGAACAAAAGGACACTTGTTATTATATTCTTACTTGGCCAGAATACAAATCAAAATAGCAAAATAACTACTGCATTTGGAGGGTGGCAGCTTTAATAAATCAGTTAAATACTTCAGAGTTCATAGTTCTTCCTGTTTTCAGTATGGGGAATTTTTTATGAATGCTTTAATGCTTCACCTCGATTATCACCTTGAGGACTTGAGACAGTGTAGCACTGTTCTTTTTAATAGTATCTGCAAAAAAATTACTGATTTCCTCTGTAAATCACTGGAAATTATTAGAAGCATGCATTTTTCAACAAAAATAACTTTTCACTTTATAACTCTCATGGATTTTTCATTTTTGAGGAAGACTGCTCTGGAGTGCTATGAACAAATGAATAGTTGTTACAGACTGCTATTAAAATCAGTTGGATTTTGCTTTAGAGTGGTGTGTATCTCCTGCCCCAAAGGATCTGTCACCATACTCCAGTTCAGTAGGTCTTTGAAATAGCATTAGGTTATAGCTGTGCAAAAGTTTAAAAGTTGACGAACCAACAATTTATTGTACAAGGCCACCAGTGGCACTGGTTCTGGAGATTTTAATGGGGAGATGGATTGTTCATTCCAACAAGGCTGTATGAGAAAGGTTACTGTGCACTGTTGCTGATGTTGTTGCAGAAAGATGCTTTTAGGAAATAAAACCCATGTCCTATGCATGAAAGCGTGCCTCTTTTTCTGATGCACTTTCTTCCAAACAGATTAATTGAACCTACCAAAATTTAACTTCAGCAGAGCAGAAGTATCATTTGTAATTCAAAAGGAAGTGAGAACTGACCTTGATAATTGACATACTCCCTCTAGTTTGAACTTCCACCAACTTACCTTTGTAGTTATTTGTAAAGGCACAGCACTAGCCTCAGTCAATTTTAAATTTTATAAGTGTAAGCATCTTTGATCTCTTCTGTGGTATGTGGAAAACGATTACATGTTTTTTCAAAGGTGTAATGAATTCTGAGTACTTGATGTACTGTAGGGTGTTTCTTTTCAAATGTTTATATTCCTGCCCTGCAACTGAGAACCCTTTCTCCTCCGTGCTATGATCATAATGCACTTGCATCATTTATGTTAGGTCTTTAATTCTTTCTCTCTCCTGAAAAAACACTCCACGTACTTCTCCTGGAGCTCTAGGAGTAGTGATTAAAAAAACTCTATACTTCCTCCTCCTCTTGATCTTTTTCCCTTGCTCGCTTTCCACTTGTGTCTTCATCCATGGGCATTATCTAATTCTTGAATCCAAGAGCTCTGTGTAAGGGCATTGGAACTGGCCAAATCAAAGAAAGAGGATGAACATGGCTTGCATGTCAGGGTGCTTTTACAGCCTTCCCTGGATGTGTCAATATAAATTTCAATGAGTTCTTTGCAAATGGAACTTGCCTGTGTAAAACTGCAAAATAAATGAGATTAGATTGCTAAACAAGCTATTGAGTTACACTTGTTTTCAGTTTTCTGTATAAATTATCCTGTTATTTGCTCATGGATCAAGTCAAACTTGATACTGCTTTTATTCTAGATGATTTTGGCAAAGCACTGTCTAACTCATTTGTCTCAATTTCTTCACCACATTGGAAGTGTTTTTCTTTGATAGTGTGTCAAAGCTTATTCAAGTTCCTGACATTAACTACTGTATTAAACATAAAATACTGCATCCTAAAGTTGTCTCACACTAGTGTTTATGTGGCTGTTTTCTTTTGTCTGTGAATTTTACAGACGTGTTGTAAGGCAGCTGCAGTTGGAAACCTGCTGCTGTGTCTTGGAAGCCAGCTGAAGTATCATTCTTTGTATGAGCTTTCAGACTAGTGTTTGGCTGAAGAGAACACAGAGATTGAAATCTGAGGTGCCAGAGTGTGCTGATGAGGAACTTTTTTTTACTGAGGTGGTTTGTTTAGTCAGTCTTGTTAAACTGTTTTGATCATTCAAGCTGGTCTGACATATCTGTACTGAGCCAGGCCTCGTTGTAATCCTACTTAAAGGCAGTTTGTAGGCAATTTTCTTTCAAGACCGATTTATCCACAGATAGAGACTTGCTTCTGTCCTTTGGTAGTTTGTTGATTTGTTATAAACTGAATAGCATTAGCTGGGAGCTTTATATTTGCAAAACTAAGCTCTCAAATGAAGTATAATAGCACCTATAATTTAACACCTAATTCCTTTAATATGTTTTCTGGTTCAGGGATTCCTGTATCTTGAAGACTTTGTAGTACAAATGCAAATCAATATCTTTGATAATAGAATTTATGTGTGCAGTGTAGTCTCCTAGGCCTAAAGGTTTAAGTCACTTTACAAAGCTTACTTATTATTATTTACTCCCTGACCTCATTAGGAGAAGATGGAAGCTGTGCTGTCCTTACCAGCTGCAGACCCTTTGAGGCTTTGATGGCTGTTGTGATTGCATTGCCCCTGTCAGGCTGCTGTTCTGACAAGAGCAGGAAGGGAAGCGTGAGCCCTGGGGCCGCCTGCGATACGGTATCGCAGTGCAGGACCGCGCGGAGCTGCACTGGGTGAGATTACCAGACAGTAAATCAGCTGTGCCGGCCAGAGCCAGAAAGCAGGAGCTTTCACACTTGCTGCCTGTTTCCCACTCATTGTAAAGCCCTGCCCTATCACTTGATAGACCTGGAAAGGAAGTGCAGAGGAAGCAAGTGCCACTGCTGGTTCAAAATGTTCCAGGACGACTGGAAACTTTGAGCAATGGCCTGGGTGAGAAGAACAAGACCTTATTGACAGGGTTCAATCCTAGTTAAGTCTGTTTCCCATCAACTTCCGAAGTAATCACAGCCTTTCTTTTTTCATCTCCTTTGCACTCTCTGCATCTCCCACTTTCACCTCCTTTTTAAATTCTATTTATAATTTTATGTTGTAGTGTACTGAGCAACCAAGGAGCGAACTAGGAACTTTTCCCTTCTCTGCTAAATCCTGGAGGAATTGCTAATGCAAAAGATGACAAAAGCATAAAAAGTAGCTGTCACTCCCTCTTTGTGCCCATGTTTCTGCAGATTTTCTGTCAAATATTCTTTGAATTTCTCCTTTCAGTAGGGACTTGTTCTTATCATTTGATGTACATATTCTTCCAGTGAAGCCATGGTAAATGTGGTTTTTTAATTTCCATGATTAACTGGTGCATAGACTGCTCTTACAGGGCTTATAGCCCTGTGGACATCTGTGCACACACATGTACCTGTAGTGGGAGAAGGATGGAAGTATAAACTTTCTTGGTTTCAAGCCCTTCTAGAGTGTGTGAAACTGTATGAAGCATTCATACCATGAGTTAATTCCTTTTCCAAAGCTACTCTTTTAAACATATAGCAATGTGCCCCTTGTGCACTACTCTGTGCCATTTTGCATACACCTACCCAGGATTTTGCCGTAATTGCAATTTCCCTTGGCCGTCCTGCTCCTATAGGCCTCCTGCTGCATCTAAAATTTCGTTCTTTAGTGTGTTATTCTTAGGCTCTCTATGAGGCAAAAAAAAAATCATATGATGTAAAAAGGAGGTTTTTCTCTGGAGCAACATGCTTTTAAGGGATGGTCAGAGAGAGATGTCTGTTGTGTTTTGCCCTTAAATGTCTCCGGCTGTGATTATGATAGAGCAGATCCACATAACAGAGTTTAAACCTGTAAGCATAGGTGGCATCTCATGGTTTTTATGGTCTTTTTGTAGCAAGTCATTTGGGTCTGGTGGAATACATTCACAGATTACAGGAACAAGCAATTCAAGAGGTCAGTGAAAGCTGTAGGCTTTGGGCATGGGCAATCATTGAATTGGTTAGTGAGAACTCTCTTGGCAGGGTAAACTTTGCTGGGTTTGTGATGGTGTGTACACATTTATGTAAAGGTGATATGACTTTAAAACAAAAGTATTTGCTCTTGGGGAGCTTAATAATTTGAGTTTGACAAGGATTTCGAAGGAGAAAGGGGAAAAAAAAAAAAAAAAAGAAAAATCCCTGAAAGTAAATCACCCAAATTAACCTTCAATGACATATACTTAAAATTTGAAAATTACTTTTATTGTGTAGTTTAAATATAAGGTCTGCTAGGAATGCTTTTGACAACTCAGTAGGTCAGTCAAGGCAGAATTACTGCTGTTTAGAAACCTTGTAGAAGGAGCACCTGGGCAAGGGAGACGCCAGCATGACAAGGTGCTACAGAGGCATGCTGGTTTGCAGAGAATGCCAAGCTTGTACTGTGTTTTTTTTTACATGTTTTTTCTTCCTTGTCTCCAAAATAGTTCGAATTCAATGACCGTGGTTAGGATATTTTGGAAAGATAGTCCCCAGGCACTTTATAGTGGAACTTGGGAAAAGATTCAAGAGATGGGAGTTCTCAACTAGCATTTGTAAGCAAGTCATCTTAAAATATACTGCTTATTAGTCTAAAATTAACTAAAGAGAGTCTGTAGTATTTTTAGGTTCGTGTATGAATCTAGAGAAATCAAAGTATAGGCTTGTTACCCAGTCTACTCACTGTAAGTTTTTTTCTTCCCTCTTTTGAGATCTTAAGCAGCCCAAATCTCCCAGGGCTATTGAATGCGTTTCTAACATTTTCCTATATCTTGCTCTTCCCAGGATGGATCGTACTTGGCTGAGTTCCTGTTGGAAAAAGGCTATGAGGTGAGTGACTCGGTGACTGGCTGCAGGCTGACGGAGCCATTTGGATGCTGCAGCTCCAGCCCGCTTCCTCTGCTTCTGTCCTTCTCTGTGTATGTTTTCCACTCCAGGCCCAGATAACAAATCAAAACTTGGGAGAGGAATGTGCAGCATGGCCTGTAATCATGCCAGGTTATTGTACTATTTATCATCGAATGTCCACTGGTGGATTCCCTCTTCTCCTCGGGGTATAGCTGCTTTGCATGTTTCCCGCCAGCTCAGATAAGCAGTGACCTGTGTGAGCCAAAACTGTAAGGAATTAGGGAATAATTTATGATACAATGTACCACATAAAGGAATAAGAATCTCTTGTTTGTTCTCTGTCCCCAGCTCTCTGTCTCCACAGCAAAGGCCCTTTTATTTTGGCAGCTGTATTTCAACATTGAAAACCTTGCATTTTTGCTTTCTCTGTTCAAAAAGAGAAAACTAAAACCTAAAACAAAACCGAACAACAAACCCCAAGCAAGTTGTACTTTGGTACAGTTACTTTCTACCTTTTCTCTTGAATTAATTAATTATTGCTTAGCACATGATTTTTGCTTATTTTTTCCTTGAAATAAAAGGAGTCTGATTCCTTCTTGCTGCATAATTTTCCCTAGCAAAAATCACATTTCTTATGGTCCAGCAAAGCAAAAATCACATTGTTGCTATTGTTATGGTATGATTTGAGGGGGTTGAACTGGTGTGAGCATAAATGTAAGAATATTTGCCTTCTTGGTGATACAAGATGCTTCTAAAATAGTATGATAATGAAAGGCAATGGAGTGGTCATATTAGTTTCCCCACAATGTACTGTTTTTGGGGAGTTTAGTAAGAGCTAATGCTTGTTTTAATATTGAATTTTATTACTTCTGTTGTAATACTGCTTCTTAGCTTAGTGAGAAGTCTCTTCTCAGCCAGTGTGTGCTTCTCATACTTTTGTACCAGGTTAATCTTGCCTTGCTTTATTCTATCCTTTCTTTTGCTGTTTTGATTAATTTGCTTATTGAAGCTGATTTTTCAGTGTTGTAAGTTAATTATTTTTCACTACTTCCCCAGTCCCTTTGGGGACGAGATAGATCATTGTGATTGCTTTTGCTACTTGGAGGGCAAAAGCACATATTCTTCCATAGTCCTCAATGAAGTTGGGAACTGACAACAGCAAATGAAATATTACCCTTTCAACAATACAAACTTTGCTATAATTGGGTAGAGTTTTTTCCTTCTGTTATTCAGCTCTCCATAAATTTCTTAGAATTCTTTCCTGTGTTTCCATTTAGAAACCTCTGTTCCTAAACAACTGAACACAAATGTGCATCCGATAACTGATTGCCTCCCTAACTGAGATCCTTCATTTGACTTTTTTTTTTAACTTTCAATGTGTTTGAAGATCTGGCTCTGAGAAAAGTCCACATTTTTAACTAGATTAACCAGTTTGCACACATTTTGGCCTGTCACAGAGTTTGCATTTCACTTGTCCCATGCAGACAAAGGTACCTTTCATCAGTTTTCTTACGGTAATGTTGCTGTCATGGATTAAGCACTTGGCAGGTTTTCTTGCTCTTGTATGTGCATACCAGAATAAGGAGTGGGGGGAAAAAAGGAAGGGAAAAAAAGCAGGGTTCACAGGTTTTTTGTTATTGCTGGATGCAACAGGCTCTCTGGATTTGTCTGTTTACTGAATCTTTTGAAGTCCTGGGACGGTTGCATTTAGCACATCTCATTGGTCAAAAGTTTGTATCACAGTCATAAGCAGTCACAAAGCTCTTGCAAGCCCAAACTTTCATCAAGCTTTTGAGCTGGCAAGGTTTGACTTATTGGTCAACTGTTCAGGTGAACATGAATTTCAGCATGACTTAATTCAGCGATAGGTAACTGAGTGCGCAAGAAATCTCTCATCAAAATTTGGGCCAAAATATTTAATTTTGCTAGAAGAATCACAGAATAGTTTAGGTCTTGGAAATTACCTCCAAGAAGATCCAGTCCAATTGCTAACCCAATATTGCCAAGTCCACCACTAAACTATCTTCCTAAATGCCAGATCTACTTGTCTCTTAAATACTTAGAGGGAGGGTTGGTGACTCAACCACTTCTCTGGGCAGCTTTTTCCAGCTTTGACAACCCTCTTCATGAATATTTTTTTCCTAATATTTAATCTAGACCTCTTCTCTTGTTGAGTATCTCAGTTTGCTTCCTTAGAATAATTAGCTACATTAAAACTGTAAAGTCTGGTATTTTACTCAGCAAAGGAGTAGTTTGTTTGAGTACTCAAAATATTTGCAGCATCATTTGTGGAAGTGAAGTTATGATGAAAGTGTCTTTTTTTGAAAGTGTTTCTCTGTAATCTTGATGTCTCTATAAATTATCCACACAATCTATAAAAAATTACTTTTGATAGGGCTTTTAATTACATGTGGTTTATAATGTATTTTCATAAAATCCATTATTTAATGGAAATTTATTTTAGGGGCACATTTCTCAGTGCCTCATTGATCCTGCAAGTGCAAATGTTTTATTCAGTTGTAGAAAGTTTGGTTTGAATTGTAGAGCATAATATGTTGTGAGCAACATGACACAGGACACACAAGAGATTTTCTGCAAGGAAATTGGCTTCATAAATTTGACCTGTAAGTTGTAAAGATGAAATTATTGAGCTCCCTTAAATCTTGCCACCAAAATGTCATTCTTAAGTCAGCAAACTGGTCTCAATCTGCAGTTGTGTGCACCTTTTTACTTGCTTAAATTTTGGACTTGAGATGAAATGAAAAGTGTTTTCTTTGTCAATAACTGTAGCTTGTATTATGTGTAAAACAAAAATCCCCCAACTCTAAACCAAAATTCTGCCTGTTCCTGCTTCTATATTCTTGCAAGTTAACATCAATTGGGAGACTAAAGGGATGACCTCAACAAACCAAGTCTAGGATGCATCAATGTACAAGGGATCACTTTCAGAAATAAAAGCCAGAGAGAGGTGGAGGACAGTCAGATGCTTAAGCTTAATTTCATTTGTGCAAGCACAACTTCTGTAGCTGTTAACTAAAGCTAACATGAATTTTGGCAGCAGGCATCATATGGGGCTGTCTTACAGGACAGGAGGAAACAGGGTCAGTGTTTGAAAAATTTCTCTAATGTATTAGGCACAAACAGTCTTTTCTTTATTGTTAGTCAGAACCAGTGTAGCTTCTTTTTCACCAGTTTATTTATCATGGCAGGTTAAAGGAAATTCCCAACCTGGGCTTCAGCCTTAGGCTTGTCTGTCTCTCTTGTAACCCACTGGAGAACAGTGACTCATGAGGTCTACAAAACAGCACTGACTGTTCTGGCTGTTCTTCCAGCACCCCAGAAAGTGAATGACAGCTCATTCTTAAAATACATTTGGGCCTTGCAGCTGCTGCTCCTTGCTTCCCCTTGTCTTCCTTCTTTCTCCCCTTCTCTCCCCTCTGCCCATCTGTCCTTTCCATAGCCCCATCTTCTTCTTCTGCTTTTTCTTTGCCCGTCTCTTCTTTCTGAAGCCAAAAAGACTTCTCTACAACTGAGGAGCAATGGTTTTCTTGGCAATTTGTACATTGCTTCTCCAACTCCAGTAACGTTTTCAAGCCTCACTCACTAGGAGATGGTGCTTTGGGGCAGTTCAGTGAGTTTTCTGTACCGTGTGTGATGTATGGGCTGCTAGTGGTGTCAACAAGGGAGAAGGGGAAAACCACTCAATGGTGCTAAAGTAAATATGAGAGCACCTGACCTTATCTCCCAGTATCATGTTTGTAAATTGGGTAACTGTCCATCTTCAGGAACAGAGACGAGCTCTGATTGCCTGATAAGAGTTAGGCCCATGTACACAAGAGTTTTGAGTGGTGGTAATGAACTCTTTCCTCTTGATGTTTACCACTTTTCTTTTCCCTTGTTCAATCCCCAGGTGCATGGCATTGTTCGTCGGTCCAGTTCCTTTAACACAGGCCGGATTGAACATCTCTATAAGAACCCACAGGCTCACATTGAAGGAAGTAAGACTTGACTTTTATATTTAAGGTGGTATATGTTGTATTTAATCTGGGCTGTGTTTTTGGTGGAGAAAGATCCCTGGGAACAGGAAGGGAATGGAGTTTTCTTCTGCTAGTGTTAGCTAGCTGCTCTATCTCAGAAAGAAAAATGGCCATTTTTCTCTGAAGATGTGGCATGGAATATAGATACTCTTGTGTGTATGAGCTTTTAAAAGTGGAAAATATGAGCGGGACCCAGGAAAGCACTTTATGTTATGTAGAAATGCTGTCATGGTTCAGAAATGGCTGGGCAGTAGCAGTTGGAAAATGGCTGGGCCTGAAAAATACTATGTAAGGGTAAAAGTAGTGAGATTACAGAATAGTTAAACATGGGGTTTTTTTGAGGTAGTTATCTTAAGTACTCCACTTGTGTTTTCTCATGAGCTCCATGATATCTTATGGAAGTGAAGATTTGGAAATAGTCTGTATGAGAGCATGAGTAAGACATGATCAGTTCTTACTGATGACAAGAATAACGAATCTTTGGACCCTCTGATTTCCTGTGCCCAAAGAAGAGAGTACCTGCTTCACCTAAAGGAAAGGCATTGCTCTTGGAAATTTGCTGGCCGTTTACTGTATTCTCTGTTACAAATGATAATCTGGAAAATTGAAATTACTACCTTGAATGTACATATGGCAAAAAAATTGTTTATTCTACCTTAAAGGAAGTTAACTGGTCTCTTAATGAGAAACAGCTCAAATGTTGGATGGCTCCAGTTCAGCAGAAGGATTGAGCACTGTAACAAGCACACAATGCTCCATGCTATGTCTGTTTTTTAGGGTTGTGCAAGCTGTCCTAAATAGTCCAGTTTAAGGTATTGTTAACAACAAATATCTCCATGGTGTAAAAAATCACCTCTTTGAAGTCTTCTTCACACCATGGTTAAACAGAGCCTAATTTTATCAAGCTTAATATATAATACAGCTTATAGATTTCCTTTGATCTTTGCTTGTAATTTTTGTTTAAAAATCCTTAATTTATGACATGATACTACTCTGATTAGTTGCTACATACTGTACACTGCTCATTAAAGTATCTGATTAAGAGAGGGGTAGGACTGAAAAAATATCTTTATGAAGAATACTGAAATCTGGTTTTCTGTCAAGAACAATGTAAGAACTGTTTCCCATGACTTGCATTCCTGGCTCACAAGGCAGAATGAAGAAAATTAAATCAAACAGGAACTTGTGCATGTTGAAGACCATCTGGTGGTTATGAAAAGTGATTTGAGAAGACAGTGTAGATCAAAATAAATATACATACAAACATTTAAGGAAAGGGATGGAAGGAAGAAAAGAGAAAGAAGATGTTAATTTTTTCCCCACTTGTTATCTCATTTTCCTTTAACTGAAGAATGTAGCCATATGAATGGGAGGAGAAGGAATTGAACTTGGAATATCAGGAAAGGCTGCTCCATGGAAACTGAAAACAATGGGTTTCCAGGCAGTACTGGAGGAAGCAAAGAAGGCAATAGTGGTTGATGTGAGAAAACCCTAATTTTTTCTTTGCCCTGTGTGTTTTTCCTGTGAGGAATCAATTGCATGTTGCAAGATGGTGCTCTTCATAGACAGTGAACCTCTTAGTATGAAAAAAGTAGGGAGCACAGGAAGGAAGACAAAGTGCATCCTAGAGCAAGCCTTCTAGCTGTTGCTTGCTAAGGAGCTTTTTAGATTGGATAATATTACTAAAGCCCAGAGGTTCTGACATTTGATCTGTGTTTATGAATCTGTGCCCCAAATAAACCCCATTTCTAGTAAGCCTTTCCTATTAGTAGTTCGTTCTTGAAACACTGTCTCCTCTAGGGGGGTCAGGAGGGAACAGTGTTTCATTCCCTGCTCTCCTCCAGAAAGGCCATTTGGACCAGGAACTTTGAAGACTTGATTGTGGACCACAATAAGCACTCTCCTTGAGAGCATTACATGTATGGTAATAGTGGGCTGGTGTCCCTGTTTCCAGGGTCAGCCCAGCTGGCAGCCCACCTTCCCCTGGGAAGCTCTGAAACTACTCTCTGGCCTGGGGGTCGGGGCAGGACTGTGCATGTCCTTGGTGCAGGAAGAGGAACACAGGCTCTGGCATCTCTTTCCTTCCTAGCATTACCTCTTAGCCACAGCTTCAGCTGGGTCTGAGGTCTCTTCAGAATGTACTTATCAACCGATGTGGTTGTGAATACAAATTTCAAGAATATATCGTGGCTGTCCTACTTTATCAACCTGAGGAACCTCGTGCACATGTTTTCCATAAAATGTACAGGGGTGAACATCTGTGAATTGTGTAATCTGTTAGCTTCTGTGCTGTTTTATATTGTTAAAGAAAAAGAAAAACCTAAACCAGCATAAATAATAATAAAGTTTACATATCTCAACAGCAGTTAAAAAATATACTGTGGATTCATATCTCTTGTAATAAGCCTTCTATTTCAGGACTGAAAAAATAATTTAAAAATTATTGAAGTCATAAACATCAAATGAAAATCTATATAATATGGCAAGTAAACATAAATGGCTAATTCATCAGTAGTTATGACTCTTTATCAGAAAGCTCTATGAATAGCAGTGTGGTTGTTTGATTTTTTCAATTTTATTTTAAATGAGAGCAAAAAGGAGATCTGTTTTGTGAATTTCACTTTTGCAATAACTTCTTGACAGGCCATGGTCTGAAAACAAAGACAACTTGATACACCATTGCAACTTGCTCTTTAAATTTTGACAGGAGCTGGTTTCATGGTATTACCTACTTTTTTATGCGAAAATTAGAAAGAAACTGAAGTCTGGAAAGCATAAATAACATCTGTATCTAACCAATTTTGAGATTTTGATGCAAAGTATCACAAACCATGTTTCCTTGACAGTTAAATTGTTCTCTTAAGTTCCTTTCCAGTGTGCACCTGTACTTTTTAAATGGAAAAGCAATAGTAACAAATGCAGCAGGTTGTACTGTAACGTTATCTAAGTGTTCATCTAATAGGTATCTTACACATTTTTGTGGTATTGTGAAATTACTCACCATGAGAAACTAAAACATGTGCAATGTTTTGGGAAGAACAGGAAAGCCACTGATGTATACTTAAGTTATTAAAACAATTTTCAGTGAAAAATTGGAACCCCAACTAAAAAATGCCCCATTTTTGTGCCTGGAATTCTGTATCTGACATTGAACTTATTTATACAACCTGGGAAAATGAAGTGTAAGCTATTAAACGAATGATATAAATGTTGCCAGATAAATAAGATTATTGAAAAAAGGATCTGAAATGCTATTTAATACTCCTATGGGGAAATGTTTTGTTGTTAAAGCAGGGGAGGGGAAAAAAAACCCGACCAAAAACAAAAACAAGCAAAACCAAGTTTAACTGGTGATCTCTTGACTTGTTCCAACAAATGTTTACTCAGACCTTGTCCTGAAATAGGATATAGACCAATATTTTTCTGAGATTAAAGTATATTAACTCTGTCTTTTTAAACTCTGAAGACATGAAGCTGCACTATGGGGATCTCACAGACAGCACCTGCCTGGTGAAGATCATTAATGAAGTCAAACCCTCTGAGATTTACAACCTGGGAGCTCAGAGCCACGTCAAGGTGAGTAACCTTCTCTGCACTGAGAATTGTGAGTGTGTTGTTGGTGGTGTCAGTGTACTACCTTGATAATTTTAGACTGCAGCATTTATAGCCATTTTAACAACTGTTAATTTCATCAAGTAAACACTAACTTCAGTCAAAAGTCATGTTTGCTGTGGTGCCAAATTATTGCATGAATTTGCTACTCAGTATATATTAAGATGTCAGAAGAAGAGAGGCTAAATTGTCATTGTCAACAAATCCTGCATGTTTAAAAATCTGGTTTTTCTGCCATGTGAAACAACTTTTGGTGTAGACTTTGCTGCTGATCAGTCCTAGCTGAGAAATTATGCAGTGTTCTTAGGCCTAGTAGTACTTAAAACAACATTATTTGGTTTGTATCAGAGTGCATCACTTCTAGAAAGGCTTCTCCTATACCAGTTTTCATGGTGATACTCTTTGAAATAATGACCTACAGACAGAGAAAACAGCTCTGTTACCACCTGAGATATCACAACACTTTAGGGATTTTGGTTTCAAAAAATCAAGGTAGAGAAACTGGAATAAAAAGGGGTCATTAAAAACCAGTAATTTGACCCTGGCAAGTACTGCTGCATCCTAAGGATGGAAAATGGCAATAACTTTGTAGTTTATGTTTCTTAAGCTATAAAAGCTCAGTTTATTCACGAGTGACCACTATTTACTTGCAAAATCCTCATTCATTCTTCATGATTACAAACTGAAGCTGATGTCCAGGTAACAAATAGTCATTAAAATAAATTGTGTCTCAGTCATATGCCTTGTCCTTATTGTGTGCAATGTGTAAGCATTCAAAAGCGATAATATTCCCTGGCTTCTTTTGAGGTGAGAAGTGAAGGAGTATTGAAGCCTCCTGAAAATCAGTTTGGCTTTAGTTTTCCAAGTAAGCCTTCTCACAAAAAGGGGTACATTGTTCCTATCACTGTAAGCCTTGAAATGCAACAAGGGGAAATCACATTGAAAGACTGCAGTTTTTGACAACACGCACAGCAGAATACAGATATGAAATGAGAATAATTTTGCTTTTAATTTGCTTGCATGATTGAATTAACTGTGTTAACATGGGTCTGGTTCATTAGCTCATGTACGGCAATATAACCACAGGGCTATATGAGTCCACAGGCAGAAGATGGTCCAGAAGATAACTGAGCTGCTGCTTTGCAGAGTGAAATCTGAGCCAGCAAACTATGCTGGGTGTTTGCAGTCCGCAGCTAGGTGTCCCAGCACCCCTCTTCTTGAACTGGTTCACTGTATAGCAATCTCGGTGGGAATTATCCCACTTAATTTGGACTGGAATGTTAGCACCATGCTAACATAATCTATCTCCACGTGGCTGCTGCAGCTACAACAGCTTGGTCACAGCACTGGGAGGGCTTGAAGGGGTAATAGAGGTGCTCGTGCTGCTGCTGTAGATTCTTGGATGATTCTGTCATGGGTTATCGGAAGGATTATTCCTCAAATGTCTCACTGCGTGATTAGCTCAGTGGGTTAGAGCATGGGGCTAATAATGCCAAGGTTGGAGGTTTGATTCCCATATGGACCATTCACTTAAGAGCTGGATTTGATGATCCTTCTAGGTCCCTTCCAGCTCAGACTACTCTGTGATTCTGAGCCAATGCAGATCTGGCACTGACTCTTGGCTTTTGGAAATGTCCTGATGTCCTGGAGGACAATGAAAATGGCTCTGTTAGAAGCTGGAATGCAGCAGGCTGATACTTAGACAATGTTAGCAGTCCTATGGGAAGTCTAGATGAACAACTTCTTATGATTCCTAGCGTCTCCAGTAGCACTTCTGTTGTTGCAGTTGAGGAGAGAAGGTAAGCAGCCCCAGTCTGCTGACTGAGGTGGTCGGCAACTATGGACTGTGTTATTGGTAGGACTTAAAAACAGTCCAACATTTTAAAACAATTCCTAGTGTTGAAAGAGGGAGTTGAACTTGGCCATCTGTTCAGGTGAACATCTTCACCAGAGACCTAAACAGCTGTAAGCATTAGACTATGGTTATATAAACTTTTACTGAGTTTGCTTATGTGCATCATATTTGGGGAAGGAGGGAAAAGAACTTCTAATCTTAGCTTGCTTCACATTCTGGTCACTTTGAACTGGTGACGTCTTCAGGATTTTTTTGGTGGTGTTTTTATTGGCTAGTGTTTATGCAGAATAAAGTTTTCTATCACTCTCACTTCCAGTTAGTTTATGTGAGCCACACTGAAATGAAGGAAAATAAAATCATAGGAAGTTGGTCTGGTTTCCTGTAGGAAACCAATGAAGATGAAATTGGTTCTTGGAATGAACCCACAGTAGTCTGGGAAATACTGTCAGAGAGGACATTTTTCTGAATCATAAATAGTGAGGACTGTGACTCATAAAGTAGGTCACTGGGAGGCTGATCTGATCTTGTACATGGGAGAAAGTGAGAGAAGACTGAAACTTGTTCCTTATTAAAAACAGTAAACTTAACAGAATGATATCATCAGTAGGAACAAATTATCCAGTGTGCCTTCCTCTCTGTTTTGGAGAAACAGGGATTAGTGCTCTGCACTGTGGCTTCACCATGAGATGTTCAGAAAACAGTAGCACATTCACTTCATGGCTACTAAATAAACATCTCGGCATTGCTTTCTCTATCCAGTCCTTATATGTCCTCCTGCTTTCAATTGCAGTTAATAGGGAATTGGTTGTTAAGTAGGATGGAGACCCCAAAACCTCCCTGAGCAACCTGTTTGCTTACCTCTGCAGTTCTGCACTCTTGCAGTAAAAAAACAGCACACACCACCACAAATTTTTATATTTTTAAATGGCATGTATTTCAATTTCTGACTATTGCCTCACCTCCTGTCACTGTATACCACTGAGAAAAGTTTGTCTATCATCCTTTCCCATCCCACTCATCAGGTGACACCAGGGAGATCACTCTGGGACTTCTGCATGTTAAACAACCCCAGCTCTTTCAGCTTCTATTCATAAGGCAGATGCTCCAGTCCCTTCAGCCTTTTGTGGGCTAAGACTTATCCTGGCCAGTTCTTCTTTGACTGTAAGAATTCTGTCCATAGCATTTCCCCTTGTAAGCTTTTCAGTCACCCATGTCAGGTTATCAGTGCCCTCCAGAAACCTTCTGGCTTGTGCCTGCTGTGTTGGCCCCATAACAGATATTAGGACCCCAGAATTCACCCATGAGGGCCCCAATATATGAGTATGAGCTTTCTTGGCTTACCTGAAGAAAGCCTCACCTACTGCTACATCACATTGTAAAGCCTGTTTGTATTCCAAGGCTCTTTGTTGTCCGAGGAATATGAACCATATGGGAAACAGGTCATCCTTTTCATTTCCTATCACAGTCTTTTATGGAATGCTTTTTCCTGCAGTTGTAGTTGTGGTTGTGATAATTGCTGGGGGGGATGATGCTGTGCAACTTTATAGTGAAGAAGGTAGTGTTTGACTCATGGCATGGAAGCTGGTGTCCTCCTGTGTAGTACACAAGTGAATCTGATAATTAAAACTATGTATTGCTCACTTTCTCCTGCAGGTTTTATCAGTGATGTTGTGGGGGCAGTACTCTTCCCCCATTGCTTTTCTGTCCATGCAGTTAGTGTAGCTCAAAATCATCTGTGACAAAGCCTGTGTCACTCTGAGGCAGTCTCACATGAAGAAGCACTTCCACTGCACCTGTACAGTGAGTGCTTAGCTATGAGGGAAGTTGAGGCACTAAATAACTTAGCATGGAGCTGAGTACTGAAGTCTCGTGATTGCAGAGGTCTGGCATCCTTTCAAAGTCTCATGCTGTTCAATAGCCAGGTTTGGGAATGTGCCCTCCTTACAGAAGAGCTCTTTATTCAAGCTCCTTACGTTGGGAACCCTTCAGTTTAGTTTTCCTTACCTTTAAATATCTCAGTAACACTGAAGCAAAATAGCTCTGATTGCTCTCATTGTCTCTTTGATGGATCAATTCTGGAAATAATTCTTTTGCACTGAGGATGTATTTTATAGTAGTATGATCCATTAAACAGGGACACTCCTCTCGAATTTGTTGTGTGTGTTTTTTAAATCACATATGAATGTCATTACAAGTAAATCTTAATGATGCTACTTCTGTTTTTATGTGCTAACTGTATGTACACAGTATGTTCTGATCCTGCAATGCTTTGTCATGGCAAAAAATGGTGTTTGTTGCTGTTGGGCACTTGGACTTTTAAACTTTTTTTTTCATTAATACAATACTGCTTATATGAAACTGTAGGCTAAATAACTCGAATTAATTGTAAAGCTTTTCTAGTATTCCATTAGTAGCAAGGCTTATAATTGCATAATTCATGTCTTACCTACTCTACCTTGTGGTCCTTATCGTCCAGTATGCTGTTTTATTATTGCATGGGTTTCAAGCTTCTTGTGAATGTCACAGAAGCTCACAGCTTCTGAGAAAATGAATGGATTTTTTGTATGTTTTATAGAAGAAAAATTTTGACTGTTCAGTGTAACAAGATCTAGACTAGTTAATTTTAAAGAATATTAGCAATACTCTAGAGATATAATACAACTTATTCACAGGGGAAAACAGACCTTTAATTTTATGTCATTAGAGAATTTTACAGCTGTGCTTTATGGAACATGTTAGTGTCTCAATACGATATCAAATTCCTTCTAATTTAGCTGTCCAATTTGTTAGACAAAAGCTGAGTTTCCAAACCTGATTTCTGCCATCAGGCTATAAACACAGAGCCTTCTGCCCTAGGGTACCTCTGATTAGTGTAGGACCCCTGTGTGGGGCTGTGGTTCTGTGGTGTGCTCAGGTACCTGTCACTCTCCTGTCATTTGTTTGCTGGTGGTGGCAGCTTGTAGCACCAGCTTTGGGAACACAACCTTGCTGGAAAATTGTTGTGCTAGCCAGCAAATACTGTATTTGCACAGGGCTTTAGACTTTAGATAGTGGGGTCTTGGTCCTTAGCCAGGACAATTAGGCTCTGCTGTAAATACAGAGGAATAAAAACTTTCTGGGCTACCTTCTGTCCTGCAGAGTGTCGTAGTGCTTTTGCTCGTGCTGGATTTGATCTTGTAGGGTGCTGAAGTGTCTTAATTTCATTCAGCACACCCTTTTAACTGCTTTAACTTCAGCCTGTTGCAGTTGTTTGGATGCTTTCCTGTGTTTTGTGCAGGATGCTGTGTCCTTGTGGGACGGAGTGCGCCAGAGGGCAGAGTAAGCCTCTCAAGGGATTGTTTCAAATGCTTGTATGTGTTGTTTTGCTATGTGTACCTTAAACTCTTCAAGTAATCTAATTCCTTTTGAGTGATCAGATTTTAGGTAGCTTTACACTTGGAATATTTTGGGCAATTAGTATAATATGTGCAGTACCTGTTCAAACAGATTCTGTGTGGCCTAGAAGGAAAGGCAATTCCAGTAATAGTTAGCAATTGGAATTATATGTGTCTCTTCACTTGGTCCACTAAATATTTATGGCAACTTTATACAATCCTGTAATTGCACCTTATATTGTCAGACTAAATAGATTTAAAACCTAGTGTTAGTAAAGACTTAGTGCAACTATTAATTTTATTAAACAGATTAACTTTAATAGTTAACTATGTGTATTATAGCTGTAAATGCTGTGAATACATAAAAAGAACAATGGAATAATGCATTCAGTGGTACTAGTATTTATTAGCAAATACAAGCATTAACAAATTGCTCCCAAACCAAGTGCTATTTATGGTAATACAAATTAGAAAAATAAGGCATTATGTTTATGGGTATATTTTTACTACAGAAGAAGTCTCATGACTTGTGCTGCAGGCTGGTGTTGCCTCTGTGCCCTCCTATTCCACATCTCTCCTTTTCTCCTTACCTATGCCCTCCCTACAGCAACAAAGCCCCTCCTTTTCTCCCTAGTCTTGCTCTGAACTAAGGTGTTCTTTCCCTCTCTATAGAAAAAAACCACAAGAGTTCATATGCTCTTTGGATCACAGTGACATTTTTTAATTCCTGTGAAAAGCTTGCACTTCTTTAGTCTTTAATTTTGCTGTTTTATCTTATGATTCATTTCCAGGGTAAATGCTGAAGCACATTCCTACAAATATGTTACTTAAGTGTAATGGGAAAGCAGCCATGTAAAAAAAAGTAGTACTGAATCAGAGATGTGAAAAGGACCAGACTGAGCCCTGAGACAGGACTTTTCCATATGGTTTAGTAATTAAAGAGCAGAATGTACACTGTCATGGATCTGTAACTGAAGATTATAGATTCCTTTAGGGTTTCTTTGCAGCTTCAGTGGGTGTCTCGTGCGTGATATTTTACAAATGCAAGCTGGGGACTTTTTTCAGCTGCTGTTCTTGTTTTGTGCAGTCACACACACACACAAAGCAGGCTGAATTCTGTGATGAATGAAGTGGTGTTTATCTTTGTGACTCTGATGAAGGGTGAAGTACCACCTCCTTCATCTCGTGCTTTGTGTGTGGTTTCTACTTGGAGGCTCTGTGGTTTGACTTCCTGACTGACTTCTGAATTTTAGGTCTGGTGTAGGGAAGGGGGACAGCCGGTGAATCCATGTTCATTCAGTGCCTTGGCCCCAGTTACGTTTGGATACCTGCTGGAATCAAACCCTCAATGAGCTCTGCTGTTGCACAATTAAATTGCCAATTTTAAAATACTTGTTTCAAAGCATATTTTATTTAGAGCTGGCCTATAAACAGAAGTTTATTAACTTGAATTCCCTTTTTAGAGAAGAGTGGTATATCATATAATTCTACTTTAGTTTGCAATCATCAAATCTCTGCTGTTACTGTAGCTATTTTATTTTTAGAACAAAAGTAATTGCTGAAGTGATTTCTGCTTCTGGGCATGAGCAGGGAGGAGTGATCAAAAACTTCCCTGAGAGTTTTGTCCTAACAGCTGCTGCAGGGGAGGAGAACGGTGGGGGAAAGGGAAGGCAAAACCAGCAATGGCACTCACAGCGTTGTATTTCTTGTGTCAAATAGATGGCAGCAGAGCGTTGTACACAATGGAGCAGCTCTGTCCTGCTCTAGGAATGGGGGGGGGAATGATACTTCAAGCTGACTTGTATCAACTTCAGCCTTGAAAGACCTGTCGTTTGGCATAAAATAGGGAAGAAAGCGACTATTGATAGTGCAGGCGCATAGAGGATGAAGAAGGGCATGAGATGCTATAAAGTACTGAATTTCTGGAGTAGTCCCAGGTGGCAAAACTTAATCTTTTAAGGTATGTCATCCACTCATGGAACATGATTGAAATCAGCTAACATAATATGCATGTCAAAATAAAGAGACAGAAAGAAAAAGAAAGTATTCACAAGTTGCAACTGAAAGTGATATACCAGCTGCCTTGGGGTACTGTAGGAGTTGGCCAGAAAACCTATGTTTTATTTAAGTGAGTTAGAGAAAGGAAATGTCAGTCCTCAATCAGGCAAGCATTCTTTGGTAAGGTTTACTTAAATGTCAGCATTCTTAGGAAAAGAGCTGCAGTCTGTTCTGCTCTGATCCCCAAAATTAGATTTGCTATTAAAACGGTCAAGCTGCAGATCTGTCTCTAGAAGTGTTTGATTAATAAAACTAGTCCAGAGTTTGTCTTAGTATTTATGAAGTACAAAATTAATGGCTGCAAAATAGCTGTAGTCATCGTAGGCATTAACATATTTTGTTGTAGGCTCATCTGCATCTAAAATTTTGGAGTAGGATGATCCCAAAATAAAAGGTGGAATTGAAGGCTTTGATGTCAATGATTGCTCAAGCCCTCAGATTTTAAGGTATTATAGCAGAAAGATAGAAAGGAAGTTGAGAAATTATTATTAGTAGTATAGCATGATGGGTCAATATGGGGTGCTATCTTATTTTGTAATATATTTTATTTCTCTTACAGCTCTGAGTGCAACCATGCTGGCTGAGCATTAGCTTTACTGGTTATATTTATGATAGACTTCGTTAGGGTTTGCTTTCTGCAAATGTGCTTTTTAATCCAGCTGCCAGAAAAACCATTGCAGCAACTTGGGGATATCTGGCAGGTTTCTGTTTTGATAAGAACTTGTTTCTCATATAATTACATTTCTTTTCCCCTGATTTGGTATTTTAGGGATCCATCCACCCTCTTCATTAAGCTACTTAGAAACCCAAACCACTATGTAATTTATTTTTTACAAGTTTAAAGGAAATTATATTTGACTCACATTGAAGTGTTGCAAATTGTGCTAGCTGCTGCAGTGTACTGAGATTTGAGGGTAACACAGGTCTGCAAGGGTGTAGGTGATTTCCAGTGTTCTTCATCATACCCTGTGAAAAGTGTTAATACAATAGCTCTGACTTGTGGAGGTTTTTCATTGTGCTTTAATTACTGCTCATGCAGAAGAATGAGCACGTCTGCGTGTGTGTTTTGGTTTTTTTATTAATTTGCTTATTTTATGTTTATTTAATTTCTTGAAGTGGAAACTTGAAGAAAAATCTAGGCATTATAATTATTTGCAACATAGGTCAAGCTATGAAATTAAGGAAATGCATGTGATTTTTTGGATAGGTAATAATGTGAAGCTATTTTAATACTTTTTTTTCTTTTGCTAAGTGTTAAATCTGTTACATAATTTAATCTTTTTTTTTTCCTTGTCTCTGAACAAGCTTCCTTGGAGACATATTAATTTCTCAGAAGAAATAACATGATTGTCTTGATGTTTTTACAAACTATTTTCTAAATGCTGTTCTGAACGCTAGAAGTAGAAGCCATGAAAAATCTGTGACTACGCAATAATACATGCATTGCACTGATTGTCTTGGTGAATTAGGTTGGCAGAACAAATGCAAACTTTTAAAAATAAGCAGTTCCAAAACTCTCTAGGTAATTCTTCTCGAGGCTAAATGCTGCGCACTGCTATTGAAGCCAAACCTCATTGAAATGTTTGCAAGGAGATTGCTCGGGAGGGAGTGTTGCTGTTGTCTCTTGCCACTTTTCCATTGAGGCAAGGATATTAGCTTGAATGACATCATTTAATTTTCTCAATTTTGAAATGGTGTATTTGCATAACAAAGCACTATTTCTTTTTTTCCTTTCATTTCATTAGAACTGTTGGGGTGTATGAGTGTGTGCATGTTTCCAGTCTTCTTGCTGAGTAATGCTAGATTTTTTTCTTTGTTCTGTGTAAGTTTGGCTTTGTGGTTTATGCAACTTTAAAAATGTATGTATGTCCTCTCGACTTTCTTCATCTGTGGGTTAAACAGGCTGTATGTCTTAAAGCTTCTCAGTGTTTTACAGGCATGCAAAACAAGAGAAATAAAGTATTTTCTGCAGTAAAAATATTGTTTCATTTATTTTCTTAGTGCATAAAACAGCGTTGAGAAAACGTAAATCTCACAAAACATTTCTGTGGAAGAACGATTGCAGTGAGATGTGCACAGCCAAACTGACAGAACCCCTACGATTTAGAATGGCTGTGTGGCCAGCAGTGACAGAACAGAGATTAATTCCACTGTTACAGTAGACTATGGGCACAAGTTGCTAGTTTTCCTTGTGCATTTTAGAAACTGAAGGAAGAGGAAACATTATTTGTTTATAAGTTCCAGAACTGTACTAAGACTTTTTTTTTTCCACTACATTATTGTCAAGAAATGTTGTGGTTAAGGAAAAGTGAAAGTTGTAATTTTGGGATGTTTTGGATCTCCTGATGTTGTGTTCATTTTTATTTTTATAGCAAAAATCATGAGAGAATCTGTACAGAATATTGTATCTTAACTAAGTGTCTCTTGTGAATGAGAATTGTTTGCTTTGTAAACAGTGTGCACCTGGTATTTTATTGATAATTCATCAGAATGGTTTAAATACTGTGGCTGCAGCTTAATCTTATTGTGATGATGCTGTGTTGCATTTTATTAGACAGAAAACAGCAATTCAGGAAATTTCTTGGTTTTCTTTAGACGCTGAAGAACTGTAACATAGGAATTCACCACTGCTTGTGCAAAACACTCAGGTCTGGAGTGAGAGAACATCTTTGTGTTTGTGCTCTAACATGCAACTTGTTTTGTAGAGAGTTTAGATATGTTTTATATAATAGCTGATTATTTGGGAAAAGCTTAATAAAAAAATCCAGTACGGTCTGCCCTTACATTAGGAACTCCCCAATTTCAACTATTTTTTATCTCTTCAGCTTTTTGAAATGGAGCTGTACTGAGCATCTCTGATGATAGACTTGGACTCCAAAAGACTAGCTAGAGCAGCAGGATTAGTCTGGTTGTTTATCTTGTTATATAGCTATACATACTAGCTTTCCATTACCCTATTTTTCATTAAGTATTTACCAAATATATTGGCTAGCATAATTGAATTGTGAATGTCTGAACTGCATTTTTCCTGTAAGTATGTGGTGCTGAGAAATAGCATTTTAATTTTAGCCAGACATTCTTGCTTAATGTTGCTTCATGGTGATGCAATTTCACTGGCATAGCATCAGAACAAAGACTACAGCATCAAACAAGGATGTAAAAACAAATTAAAGGATGCTAGAAGCTTTATGCATTGCTTTAAAGATTTTAATATGCTTAATATTCCTGATTTTTTTTTAAGCTCTGTGTGTGTTAGTGTAACAATCTATGAGTTCTCTGGAACTTTTCTAATTTTATACTGGTCTAATATTTTTCCTTTGACTTGTTTCTAAAACTCCACTGTGGCAAAGAACATCCACCAGAAATGATGTATTTTAATTACAAGGCATATGCAACCTATGTATTTAGTTAGCTGGGCAGTAAAACTTAATTGCAAGGCTCTAAAAAATGCTCCTGAAAACATTGCATACATTCAGCATAGCTAAGTCTTTGGAGCTAATAAAAGATTTAGTTAGTTTACTAAATCCACGTTATCTACCCAATTCCCTATATCCAATTGCACTGAAAAAAATAGAATAAAATTTGCATTGAGTAAAGGATAATATAAGATGCTTTTTTTAAATGATACTGATCTATGCTGTTATCTCTTCTATGTCTAAACTTGAATTACAGTAGCAGTCTTTGCAAGCTTATTTGAAATAAAAAGGTATGCAATTCTTCCTGCAGACTTCAAAAGTTACAACTTAACTGAAACAATACGGTATGTAAATAGCTGATAAATGAGAATTACTTTTAAAAGTACTATGCAAGGAATTCTATAAAACACTTCTAGTTTGTTTTGTTTGGGTTATTTTTTTTTCTCCATGTAGTAGATGTTTCTGAAACTGGTTGCAGTAACTTTCAACAAAAAAAAAAAAGGGACTGCTTGACTTGTCGTGAGGTGTGATCTGAAGGCAACTCACCTCACTGGCAGAGATTCTTTATAGTGCTTGGGAGCATTTCGTGCTTGCGGATTTTTTTTTTACTCTAGTACTTTGATTTTGTTCAGCTATCAGTATTTCAAGGTGTTGTGCATTTTCATTTCGCCACATTTAGATGTACCATTACTGTATGCTGCAAATTCCAGTGAATGGCTGCATTTCATAATACTACTGTACATTTTTCTGCATTGTATTTTTTAATAGCTTATAATGATAAAGGAATATGTATTAGAAAATTGGACTGTGAATGCTGAATGCTAATTAGGCTTTAAAAGAACGTCTCATATAAGTCAGTTGAAGACAAACTTCGGGTGGTTTTTGGAGAATTGCATACCGTTAACTGTGTTTAAATTGTGTAAGTAGTTTATTACTTGTAATTCGTTGCCTTACATTTGTGGTTAAGGTACTGGACTAGAATTCCTCTATAAATATTAGTGTAGGGTATTCTTTATTTTTACTGAATAAGCCAAAGCAAATGACTTGAACTTTCTCTCCAATGCTTCAGTTAAAAATTAATAATTGAATATCTGTTGATTAACATCAAGTAATATTGAAGTCAAAATTTCCCAATAATGACATGCAACTGATCAATAGAAGATATTTATGATAGCATCAGTGCAGATTTAGCAATCTAGGAACAGTAATATTGTTGCAATTTAATGGTTGAAAAATCCATGTAACAGTATCTAGTATGAAAACCTGTCCTCATTCACAGGGCAATTTTTCCATTGATTCAGTGGTTTCCTTTATAAAGCTGAAATATTTTTAATCCATGAATGGTTTGCCTTAAAAGAGGACGAGGGAGGGGAAGCAAATGAAAGTTTAATATAATGAGACCCACTGAACAAACAGAATTGCCTGCAATATATTATAGTCTCTGTTAGCAAGTATAGATTAAAGTTGACTTTTCTTTTGTAAGCAAATGCCAATATTTTTATAGGGGGTGTCTTTCTTAATGATATGTTACGTAGGTATTTACTGTTAGATGTTAACACGTTCACAAAGTACACGGGTAACAAAGTGAAATGTGGCTTTCTAATGCTTTGGAAGTATATATAATTTGGAGATTTAAAGGTTGCAAGGACAGTGTATTGAAAATGCAATTCTAGTTCAAGGCAAGGAAGCAATTGAAGCTTAATTAAATGTAGTTTAACTTTTAATTTATGGTTAGATTTATATTTTTTTATATAAGCTGGCACTTCTGGTTTTGTGGGGTGTGGAAGGATGAACACTTTGCCTTTAATATTTGAAGAGGAACTTTTTCCATAGTGTCATTAAATGTTATGAATAAAAACATCACAAGTAACTTTTAATCTTTTTGAAGTAGCTTTCATTCATACGCCTACGAGTCTGAGAAGAACATCCCGAAGTGCACATGGATGTGAATAAACTTGGCTGTCCCTACACACCTTTGAGGTGCCCTTGGGTTTGTTTGTGTGTTAATCTCTGCCTGCTGTGTTGGGTATGGGACAAGGCCTTCAGCACAGAGGATGCTTCTCCGTGGATCTTCCAAACCCTAAGTGGGCTCTGCTGTGGTTGTAGCATCTCTTCTGGATGGCAGTATCGTGCTGTCATGTCAGGCCACAATTTAAATGAAGCAGTTAAATGGAAATAGATATTTGATTTACTTCCACTAATGCACAGTTAGGGACCTTACTTCAGACTACACTTTCTGATGCGCTTTTTCTTGGCTTTAATTGGACTGGAATTTGGAAAGCACTGGTGGTGGTTCATGTAGGTTCATGATCTTCATGAATTAGTTCTAATTTCTTGGTTTCTTTAGCTTTTAGCCTACATGAAGCACTCTGTACAACCTGATTAGATTTGCATAAAATCAGAAACTATCTACTCGCTAAATTAAATCTGCTTGTCTAAGACATCATTTTGTCAGTAGGTTATAAAATTATAGTTTAAAATGTTTGCTATAAATGTGGGTAGATTAATTTTAAGAACTTAGGCATAGGTGTTGTTTTTTGTAAGCATATACTATAAATAAGGGGAAACGTAAGTGTCTAGGTTTTTTCTTCAGACAGTCTATAGTGGCCTGCTCACATTTTCTTCCCATCACAGAATTTGTTATTAGTACATGTATTACTGTATTTGACTACCCACTCACATAACTACAGCTAATTTTAAAAATCTTTGCTTTTGAAACTGTGATTGAAAATAAGAGGGGAAATAGAGAAATAGTTATTTTTTGTCAATGACTGTAATTTAAAGCATCTTCATGAAACGGTACTTATCCCACAGAATTCCAATTATTGTATTTCTGTTCACTTGGAAATATATAATAATTATTTTTAAAATTCTGTGTTTTAAATGCAATATTTCTTGCCTGACAGGTGATGAGACCTGGAGGCTGCATGATCTGCACTCTTGTTTTTTACTGTTAATCAGATATGTTTTATCTACTAATTTTTCTTTTTTTTTTTTCCCAGCTTGTTCCATTATAGTACTGTGTGAGAAACTGTTATACAAAAGATGTGTCAAATGTTAGAGAGAGAATTACAGAGAAGTGTTCTGTTAATTGTTTATAAAATTGTTATTATTAGATACCACATTTCATCTATGTTGAACAGCATCAATATAAGACTTGGTTGCACTGTCTGGCAACAGATCATTACTTGGAATATCCTCAAAGGTATTTTCTGTATGTTAGTAATGCTAAAGATTTTCAGTATTTGTCATGTCATGTGCTAAATGTAATGATAATAGTACAAGTGCAGTTGATTGGGTGTTTTATTGTGCACTAAACCTTACCAAGTTGAACTACAAAAGCCAGACCAAATGAATTCATCTGTTTCATCCTTTTTCTCCTTTTCTGTCACATTTTGATTTTTGTTCTTTTTATTTTTTAAATGGGTGGTAAGCATGGGGAGTATGTGAAAATATTACACTTTGGAACTGATTTAAAGGGATTTGACTAAAACCATCTGTTCCCACCTTCTAATCTTCAAGTTGCTCTTGTAAACTGGGCCAAACCTTATCCCAGGGGAGCTAGTGGATAGAACTATCTACAACAATAATAAGATGTAAAAATACAAAATATACAGATACTGAAAGCTCAATGATCTGCAGCAGCTGGCTCTTGCTTCTGGGTAGTTTTGCAGGTCCTTAATTTGTGGGTCAACTGAATTCCTTAGTGGGAAGAGGGATACAAGATTCACATGGAAGAGAAATCACCTCTTTGCATGTTAAACAGTGTGAAACCAGTAGGATGGAATTTGGAATCTTCATTATTTCTGCCCATAGAGGGGAGTTTGGAACTAGGTGATCTACAAAGTCCCTTCTATCCCAAACCATTTTGTAGTTCTGCTTTGACAGAGAAACTGATGTTCTACATACTCCCTGCTCTCAGAGCAAGTTAGGAAAACATTCAATTATCTCGTGTTTAGGACTAAGAGTGGGTATCTGAACATCACCTTTTTTAAAAATAAAAAGTAATAAATGCTCTGCAAGCATCAAAACAAGGTTCAGTGTAGGGATAATGCTTTCTGAGAGGTGATTTCATGCACAACCCCCCCATCAATATCCTGACATACCTTTTCCATCATGTCTGATCGCTAAATAATTCTGTTGCCAACAAAGTGATTTTAAATGTAAATGGAGCCTCCTTGGGGCTAATTTCTTTTTTGTCAGTCTTCTTGAATCCAGAGCAGTACTTTAACTGCCAAATGTATTTGTATGTAGAGGCCTCCACAGCCTAAATTTCTGTATTTGTGATTTGGAATCCTTGTGAATATAGTTTCATGAACCAATGAGATAATGCAGGTAGAAATACTAGCCCACATCCAAAAAAACTCCAAAACACCTCCAAAGGTGAAAAAAAAAAAAAAACCCAAACCAAAACAATATTGACTCCCAACAAAAACACTACCAAATAAAAAAGGGAAATTTAAACAGCACCATTCTGCAAGTTGTCTTGTCAAAATCAACTTTCAGATAAAGCAGTTGGCAGGAACAGTATAGTTAAAAGATGATGGAGAGTGAAAAATACCTTTCCAGGATGTTTGTCTTCTCTCAGATTGCTGACAAAAACTGAAATTACATCAGAAACTTGTGCAGCATTTTACAGGAGCATACTCTGTTACAGTGATTTGTGACCTCAGCTCACAGTAACTCTGCAAGCACAGAGTATGCAAAAGCTGAATAATTTTCAGTTACGTGAAGAGCTTCTTCACCCTGAGCTAGATATTCTTTCTTGTGCCAAGTCAACTCCAAGAGTTTTTGTGTTGTTTACTAAAGACATTTCTGGGCTTCATCCCAGGAGAGGTGAACCACAGATCATCAGTGCAGAGGGTACAGTATTTAGGAAGAGACAGAGCCTGGGTTCTGTTTGCTTCTGGAAAGTAAAAGTTCTCTAGGCAACTTTTAAGAACAATTTTTTTTTATTATGTTCAATTTTTAGAATAAAAAAATGTGTGCATCTCTGCCAGACCTAATTAAATTTAGCTATAGGCTTATGTAGTCCCCTGGCCAGGAGTGTTCAGTTGTATTTATATGTATGTAGATAGGAGGAGGGGAAGAAAGACAAGGAGATGCTGATGGATGTGTAATAAAATTATGAAATTAGAGTGGTTTGGGTTGGAATGGACCTTTAAATGTCATCCAGTCCAACCTCTCTGCAACAAGCAGGATCTCCGTCAAAAACTCAGGTTTGGTTGAATACTATAAGTGCCACGGGATTATTTGGTTTTTTTTTTTTTATAGCATGCATGATTACTGTCACAGAAGATTGTGGAATTATTTTTTCCTGTATGTTTCTCAGGTATTGCTCAAAAGAGAAAAATCCCAAGCACGCAGAAACTTTTGTGCTGTGCAACGGGTGTTGGTACCTAAGCAAAATACTGCCTCACTTCCTTCTTACAGCTTTTAATACAGCCTGCTTGCTGTAATGCTGCTATGATTTTGGCTTTCTATTTAAAACAAACTAAAACAGAATTTACAACCTCCTGTGCAGTAATACAGGAATAGTGTTTTTCTCTTTGGGTTTTTGGTTGGTTGCTTGTTGCATTTAGAGTTTGTTGTTGGTGTTGTTTGGGTTTCTTTTAAATAAGAAGCTGCATGTAAAGCTAGAATTTTTCAATTTTTTTCTTTCTTTGTTTTTAACTTGATTCTAAGATTTTGGTTTTAACTTGATTCTAAAATTTCGTACTTAACTTGCTTATAAAATTTGTAAACGGGAAGGTCTACTGCACTGGATTTGGCGTTGCTTTCCTCCTGACTCTTCATTATTTGCCTATAAATTATAAAAATTTTAATTTAAGGAAAAGAGTTAGAGTATGTTTCTCAAAGCTGAAAACAAAGTTGGGTGTAATTTGTTGACTTGCCCTCAGGCTGTTTCACTGCCTAGTAACCAGCATCCTGCTTCACCTGTGATGACATAAGATCTTTGACATGAGATCACTGAGCAGCTGACAGTGGGTACAAACTACTTTTCTACTCCTTTGCACTAACCCAGGAGTGTCTTTGCACAAAATATTTAAAACCAAAACCTCCTGTCAACTAGAAGTCTAATGTTTTTCAAATTCCTCTTGTAGAGACCCACAATGCATATCTTTAGCTAAGAGACTGCTCTTCCCTGAGCTAGCTCAGTGGAAACAAAGTTGTGCAGACCAGAGCATCCATCTGTCTCCAAGAAAATGGCTTTATGTAATGGTGAAAAGCATCAGCATTTAACTGCATCACCGAGGTAGGGTGGTGTGTTGCCGTGCCCCGTTGGGCTGTGCTGCTGGCCCAGAGCTGTTTTTCCGTGTGACAGGAGCTGTAGCTCCTCTGTGTCACTTTTGCTGCCTTTCCTGTAAGACCTGTTGTTGTGGCACCTGACATGCATTTTGTCAGGACCTTTCATCTTGGATGTGAAGTGCAACAACTTCCATTTATGGTTTCCTACTTCAAAGCATAAGCTACAGCAAAGAGGTTCAGAGGTGGGCTGGTCTCAGATGTGCACGTGCTTCCCTGCCAGAATGTGTGCTGCACCCATTTAGTCTTAATAGGTAGTGCATGGGTCACTTCAGAAAGTATGCTTGCATATTCTAGTGACTAGGTTATGTTTGCAAAGCTGTTCTGGACAAACGAATGCTTTAGACTTTTTCAAGTGTTGAATTCTGTGGGAATAATTCAGACTTTGCAATATGATAACTATTTTTACTGTGTCAGACACTATTAATAGCATGTTCCAGTCATGATGTGGCTGTACCCCAAGCTCAATGGATTGATTTGTTTGTTTGTTTGTTTTTCAAAAAAAGCCCAAATTTTGTTTTATTGCTTTGACCTCTATGTTGAGGTATTTGTTTTGTTTTCCTTGGGTCAGCAGTGCACATCTGGGTCTGTGTTACAGGTGCATGCAGTACTTGCTGTTTGGGGTTAGATCAGAGCAAGTGCTCTGCTTGGGGTGCTCCTGATCATGGCCAGAGCCCCATCCAGCCACAGGAGGAAAGAAGGATGATTTCTCCCTCCTCTTCTTGCAGCAGTGTCAGTAGGAGAGCTGGTATTTTCCTCTTAAAGAGTAAGCAAATCAGTGGTTGTTTTATTAGGTGGTGACATGGTTTTGTTTAATATACCAGCAGTAATTGCTAATTCAAGCAGTCAAGATGATAGTGACTATTCTTGGAAGCACAGACATGAAAAGAACACATTTGCTGTGACCTTCTTTAGTGTGCAAAGTAAGCATAAGTTTCTTTGACTCCTCTTTGCACTGAGAACTGTCATTTCCACTTTGCTTTTGAGTAACCTGCAAGTACTTTGTTATGGCTCATGCTTTGATTATTGGCTATTTGTGAATGATACGTATCTAACCCACAAGTTACTGCCACTGAGGCTTTGTTGGTGCTTTTGTGTAACACTGGTATGGCAAACCTTTTGAGTTAATATATTGTTAAGATGCTACTTGTTCTAGTGAACTGTGCAAAGTTGTGGAAGGCCTCTGTTACTGAGTTGACCACAGTTAAACTTAGGGGAGTTTTAGTACATTTTCTGTTTCAGGTTTGATATGAGAACAGGGAAATTTTAAAATCAAAATTATTATTTTCATATAATTTTATTTAATTAAAATTAAAAAAACCCCTTAACTTGCTCTTCATGATATCCAGTCAGAGAAACAGTCCCTTTTCCAGAAAGGAGATTGTGAGAGTGTTAATACTGTATTGTTGTGTTGTAGCCAAGGCTACAATCTTGTTCTTGTAAAAGGAAATTTAAAAAGTACCTTCTGAATTAAGTGACACTGCCCTTTCAAACCATTAAAACATAAATTTGAAGTTTTTACTGTGAAAATGAAGCAACTCTAGCTTTTAAAATGTTTTTAAATATTAGGCATAAAATCTAGGTGTAAAATTAAAATATTTTTGACTTTTTGTGACCCTGTTGACTTCATACAGTAAAATAAAAACAGATCTATTAGATGCCCTAGGTAATTTGATCAGTATGCAATAACAGCAGATAGTGACTACTAAACTTTTTCTTGGTCTTCTGTACAATAAAACAGGAAACAATTTGGTTGGCGACATAGAGGTGGAATGCAGTACAAAAATGAAATAAGATAAAACTCCCTGTGGAGAAGCAGTCTGCCTGTTACACCCTGAAGGGATGAATGCTGATACTGTGCACGAAAGGCTTCTTTAGAGAGTCTTGGAATTTCTAAATATTTATTATGGCAGTATATAATAGCTCTATTACATAATGTGTTGCTGTTTCCTGCTTTCTATATCCTGAAAATACTTGATAATTCAACCTTAAGTTTAAATACTCCTTGTAGGTAGTTCCATTAGGGTTCTGCAGATAGGAACCTTGGAGCAATCAACACTATTGAAAAAAGTATTTAGGAACAAAAAGGAGATTAGTAGAGAACATATTCAAATGGCTAAAATACTAGGCTAAAAAAGTAGCAGTCCTGAGTTTAAACTCTTCCCTTGCCATTGTCTGTTGGGAACTGAAACCCAGCTGAGGTTCTGGTACTCAGTGTAGTGCAATGCACACTTGTTAAAATATTTGAAATTCGTTGTATAAAGTCCTGTCTTTCTGTTAGGATTTTTTTCACTGATTTGTGGTGTATACAAATAGACTGAAAATTATTTTCATTGGCTCTTGTGTTTGCAATATGTAAGGAATTGCTGTACATCTACAAAAGCTAATTCAGACTTTGAAGGAGAAATCTGGTTTTCAAGTTTTTAAAATTTTGTTTCTTGTAACATCTTCACTGAAGATTCTTGGAGGATCTTTGAGTGTTCCTTTCCTTGTTATTTGTCAGTAGCAATGACATGGTAGAGATGGTGAGCTATTAACAAAATTCCGAGTCAAGTGCTCACTAGAACAACGTATAGGCAGCTCTTGGCTTATGAAAGCTATGTATTATGCTGGTCTCGCCTAAAAGTTAAGATGTTTTCTTAAACCTTAAAATATTTTGGAGGTGATTGTATCATCAGAAAAGAAAGGAAAAAAATCCTTTTTCATGAATAATAAATGAGGAAATACAAACCTTGATGATTGTTCCTAGAGTTGGAAAAGCTGTCACTTCCTAAAGATATGCACTTGAAGATAAAAAATGTGGGTGGTATTGTTTAAAACAAGCTGTTTTTTCCATTCTCGTGAGTCCAGTCTGTGCCATCTTGAGGTGCAAAGAGTGTTTCTGAGGTTCCTGGAGAAGCTTGCTATGTCATTCCAGCTGGATGAGGGAAGACGTAGCTGAGGCAGAAGGTGGGCCGGCAGTTCTCCACCTCTGCACTCACTACTAATCTGTCAAAGAAAAAAACCTTATCTTTACCAAGACCCAACTTGTTTCTTGGTGTACCACGGCCAGCAAAACTCCCCTTGTCTCCTCCTGTTGGAAATTCTAAAGCCACGAGAGCAAAAATGTTTTAGGAACCTTCTCTCAGCCCATCTGGGACTTAAGAGGATTTTTCTAAGAGGGTGCTGCCTGCTGTTGCTGCTGATATTGTTATTCCTTTGGAGAGTGTAGAGAGCAGTGTGACTGCAGCCTGGGGTTTGGAATAGGCAGCTGCCTAATGCCATGACTGGATTCAACAAATCTCTACCAAAACACATGTATGGATCCCACAAGAGGGCTGACCAAGCAGGATAAGGGAGTCTTGTTTCCATTCTTCTAACCTACAGAAAAGCTACTGTGGCATCAAGCTTCCACAGATGATTTAACATATTTTGATTAATTCTTTGGAAAGAGCTCAGCTAACTGTAAAGCTTGTGGCTAGAAATACCCTTGAATATACTTTTGTTGGTAGGATTTGTCTTGTTTTGTCTAGTAATAAGGTTCTTATTCCTCAAAAGATTAGTAAAACAGTTTGGCAATTGGTAGCTTATTGCCTGGAACCTTATGGAAGAAAATGCAAATTTGTTTTAAATAGCAAGACAGATTTTAATTGAGCATTAGGGAACTGCATTGGAGGGTTGCAGAGTTACAGTACTGTAGGAAGGTTCTTTTGTGGGCTTCGGAAATAGGTTGGTTTATCTTTAGGTGGTAAAAATAAAGTTTAAAAACTTCTGCAAAAAATCACAGCTCTGGATTTACTCCATTTACCCTTAGCTACTCATAGGAAAGGGGACTGCATCTTCACTGTCTGTTCCAGTGACAATTCTGTCTTGCTGTAGACTTCTAAAAGAAGAAGGACTTGTTGTCATGGATCTCCATGAATGAGGAGGAATTTTCCCTGGCTATGACACCAAGGGTAGAGGTCTGTGAATACAGCAGACAAAATGTACTTAAATCATCTGAGATGGATTTAGTAAAAGGATGAACAAGCTTTTTTCTGTTTTATACCTGTGTGGGCAAACTGGAGGCTGTTTTAAATTACTACCCTAAATCCCTTGGGTATACTCTTATTCAAAACTTTTGTGATGCCCTGGCAGCTGGAGCTTGCTGTGGATGTTGATTCATTTTTCTCTGGCTGAAGGTTGTTGTGCTTGCTGCAAAGGTACCTGAGGGACAGGGGCTTTGTCTAAGTGGGTCATCCTTAGTCTGGTGAGGTGTTTCTGTGGAGGCCAATAGTGACCAGTACAACTTTTCCCACATACCTGGCTTGTTATTGATCCCATCTTCCACTGGACCTGAAGAGTCACTGACAGTATCCAACCGTTATTAGACAATTGTGTGTTACTATTATTAGGGTGGTTTGGAAAAACAGTTCTTGGATATTTGCTGTAAGTCCCAACCCTTCCTTGAAGTTGTTCATGTGACTGAGATCCTTATGCCAGTCTACCAGGTGAAATCTGTACTGGTGTTTATTTTTTCATGGAACCCTTTGACATCGTGCTGGGACAGTGGTTCCCATGGTGTTCATACCAATGGACTCTGCTCACCCTTTGCCTTTTCCATGGAGGATTCTGTGTATTTCTGCTGAGTTTTTAATTAAGAACAACTTAAAATGAGATCTGGTCCTGCAGATGATTAGCTTTGAGCATGTGGATTATCAGAGGCCTATAAACCAGGGTGTGAAAATCAAAGCACTAAAGAATTAATTCAATGTAGCAAAGCAGCTATATGTAATGAGCAGCAGCAACTGCTTTGTCATTTGGCTTCATTTCATGAAGATGTAATTAGGAGCTTTTTTCCACCCCACTGATCTCTCTTTTTACTGTAACACACACTTATTATATGGCTATCTAAAATGCAAACCATTAAAACTTCTGTTTTTCACCTCTAAATGTGAAAGCGTCATTAAAATTTTTGTGTTGTCCTTTGTCTTCAATCAAATATAATGACCTGTTGTAATCCCTAAAGATATAAACTACCAATTAATTTTGATTATATAAATTAGGACTTCAGTTCCTCCCCTGAGCTTTCTATTTTGGCAGAAGCCATTAATACAGTTCACTCAGCTGCAAAAATCAAAACAAAACATTACTTACTGTTTAAGGAGCAAGTTGGTATGAATAAAATGGTTCTGTAGGAGTAGATGAGCACCTTTCTTTCATTAGAAAAATGCTTGTTTTAGGTCTTCTGATATTACTCATTTTTTTTCTCTACAAAAAAGCAGTAAGTTTGTAACAGTATTAATGATTTGCTCCACAATATACTTGAATATTTGGTGCTTTGAGTAAAACCACAACAGATGCATGGGAAAAGTAAAAACTAACCAGCCAACCAAAAAAAAAAAACCAAACCCAAACAAACACTCCCCTCTCTCTCTTGCCAAATTATATATATCTGAGAAGAGGGAGTAAAGAGAACCTCTGTGTATATAAAGGGAGATGTGGGAAATTTAAAACAATTTTATGCTTGTGATTTAAAAACAAAACATCACCTTGAAATGTACTAGCGAGTTCATTCATGAAAAAATACGGCCAAGAGGACAAGAAAAGTTTCAGGCAGGTATTTTGGATCATGGCAGATGAACAAGCACATATGAGCTCCTTAATAGGACAAAACGATACTGAGGCATCAGCCAAAACTGTTGTGCTTAGACAAGTTTGATTTTACTATTAATACACCGGATGGAATGCTGCATAAAAGCTGCCTTTAATGTGCAAAGTGAAATTTGTACATGTTTAAAGATATTTATTCAGATATGTAGAGATTTCCATTTTAGCATCTGGCACAGAGTGAATTTGCCATACGATGAAGTGTTTCCTGATAGTGCTTGGAAGCAGCTGTCATCCTGCCCCAGCCATACAAGCACAATTAATGCTCATCTGATTAGGTAAATATGGTGCTCCACAGGATCTCTTCATTGTATGGATGAGTGACTAGTTCATTCCCTTGCCTGTCCTTGCTTTTCCCCTAAGCACTGACTTCCCTTAGCAGTAATTTTCTTTCTCCTCCATGCCTTTTGTTTAGGGAGGTGTAGGAGAATGGGAAAGGGCATGATGAGAAGAAAGCCAATGTTTTCCTAGCTTTTATGTGGTCCTAGCCTGTCACTCAAGTTCTCATCTCCCTGAGACAGAATAATTGAAGCACATATTTAGGCAGTAGTCAAACGTGTGGGACAAGGTGGGTTTCACACTGTGGTATCCAGAGGCTGTTGCCTCAAGGATGGTTAAAAGGTGTCAGTGCCACATCTGCAGAGCAGTTGCAGAATAGTTTTCTGTTCTGGGGTGTTACATTTTCAGGAGGCATTCTGTCCACTGCGGAAAGAAACCTTTCTGCCTGAGAACAGGGGTCATCAGTTAAATGCAGTGCAAAATATTTCCATGTTTTAGAGGTATTTTTATATATACATTCAGGTGCCCACTGCCTGCTAGCACACACATCTTGTTCCTGCCATCCTTGGGTGGCACTGCTGGTGGTGCAGGAGTCTTTCCCCTGTACCACATTTTCTTATAGCCATGTTTAAAACAGAAAATATATTGACCAGGGTTTTTTTAAGCCTGATGTTCACATCAGGGTAGTGTCCCAGTTGTGCTTTCTAAGTACTCCTGCTGGGGCTGCTAGAATTCAGCTTGTTATGCATACCTTGAAAGTAGCCCTTCTGGTATTACCCATCCAGCTTCTCAAATTCATGTGGCTTTAGCCATTGTTGTATTTTGTCTTTTGGTATTTAAGACTTTATTGTTGTGTTCTTTCCTAGAAAGCTTGCTTGCAGTACTGAGAGGTAGATATATTTTTTCTGATTTTTGAAAAAATGATATTCCAAGAATTGGATGTTTAAAAAGCAATGATCTGTCTCCTAGTTCTCTTGCATTTATATCCTTATATACTCAAGAGAGGTTTTTTGATGTCATGCACTAGAATTGCATAAGGATGCCAAGTGACTTGTTTCTGAGGTGCTTCAGTAATTGCCCTTCTGCAAACTATCATAGATAACCCCTCTAATTTTTGCCAGATTGAAGTGATATTCTGCTCACTGCAGTGTTAGGGAGAAATAATATTTTGGAATTATTTGCTAAACTCTTAATAGTTGCTCTGCATATGGCGTAACTCATTTCTCCGCTTACTGGAGCACATTTTTTCCCATACATTATTGTACCATCTTTAAAACCGGCTGCCCTTTTCACAGGTACATGATGAGTATGCTGCATTTGTTACCAAACAATGCTGAGAATTAAATTTTAATCTCTTGAAGTTTTTTCTTACATGTTCTATGCAAAAACACCTGTCAAGTTTCTCAAAAAAAGCTAAGACCAGGTGAAAAGGTGTGTGCTTTCACCTGAAAAAGGTGTTTGACAAAAATTTTGAGAGCTTTTATTGACATGAAAAAATTACCTGTAGTGGCAGCTCTGGTCCTAATAAAACTTTATCAAATAGCAATTTGTATTACAAGTAAAGTAACTTTTTAAAAAAATAAGTTTTTATTTGACTGTATTACCATATCATACCTGTCAGATGAGTCTAATTAGCTGAGATTGTTGTTTGTGTTTTCCAGTTATAAGTTTACTTCTACAAGCCCAGTGTAAGCTATGGCACAGTCTCAGAATCCTGACATAGAGAGCATTAACCTCTCTAAACTGAGGGAAAAAGAAGAAGACAGACATCTACTTGTTTTGACAGTTACAGCCACTAAGTCATGAAATTCTTTCTGTCGTGAAAATAGATTTCTTGACATCTTCAATGTTATAATATGTCTGTAACTGAAAAATGTTTCATTTTTCTTATTCACTTTCAAGGAAGAAAGCAAGAGAACTTAAAAGAAAAATTACATTAGTACTTGTCATGGACTGGTTAGCTGCTTTCATTTTCTAGTCATTTATATAAGTTAGCCTTTAATTATTATAGAATGGACAGTCTCATGCAGTTGAACTTCATGAATTTGACTTAAAAATCAAATACAATCTTTGAAAATTAAAAGCATACAAGATTGGGGGCTTTGAGAGAAGTCATAACTATAAGTGAATAGAACTTTGAAGACTCTTAGCAGTTGTTTTAATAAGTATTTGGGATCTCTGCCATAAGCTGGAATTTTAAGAAAAGGCATAAAACTCAGGTGGATCTGATACTATCTAACTCTTCCTGAGTTAATATACAGAATGTTCTGAAACAGCTAAGAGCCGTCTGTCTCATCCTAGTACCTGTTGTAATATGCATGTTCCAGAATTTTGTTGGGCCCTTTGCTTCTTTGAAGACTTAAAAGTAAATGGTTATTCCTTAGATGGCACAAAATTTCTGTGTGATGTAGCAGAAATTAATTTATTCACCACAGATGGGAGTGAGATATTGCTCTGTCTCCTGCTGGAGCCAGGAAAGGCTGCTGCCTCCTCTAGACCTCTCCCTTCAGGGCTGTAGCAGCCCCCTTGCTCTCTGGCCACCTGACAGCGTGGATGTGCATGGATACCCTCATGGGGAGATTTTTTGCTGCTCCCCAACACTCTACAGCTTTAGACTGCTGCTGCCTGTGCCTGAAGCCAGCACTGGTTCTGCCCCACTGGGCTACCACAGAGACTGAATGTAGCTGGGGATGTTTGGAGAGAGGCCTCCCTGGGAACCCAGGGATGCAGCAGAGGTTTTTTTCATGACTCCTGCACACGTGTGCCATGTGCATAAGTTAACAGCAGGAGCTGCAGGTGGGAGCTGTATTCATTTTCTTTATGCACTGACAGCCTAACATAAACATTGTGGTGTAAAACCACAACTGTTACCTTATATTCCAAGATCAGTGAGCCTCTGATAGTAAAAGTACATGAAGAGAACCAATAAAAACTTGGAAAGGCTCATATAAAATATTACAAAGACAGCCAGTGAACAGTTTGATTTTTCACCTAGATGAGGTAGTTTGGTGTTCACTTGCCAGCATTTCTCCTTGCCTTTTAGAAGTTCTTTCTGAGATGAGGGAAAGTAGATTCAACCTGGTGGTGAGAGAGAAGCAAAGTGAAAATTCTGTTCTCTTCAGCAATTTTTTTTCCCAGATATTTCAATCTGTTTTTGTTTGCAAAATCCTGATGGAATGATCTTGAAAGAATTATGCCTGTTGTTCTTGGCTTTTTGCGATCTCTACTCCATGCGGTGTGAAGAACCTGCTGCTTCTCCCCAAAAATACGAAATAGAGTGGAGATTTATCTTGGATGTTCTCCAGTGTCATTCCTTAAACCTTACATTTTATGAGCTCTCCCCTTTTCCCTCTGATTTCTCTCCCTTCCCTCCCACCATGTTCATTTGCAAGGACCTTTGTTAGGGCCAGGGATTTCACTCTCTCACTCCTTTCTGCATGCAGTGAATGTGTGGCTCTGTATAGATACAGAAAGATTAGCATGCAATTAGTCAATTAGTCGGCTTTCTGACTCAGCCAGAGTCTCAGTGTGTTACTGCTTTTTGAGATTTTGTCTTTTCTTTTTCTTCTTTTTTTTTTTTTTTTTCTTTCTTTTTTGAGGAGTGTGGTCTCCTGTGTTGAAACAATTTGTTTGCATTAGGATCCTTCTAATCAATAAGCATGTGCTTATATAAGAGAAAGTATGCAAATAAATAATAGACAGCTTATTAAAAAAGGAGATTTTTTTTTTTTACTGAATTTAATTGTATTTTGCCATAGAAGTTTCTTCTGATTTGAGGTCTCAGTTGCAGAACAGCCAAACTCACCTTCTGGTTGAGACCTTCATGATGTGAGATTAATTTCACAAAGGATGCCCTTCTGGATATGAAGTACATCTTTGATCAGTCTGTCTTATGCTCTAAATCTTTGCAGTTTTCTTTTGGAATAGCATAAATGCTTTGACTTCGCTTATGAGGTTATTGTTGATGTCTTTCATTCCTAACACCTTTCATCTAGTTCAGTGATATGAATGAGTTGCCTGCTAACCTTAAATAATAACAATAACAAAAATTAAACAGCTATTAAGTTTTGCTACTATGGAGCAGTGACAGGATCAAAGAGCTTTGGCTCTGCTTTTGAGCCTGGCTTCTCAATTAATTAATGTAGAGCATTTTTTAACCCCTTTTAAAATAGGTAAAAGCATCTTGAATAATGATTTGGTGGCTCCCAGTGTAACTGTCCTCTCGACTTCCCCATGCCTCCCTTTCATGGGAAATTAAGTCACACCAGGTATTTGTTGCTGAGTTGTTTCCATAAATGTTTCAATGGTCACCAATATTCTGAAAATATTCTAGGCAAAACAACCAGCTAAAAGGTGAACACTATTACTGAACCCATGCTTCTTGCATAGTAGATTATGAGTTGTATTTTACAGGTTCCAGTGTCCAGAAATAGCTGCTTTAAGAACTTGCCAAAGCTGTGTCCAGTTACTTTGCAAGGTATGAGGATTATTTTATATTTCTTTTCAGCTGACGTTTTTCTGTAGGTGGCTGTTTTCTCATTTAGAGGTTCTAGGATTCTCTCTTTTTTTAAATGCATTTTTATCCCAAACAGAGAATTTGAGGCAATATTAAGTGCTGTCTTGGGTTTGCTTAGTTCTCAATTTTCTGTTGACTGAAGTCAGTACCCCACAATTCATTTTTTTAAGTATTTTTGTATGTCTTGATTTCCACAATTAAAAGGATGAGATTTTTCTGTGAATCTCACACTGAAGCTTGATCCCACTATTGAAAACCAGCCAAAAGTGATTCAAACAGCAGTAGGAAATATTATTTAAAATTCCTAGAGTAATCTTTGAGACAAGAGATTCAATCTAAGGATTAAGGTGGGTGTCTGGAAAGATTGTTGTGTTGATCATGCCTGTTAGTGTGTTTATTAAGCTGCTCAGTGCCTACCACTTTGCTAGGTAAGATTCTGGGTTATGTTTCCGTGAAAATTTGCAGAATTAGTAACCCAGGTTCAGGACAATTCAAGGTGTAGCTACTTCAAAGGTGAGAGGGGTTCTTCTCATTACCTGAGCTGCTCTGCCATCCTGCAAACCTTACACTGCAGGTTTTTTACAGCCTTACAGGCAGCAGGACCTCTGTAACTGAGCAAGGGCTTCTCTGGGTCTTGCAGAATCTGCATGGATGGGGCAGATGCCAGGCTCAGATGAAGATGAAAACTCCCTGAGTCTCATGGGGAAACCTATGGCTGAGACAAAGGAAGATAGAACAACCCCCGAATTCTTAGTTAATCAAGGATAACCTAAGTTTAGTAAAATTTAGGTAACTTAAAATTCTTTCTTGCAATTATTAAATTAATTTTGTGTTCTACTGTGGTTATTTTTTCCCTCATTGTAAACTAATGCAATGAATTGAGCTGCTTCTGTGTTCATATTAGGGATGACTGTCATCATTAAATGTTACTTGTCTTCCATGATGAAGCTTATAATTCAGATCTGTAAAGTTCTTTGGCATCTAGGGATAGAATGGTGAAGTATTGCCATCTATCTTTCCATCTACATCTTCCAACTCTGATTTTTCTTGTCTCCTGAACCAAGTAGTCTGACTGCCTGGAATAAAGCTCTGTGCTCTGGAATAAAGCAATTATTGTCACTTCTCAGAGAGTATAATAAAAGATTTTGAAACCAGTGACAGATCGCCAGCTTCCTTGGTAAGGTACATCTTGTATCGAGGAAAAAGTGATCTGTTCTGTCACCATCCAAGTTCATTGTTCCCTTTTAAAATAAATGGAACGGATTATTTATGCTGAAGCAAAAAATTAAAAATCAGTTTATTTTTTGAAATTATATTAGGCAAAAAAGGGCAACAATAATTCCTGCTGTCCATTTTCTTTCTGCCCTTCCCCTGTTTCTTGATTATCGGAAAATTATAAATCATCACACAGAATCCTGGGGAAATGGAAAACAAGCCGCTAACCAGCATTTCTGTTTGGATCCCATTTGTAAATTGAAGTTAATTCTTTTAAGTTGCAGGGCATGTTCCACCCTGTGTTATCTTCCATGTATCAGTGATGTCTAAATTTGTTCATTATATGTGTTTGTAACTATATTTGTACCATCTGGCTGACCAAAATGCTATTTTTGAACATAAGCACAAAGGCGGTAAGCATGACTGTTATTTATCAGTTGGCTTTTTTAACCTCTCTGAACTGTCTCTGCTCTCCAAAAGCTTTTCTCTTTTTTATTTTTTTCCACTTTTGCTCAGAGCACATTTGACACACAAACAAAAGTGACTTTTGTCTTGTAATGGAAATACGCCAAGCTGTTTGACATGCTGACAGGTGGGATATTATTTAGTGCTGCTGAAATTTGGGTTGTATGGGGTGCTTTGTTCCTCCCAGATTGTGTTTTGACTTGCATGTTTCTCACTGCCATTGTAGCATTAACCTTCTTTATTGGACTTGGAACATGCCTGCAAGAGTTAGCTGTATAAATGACATCAAGGGCTTTTTTCCTGCATTGTTAACATGTTTCTAAAACAAATTGTACAACAGGAGTTAAAAAGTTTTCCTTTTGTATGTTTGGTTTTTTCCACTGTAAATTACCCGTTGTATTTAAGTGCGTATGCTTTTTCCCCCTGTTTCACAATTAGCGTAAAATACATAGCCATAAATAAAATATTTAAATTCTGTTTTCTTCAGCAGCATTTATTAAAACTGAGCCTCTAAAACTGCAGAGTAGGGAGCTCTCTGAGATTAGGGAAGGGATTTTAAATTATGCAACTTCAGTACTTGTTTGCTAACTATTAGTTTTCTTGTCTGTTTGTTGAAGCTGAGCAGTTGGTTTTGATTTTGGTACTGGCAGAGTATGTTTGTTATCTCTGTGCAAGAGTACCCCAGCAGGAAACAAGCTATGATGTCGTGTTTATAGCAGTGTAAGTAGGAAAGAAATGATGGCCAGTGGATGACTAAGGAAATGCTGTTACTTTTATGCTATATGGTTCTTTAGGTTGTTGCTGCTGGTACATTTGTTGTTGCATATCTTGATTGAAAAGGCACATCAAAGATAAGGTCTTCTGTAAGTCAGGAATGCCAAAGGCAAGGGACCAGTTTATTTAGTTTTCCTGGAGTATTGAGTCAGCTGCACCTCTACTGGACTCCCCAGTACAGCCCAAAACTCTGCTTCTCTGAGACTGCCACCTGACATACCTTTAGGCTTCCCCAGTGCCCAGCCTACATTAGGGACTGCAGCCCCTGCCTGGCTGCCATGGGGTGACAGCACATCTGTCAGAAGTATTCTAGGAACTTCTGCTGAACCTCCATTTCATGGGAATAAAAATCTGTAGGCCCATACTAGGGCTGGGCTCTTGTGTTTCTTGTTTTAGTATTGCATTAACCACCAGTTTTAAATAGCCTTATGTTTTCAAGCAGAGAAAACACAGAGAATCATAGAATGGTTTGGACTGTAGAGGACCTTAAAGATCATCTAGTTACATTCTCCTTGCCATGGGCAGGGACACCTTTCACTCTGCCAGGTTGCTCAGGGCCCCATCTAACCTGGCCTTGAACACTTCCAGGGAAGGAAGAGTCACAACTTGTCTCAAAATGGCCTAAACCAAAAGATATTAATATTTTGAAATTTGGGGTAATTTTCTGTGAAAATAAAAAAATTGTGAAGTTTTAGCTCAGTGATGTTAGTGAGATGTGAATGATCTACTCAGGACGCCTTGTGTTCAGGTTGTGTTGGGCTTTTTTTTTTTGTTAAAACAAGTGCTCAAATGTTGGAACAGAGTGGGCAGCAAAGGGCAGTCTGAAGATTTGGGTGGATATTGAACTCCTCTAGGATTGTAGAGGATTTCTGGATGAAGTTAGCTTCTTCAGATTCTTCGTTATGAAGAGAGAGAAGATAAAGCTTAAAATTTGATAGCAAGAACCGAATTTTCTGAGAGTTAATAAAAATCCTGAGTAGGTGAGGCAAACAAGAAACTTTGATCTGTGATACAGGAAGCAGATAGGAATAGAGAAACAGGAAACCTCATCTCTTCTGGATCTGTGAATGTCATGACAAATACTGTGTAATGTTGATACTGTGGATTAATCCAGAGTTTTCAGTTAACTACTGTATCTTGAAATAAACTAATACATTATTGAGTTACCAGAGAGTTGGAAAGAGCTCCCAGAAAGTCAGGTCACTGAATTAAGAAGTAATTAACTTGCTAATTAATTGGTGATTTCATTAACAAAATGTGATTTCCAGGCATTCTTCATTTGAATAGCCTTTAGCAAATTTGGCTTCTGTGAAATTTTCTAATCCCTTTAATAATCCATTTTTGCTCTTGTCTTACTTATCTGTTGTCTACCTTGTTTTCCACTGCTGCAGTCTACAATACATCTTGCATTGGCTTTCTGGTACCTTTAGGATGGCTTTTCTGTGAACCTTTTGATAAATCCTGTTCGTCTGAGGATTCATACTAAATGTAAACAGCTGTTTTAGTTATGAATGTTCAATTGTTAGGTTCTGTGATTTTCAAATATCTGGACCTTACCATGGTGTATTCTGTTGATGTTCTTCTTTCAAAGTAAATTTAAAAGGTGTTGCCAAAGATTAACATTCAGAAGCCAGCCATAGGGTTCTTCAAAGCTGTATAGCATTGTGACTCATCCAAAGTAAATTCTATAATCTGTTAGCAGGAACTACAACTTTTCAATTTAATGATGCTAATGATATTATAATGCCTGAAAAGTACTTCACTTAGGCTCTATATCTAATGTTTAAAACATGGGATTTATTTCACCATTTCTCTGCTGAACATTCATGTGCTTTTAATACTGTTTTGTTAGCATTTACTGTTATTAAAATCCATGAAATAGGGGAACACTCCAAATGCATGTCAGAATGAATGCCACAAATAACTATATCTGACAGTCCTCTCTCTTGATTACCTTCTCCTTATGTATGTTCTTTAGTAGGTCTTCCTCCCTTCAGATGAGGTGGGCAGGTGAATGAATTGTAACAAGCCAGTGCTTGAATTTAGGATGCCTTTCTTAACTGCTGTGTGCTACTCTGGTGTGATGATAAGTTATGTGAGTTGGTGGGGCATGGGACAAGTTGGAAGGAAGCAACTGTGCATACGGTGACCTGTGAAAACTGATGCAGCAGAAGTTTGTGTTTTATGTCATTGTCATTTGTTTGGTTTTTAAAATCCATGTGTTTTGTAAGATGGGTGAAAATATCAGTGTTTGCTGCCTTAACAAGTCTTTTCTGGTTTTCATTGATATAAATTCTGTAAAAGCAGCAGCTGATGATAATTTGTAATGAAAAACAGAATCAAGTGGGGAAAACATTACCACTGAAACTGAATTCAAATGAAATTGTTGCACTTGCAAATAAAGTAGTGGAATTAAGCAGCTGGGATGCCTGTTTGCTCTTCCATGTGATCTACATTAAGGGTAAGGTACATATGCTGTATAATTATATAAATGATATGTATGTTAGCAATCCAAAGAACATTTAAACTTGCCATACTAATATGATGATTACTAAGTGGAAAGAGTGACATACAAAATGATCATATAAATCTGAAAAGTAAATTACTTCCCTGTGTCCACAAATGTGTCTAAAGATTTTGTGTGATAAATAAAGATTTTGCAGATAAATAATAACCTGGTGTTAAAAGGCATGAGAACTAGAACTTTGGGGTTCATGCTTGCAAATGTACAGAACTTCACAATTCTGCTGAATGCAGGAAAAGCTACTGATTTAGAGCTAGGGTGATGTATTGAAAGCAAGTCAGAAAGCATTCCATAACCCCCAAATTCATATGTTTTCTACTAATTATTTTACAAATTATTTCAGTGATGACTATGTATGAATTTAATTTATGACAGCATGTTTTGAGTAGGAGAGTTGACTTGGAAAGGCCATCAGAACAATGGAATGGGTGCTGAGACCTGTTGAGGATTTTTTTTGTGATATTAATTTAATATTTATATTGAAAACAAGAAAATTACAAGTAGTCAAATCACCAGTTTCTTTTACACTCATTAGGAGATGATATAAAATGTTTTTTGAAACAGTGTAATAAATTGCATATAGGTATTACTATGGGGTAAAAGAGCCATGAAAATTAAATTTCCTTGTCCAACATGCCTGATGGCAAATTTTGTATTGATTTGAAATTGGTGAATTTCTTCAAGGTAAGAGAAATGTGTTTAATATCTGTGTAGCACTTTATAAATTCAACCTGATTCTCTTCTCAGAACACTTTCTAAAGAATATCTAATAGTGTGTCTGTGCTAACCAAAAATATCAATGCAGAGCTGAGAGAGTAACTCTGTTATGCTCATGATGTTTTCATGAGATCGCTATGAAAAGTGAAGCTTCCAGATCAAAGCATAATGTCGAAATCAGTAGTTTTAGAAGCCTGGCATCTCAAAACTTCGAGGCCACATTTTGAAGACAGAGACATTCAGCCACACAGACCTTTACAGTACTGAATAAGACCACTATGTGGCTTAAAAAGAAATTGCAATCCTAAGTCCTGGACAACAGAATTGCTGGAATTGATACAGAATGTGTACTATGGTCTTTTTGGTTTAGGTAACCTGAAATGAGCTCCAGCAGTGATAAGTGTGAGCAGTATATTTTCTTGTTGAAAAACAAACATGAAATCTCTTTGGGTTGTTCCCACTCATAGAATTTTGAATAAAAAAAGGGAAATCCCACTCCTAGAAGATAAGTTAAATAGAATGGCTCTAGTAGGAGTATGATTACTTTCAATATTAGCTTTAAATCTTTCAGATGCTTAAATTCTGTAGAAAACTCATCCCTGGTTGTCTTTATCTTGCACTTGCATTGAAAGCATTACTTCAGAATTTTGTGCTGTGGGAAGCAGCCCTGTTGTTTTGTTATGATTGTATACTTGACAGGAGATCAAAATATGTACTGTAGGTAACAAGATTTGATACCTTCTTAGTGAAGAGGCTAAAACACCTGCTGGGGAATGAGAAGGAATTTGGGATGTCCAAACTTAAGACAATGCCATGCAGATGGTGGAACCACCATTTTGTTGGAGAGCTTCAACCACCATGATGACATTGTTCCCCTAATTTTTTGTCTGAGGAAGCATGAACAATTTCTTGATCTGTAGCATGGTTTTGACTACATTTGGCTGTGGATTATGCTTTCTTTGTATTTGTTGATTTATCTCCATTCTTCTAATAAATAGACCAATTTCCGAAAGATGATGTACCTTGGGAAACCTTAGCTATGTATAGACTTCCTTGCTGAAAGGAATTAACATCCTGCTGCTAATGGAAAATATGCGAGGACTCTTAATACACAAACTTTTTTTCAACAGTCTTTTCTCTTGTCACTTGTCTGAAAAACATTTGTCACATCGTATTGCCTACTTTTTTTTTCCTTATTTTTATGAAAACAAATTGCAGTGTTGTGTGATGAATGATTGGCAAATCCCCTGGCTTATTTTGTTCAGGCAAAGGTTAAATAGAGAGTTATACTTTCAAGACCTTGGAATTTCACTCTGGATTTTTTTGTTTGTTTGTTTGTTGTTTAAAAATCAATATTTGAAGTGAATTAAGGTGTTCTTTTAAGGGTTTTTTTGGGTTTTTTTTTTTTTTTGTTCTGGTTAGGCTTTTTCTCTCTGAAGCAGTTCATTTGCTAAAAGAAACAGGCAAATTCTTACTAGCATCCAAGATTCTCAGTGGTTTTACACAAAATAAATATAGGAATCACTTTGAGTGCTTGATTCATTCTTTTTCACCATTGTTCATGAAATCTTTTGAAGGAAAAGATTGGAAGCTGACCTGATTCTTGTACCTGAAACTGACCTTTACTAAATGTACTTATTTAGGATAAATCTTTATGTAAAGCTGCTGCTTACTAATAGTTTCAAGCTTAAGTAAGTTTATAATTTTCTTTCTGCATTAATACAGTAACGATAGTCCTCTAACTAATCTACTCCACTTCTATAGTAGGAGTTTAGCCAAATGTGAACCCAAACCATGAACTTTCTCATAAAACTTATTGGTTTTTCCAATCTTTTTATGGCAAGTTGATTACCTGCTTCAAGATACTGTTTTCTGTTGTTCTTGGATTAAAAAAAATACTTTAATAATAGTTTTTAGAGGAATTTTGTTTCATGTTAACCCCCTGAAATGTAAGCTATTTCTTTGTATTTTTCTTAGAAATATTTTTTGTCCTGTTTATGCTGGT